>NC_052148.1:159298445-159655931 GCF_902713615.1 Scyliorhinus canicula
ACATATCTGCCATGATAGAATGGTGGAGCAGACTCGATGGGCTGAATGGCCTAATTCTGCTCCTATATCTTATGAACTTATGAATAAGTATATCATCAAGTAGGCTAAGCAGCCAATAAAATTGAAGAATTCTCACCAACAGCAAATTACAAAGTAAAATCCACTAATTATCCTTATATTTTTAATACTTTGTAGGCATCAAACTAATGATTGAAGCATACTCACGGAATTAAGGCAGAAGCTGAAATGTTGAATTTAGAAGCAAAATTAATAATCTGTGGAATTTTCTTATCATGGTGACAGAATTTGCTATCTCACAAACATTAGCTTTTGAGGACCAAAGGGACTGTTCAGTAGAAACTATTAATTTTGTGCACCATTAAAACCCAATCACGCCTCATTCAGCAAAGTGTAACCTGTTGCAAGGGTTTTTACAGAAACTAATGTCATCAAAGAGGAAGTTCACGGCAATTCACTTGATTTCTAAAAGTCTCCATCAGCACGGTCTGCAGCAGTGAAGACAAGGAAGATAACTAACAACTATTTCTAAATTTCCACCATTGAAGTATGTGTGGACCATAAGTAGCTGTCAGACTTGTGATTGTAATGATGACAAATGCTGACAATTTTGCTGTCATTATAACTGTGGAATCTAGGCTTTTAAAACCACCTGAAATTTGTTTTCCATACTTCAGCTACAAGGTGTTGATTCTGAACTCGCAAATGTGAATGATGTGCTGAAAACTGACTTTGAAGACTCAATTCAGAAGGTAAACAATGCTCTCTTTTTTTTGGAACTTTTAAAATGCCAGTGAGGCTATACTGTCACTTCCTGCGTTTTCTAAGGCTTTGTGCTGGTAATGGCGTTATGTTTACTAAATTATGTTTCTTAGAAGAAATTCTAATTGTAATCTGTATGACATATTTTGGGATTTATATGGTCCTTATTTTTGAGCCACATTTAAAGTACTCAAGATAAATCCAAAGATTATGCTTTACTGGTTGTAGAGATTAATAAAAGTCTTTTTAGGTGACCTTCAATTTATTCAAGGGAATTTGCTAAACATGAACTTGGAAACAGATTGGTAGAGGCGTCTGTTTAAAAAATTGAGTGATGGAGATGTCAAAGCAGTGGTAGCAAGCCTGGATTAGTGAAGTTTTGAGGTGAATGCGAAATCTTCAGGTACTGGCAGCACGGTAGCACAAGTGATTAGCACTGTGGCTTCACAGCGCCAGGGTCCCAGGTTCGATTCCCTGCTGGGTCACTGTCTGTGCGGAGTCTGCACGTTCTCCCCGTGTCTGCGTGGGTTTCCTCCTGGTGCTCCGGTTTCCTCCCACAGTCCAAAGACATGCGGTTTAGATGGATTGGCCATGATAAATTGCCCTTAGTGACCAAAATAGGTTAGGAGGGGTTACTGGGTCACGGGATAAGGGGGAAGTGAAGGCTTAAGTGGGTCGGTGCAGACTCGATGGGCTGAACGGCCTCCTTCTGCACTATGTTCTATCTATGTAAGATCAATGTTCATGTGTTTGTATTTTATATGCATACTATGTAGCATGCAAAAGGAAACATGAATTGAAGCCCCATTAAAGGCAGTTAAGCTATGTCATTCAAAAGTAAAACTCGATGAATTAAGACTGAAAAGGAAGTCAGGTGAAGTATTCTAATAACTACAAGTAATGGCATTCGCAGAGTATTTCCTTGTGACTAGTCACAACCTTTGAAACTGTTTCTGGTTCATAATTGGTTATTCTCTATTTATATATGTGTCAGGATACATGTCTACATATAAATAATGATCTGTGCTTCTTTGCTAATTTTAAAGCAACCATGTATGTTTGTTAAGGTGTACTGTTCTTTGGGCTGATGTGGAATCTCGATATCGACGTGTGAACAAAGAATATGAGACTTTGTTTTGTAAATAAAGTTATTTATTACTAACACTACACTAACGAATAACTAAAATGTATAAGATGAATACAGTTGGAAATAAATGTCTAACACTAACTTACACAAAGATACAACAGAGCTGCTCTCATATGCGACTGCTATCAACTCCTTACAAACACCTTCTGCAGGAACACATGGTGCATCCAAGTCCTGGGACTCCATACTCACCCCACCTGCTGGTCGGATGCTAGAACTACAACAGTAAAACATATAACTTATAATACACATGCAGATCATAGATCATAGAATTTAGAGTGATGATGAACTATTCATATTATATACAGGTTATTACTCTGCCTATCATCACAAATCGTAATAATTTGGAGGATGATATTGGACAGGATTCTCCAGACCGCCAGCTTGTCACTGGGATTTCCCATTGAAGAAACCCCACTTCACTGGGAAATTCTCGGCAACGCGCCTTTTGCAGTCAGTGGGTTTCTCTCTTTCTGCTGCTTGTCAATGGTATTTCCATGGGAAATCCTCGGGTGGTGGTGCTCTGCCAGCGGGAAAAGAGAATCATGTCGACTGGAGAATTCCTGCCTTTGTGTCTTGGAACATAAAACATACAGTGCAGAAGGAGGCTATTCGGCCCATCGAGTCTGCACCGACCCACTTAAGCCCTCACTTCCATCCTATCCCCGTAACCCAATAACATCTCCTAACCTTTTTTTGGTCACTGAGGCAATTTATCATGGCTAATCCACCTAACCTGCACGTCTTTGGACTGTGGGAGGAAACCGGAGCACCCGGAGGAAACCCAAGCAGGCATGGGGAGAACAGGCAGACTCCGCACAGACGTTGACCCAGCGGGGAATCAAACCTTGGACCCTGGTGCTATGAAGCCACAGTGCTAACCACGTGTACTACCGTGCTGCCCTAAGTCTTAGATTTTAGTTGTTACATTTAGGTAGAAATTTGTAACAGTTAATCAGTGCAACTATGGTTCGAATAATTTCAGTAGAAGCCTAGGTTACTTAGGTAACTGAAAGTGAATGCTGGGAATTTAGAATGAAAATCTAATGAGATGAACATATCTGAACTACAGATGTTTTGGAATGAGATTTTGAAAGTGTACTGGGTTATGTTTAAGAACTGTGTTTTTGAACTTTTGACTAGCATTTTGAAGTTCTTATAGGGTATCTGAATGCTAAGTGTCACACAAAATCTACAGTGTGCCTCTGCACATACGGAGTGGAGAACTGGTTTGGGATTTGCCATGCATGTTTATGGTTTTACGTAGAGTGGCTAAATTACCCTTCCTCAGACTGTCCCACATACCTTATCCCCATTGGAAAGATAATTATCATAAATAGCCCGATCTCTTCACAGCAATACTGGGGTACAATGATAATTGAAGGTGGACTACAGGTATCAATTACCGAGTCGGACACTGTTTAACACATATTTCTATGTTTTACTACAACAACAGAGAATACACATCATGGTGGGAGAGGCAGTGGCGTGGTGGTATTTTCATTGGATTAATAATCCAGAGTAATGCCCTGCGAACCCGGTTTCGAATCCCACAAACAGATGGTGAAATTTGAATTCTATAAAAATGTCTAATTAAAATGACCATGAAACCATTGTCGATGGTTATTAAAAGCCCATTTAGCCCATTAATGACTTAGGTGACTCCAGATCTTATGAAAAAATAAGGAAGAGAAAATAAGCCATCATTTATTGTCAAAGTAACAGTGAGAGTAATAAAACTCACTTATTTATATTCAATTGCAAGGTTAAATATCTGCTTGATGCTGGAGAGAAACTTGCAGTGGGAGGGGGAGGACCCAGTTGTCATGGTCAATGTCGGTACGACATAAGTAGGACAATTGAGGTGGTCCTGCATAGTTAACATGAGAACCAGGCACTAAATTAAGAAACAAAACCTTACGGTCATAATCTCTGGATTATTACCTGAGCGACGTGCAAATTTACATAGGACAAGTCAGATTAGAGTGATGAATGTGTGGCTCAATGACTGGTGTGGGATAAAAGGGTTCTGATTCATGGGGCACCGGCACCAGTGCTGGGGAAAGTGGGATACGTACTGTTGGGATGGTCTAATGTTGAACCATTCTGGGGCCAGTGTTCTTGTGAGCCACATAACTAGGGAGCACGGAAAAAATAAAAAGTGAGGAAAATGATCAAATTTGGGAAACTGTGGTACATGAAAGAGCAGAGACAAGGCAAAAGAGAAAGGTATTATTACAGGAAATGAAAAATCAGCCCATGACAGGAAGGGATAGAGCGTACAAATCCAGCAGCAAATACATGGATGAGACTGGAGGTTATAAAAAGGATAAAACTAAATGCTCCATATCTGAATGCACATAGTGTTCAAAACAAAACAGATGAACTGAGAGCGCATATCAACATAAATAAGTTCAATTTAATAGCCATTATGGAGACATGGCTGCAGGAGAACATGGATTGGGACCTGAGTATTGAAAGGTACAGGATATTTAAGAAGGTAAGAAGTGTGGAAACTGTGGAGCGGTGGCTCTGTTAGTTAATGACAGTATAAGCACAATCACAGGGAGGACCCAAGTTCAGAAAACCAGGATGTGGGAATGATTTGGTAGAGATGAGAAATGGCAAAGACAAGCCGTCACTTGTGGGAGTGGTGTACAGGCCCCCTAATAGTAACCACATGGTAAGGTGGAGCAGAAAGGAAAAAATAATTGGAGCTTGTCAGAAAAGTACAGTGATAATCATGGGGGATTTTAATTTACATATAGATTGGAAAAATAAGATGGGCAAAAGTAGCCTAGATGAGGAGTTCTTAGAATTTTTCCAGATAGGTTTTTAGAACAGCGCATTGTGGAGCCAACTACAGAGCAGGCTCGACTAGACGTGAATTTTGCAACGTGATGGGAGTAATTGATGATCTCATAGTGAAGGCATCCCTAGGTAACAGCGACCATAAATGGTTGAATTTTATATTCAGTTGGAGGAAGAAAGGAGTTGTTCTGGGTGGCAGCTGGCACAGTGGTTAGCACTGGGACTATGGCGCTGAGGACCTAGGTTCGAATCTCGGCCCTGGGTCACTGTCCATGTGTAGTTTGCACCCCCCCTCCCCCCCGTGTCTGTGTAGGTTTCACCCCCACACCCCAAAGATGTACAGGTTAGGTGGATTGGCCAAGCTAAATTACCCCTTAATTGCAAACTAAAATAATTGGGTACTATACATTTGTAAAAAAAACAAATAAAGGAGTTGTTCTGAGACCATGGCAGAATTTTCAAAACAAAAAGGCAAAGTATCAGGTTCTGAGTGAAAAGCAGTGTATTTCTCTGAAGAAACAGGCAGTCAGGCTTTCTGTCCAGCTCTTCTGAAACTCTCTCAAAAGAACAATTGTGGGCGGGGGATGCCCAAATCTGCAAAGATAATTAACTCCTACCCACCCCCTCCCCTCCATGGCCATGTGGAACCACCTCCACAAGCATGGTAGCACAGTGGTTAGCACAGTTGCTTCCCAGTGCCAGGGGTCCCAAGTTCGATTCCCGGCTTGGTTCACTGTCTGTGCGGAGTCTTCCCCTTTCTCACCGTGTCTGCGTGGGTTTCCTCCCACAAGTGTTAGGTGAATTGGACATTCTGAATTCTCCTCCCGTGTACCTGAACAGGCGCCGGAATATGGTGACGAGGGGCTTTTCACAATAACTTGATTGCAGTGTTAATGTAAGCCTACTTGTGACAAATAAAATTACTGTTATTATTATTATTACAAGTGTCAAGGTAACCCTCCCACCACCTGAACTCTGGGTGCTCCAGGCACCTCTGCACCTTCGGTGTGGTCAACACGACTGTTTGTGTTTTTGGAAACTAGTAGCATTTCTCGCCAGTGTGATGTCAGGCTGCCAGGCAGCAGAATTCTCGGGGCTGCTCGTTACGGTGTAAAGCTGTTTAATTATATTTAAATTGATGTAATTTCATGCATATCAGATTCAGATATTGAAGCAGTCCATCTCAAAATGCAGTAAGAACCGGACATTATCCAGGCTTGGACTGACAAGTGGCAAGTAACATCCATGCCACATAAGTGCCAGGCAATGCCCATCTCTAATAGAATGAACTCACCTTCACCCTTTGACATTCAATGTCATTACCATTGTTGAATCCCCCACTATCGACATCCTGAGGGTTGCCGTTTATCAGGAAAAGAAATGGTCAGCCATATTACTACTGTGACTACAAGAGCAGCTCAGAGTCTAGGAATTCAGTGACAAGTAACTCATGTTCTGACTTCCCAAAGCTGTCCACCATCTACAAGGTAGTGTGATGGGATCTCCACTTGCTTCAAATAAGTGCAGCTACAATATTCACAATGCCACCATCCAGGGAAAAGCAGCCTGCTTGATTGGCACCTCATCCACCGCCTTCAACATCCACTCCCTTCACCATCGCCACAAAATAGTAAACCATATGCAAGATGCAGTGCAGCAACTCACCAAGGTCCTTTGACAGCACCTTCTGAACCTGCAACCACACTACGACAGCAGACACATGGGAACTCCACCAAATGCAAGATCCCCTCCAAGCCACACATCCTCCTGACTTGGAACATTATCGCTGTTCCTTCACTGTCGCTGGATCAAAATTCGGTAGCACCCTTCCTGACAGTATTATGGGTCTACCTACACACATGGACTGCAGCAGTTCAAGAGGACAGCTAACCACCATCTTCTCGAGGGCAATTGTGGATGGACAACAAATGTTGACCTAGACAGCGATGCTCACATCCTATGAAAGAGTTTAAAAAAGTGATATTTCCTTGATCTCCTTTTTTAAAAGTGTAATTCCATTGCACAGCCATGAGCCCCTACAGTTTTTGTGGTGAAGGAACCCGTTTAGTGCTGCTAAGTAGGGAGTTCCATGATTTTGACCCTGTGGCATTGAAGAAATAGCCAATACATTTATAAATCAGATTGTGTATGCCTGGGTAAACTCGGGCATGACCCCTGTCCGAACTGGTATTGAATCTGCTTCCACTTTTAGCAAGCAAATTCCAGATTGTAACTATTGTTTTTACTAATAATGTTAAATTATAATATTAATTTTTATAGTGCTGCTGAGAATGTAATAAAAACCTGTTTGCCCTGTTGGTTCATATGTTTATAATTTACTTATATAATTCTAGGGACATTCAGCATTTAATGAAATTCCAGCAATGCTTGAAAATGAAACCAAATCATTTTCATCAGGTACAGTTGTAGTAATATTTAATTCTCTGCATTTTTGATCTACTGCATAAATTTGCCTTTTCCTTAAATTAACAATGAGTGATGACAATCATAGCTTGTCAGTTAACTGAAAGAAAAGTGTGTGTGTGAATAAAGTTGAATGTTTTGGAATTTAAAAAAATAATTTCTACTAAACATTTTTCTGGTATTTCTCTTTTTATGATGACATCCCAATTTTGCAGCAGTTTTTCGTAAGTTTAAGCAAAACCTAAGCACAATATGTAAAAGTTATGACATAGTGTGCCTTTATGTGTTTTACCTGTATGTGCCAGAGTCACAATTTTCTAATTTCCTATTAATCCGTTTGCAGAAGCTACAATAAACCTTTCTAAATCTTGTGATGAATTTTAGATTTTGGTATACTACTGAATTCCTACTGGATTTTAAGACTTTGGCCTCTGCTGATTTATGGTGGCAAACCAATCTCAGTGCTATGGGTGTAGTTGTACAAAACACTTTTCCTATTTGCAAATTGCAAATTCATGACTAATGCCATCAAAGCCTTACATTTACATTGTCTGTATTGTTTTAGCTTGAGTTTTGCAGTTTAAAAGAAAATATACATGGTGATAAATAGATGTGCATTTCATATTATGGTGTAAAGTGCATTTTCACAAGCCTGTCCCATCTGTCTCAATCAAAAATTATAAGGATAGAATTGACACAATTAATGTGTGCATATGTAGTTGTGCAGATTTGTATGATTTGTTTTTTGTTTCAGATGCAAAGATTGAGCTCCATGAAATTGGAGAGAAAATTTCAACTTTGACTCAGGAGGGGGCTATTGATGATTTCATCCATACTTCCACTGTGTATCTTAATCTGGCCCAGCAATACTTTCTTCAGTATTTTCCATATCTGGAAAAGTATGATTTTTACAGGTAGATTTTCTTTTTTAAGCTTACCTTTTCTTCTTTTAAAAATAAGATTTTTTCTTTTAAATTTAGAATACCCAATTTTTTATTTTCCAATTAAGGGGCAATTTAGCATGGCCATTCTACTTACCCTGCACATCTTTGGGTTGTGGGGTGTGATACCCACTGGGAGAATGTGCAAACTCCACACGGACAGTGACCCAGGGCCGGGATCAAACCTGGGTCCTCGGCGCTGTGAGGCAGCAGTGCTAGCCACTGTGCCACAGTGCCTCAAGCTTATTTTTAATTCAATAACTATCCATTTCAAGATTCCAACATTGACAGTTTATTAAAAAAAGCTTGAACATAATTATTTGCAAAATGTTTTGCTCATTTTGCATAAACGTATCTTATATATTTCAAAATATATTTGTTGCTCCAGGAGAGAGGAATTGTGTACTATGTTTATTGTTACAATATCTGGAGGTTGCATATAAAACAAAGTAACTAAGGGCAGTGCCTTTAAATTCATGCATTGCCCCATTGAATGATGTGTGATCTTCATCTTGTTGAGTTTTAAACCTCTGCAGCTATTTAAAAACAAAAATGACTTTAACATATGTGTCCTTTTACAGATGGCTGGCTAGTGTTGCACTCTGCTGTGCTGTAATACTTATCCTTACATTCAATTATCTTGGTTTGCTTTGTGGATTATGTGGCTTTGACGAGCATGCTTCTCCAACCACACGAGGCTGTGTATCAAACACGGGGGGCAACCTTCTTTTAGCGTAAGAATCTAGTAATATTATGATAAATTTCAAATATTGAAGTCCCATAAATGTATGTATTATGCAATCCTATGGATTATAATACTAATTTTGAAATTATATAAACATTTTAAAAATCTACCTGTCATTACTTTCAGTGGAGTTGGGATCAGCTTCATCTTCTCCTGGCTTTTGATGCTGGTAGTTTTGGCCACCTTCATTGCAGGTGGAAATGTAGAAAAACTCGCTTGTCAGTCTATAAAAGACAACAATTTATTTAAGGTAAAGTAGAAGAACTTTGAACACAGTTTCTGATTGCATTCACTTCTGCTATTTTTTTGGAAAAATGTGGGCCTTTTTGTTAGAAAAATATTTATTTAGAACTTAAAATCTCTTTGTGCTACCAATCTCTCTAAAACTTCCTCATCCTTTAAGGCACCCTTGAAGACGATCTCTTTTGGTCACCGACCCTAATATCTCCTGATGTGACTATGGCTAAATTTTACCGGAAGCCATGTTCCCTGCCCCTCTGGCTGAAAAGTCAGTCAAGAGCCCGCCGTAAAAAAACAGCTACCCCAGAGCCATTTTACACTTGGAAGGACGTTCATTGGCTTAGGGTCGGACTTCTGCTCCAATGTTCTGGCCAATTGCATTGGCTTGGCTCAGTAATCCCAGAAGAACCAGTGTTTGAGTGGTGGTACTACAGCCAGTCCCCAAAGAGGCGGTGTTATTGAAAGCTGAAGTAAGTCCAGAGTATCGGTAGAGTCAGGCTGGCAAGCCCCCTTCAAGGGAGGTGATGCAGTAGGGCTGGGTTTGAGAAACTGGCAGGAGGTTAAAGGACCTTTTGGGGATGTGCCTCAATGTTCACAGATGCAACTGAAAATAAATTTTTCCCCCACTGCGACTATAGTCAGCCACCAGACAGCACAGTAAAAACTGCTTCCCATTTGGCATGGGTTCTACCTGCTGTGGGTAAATCGGTGATAGGTGGGATGAGACCGGTAAGTGTCCATTCATGTGGGCAGGCCTCAACCCTACATTCCTGCCTACTCCTGATAACCTTTCACCCCCTTGTTAATCAAGAATGGATCATGCTCTGCCTTAAAAATATTGAAGACTCTGCTTCCACCCCCTTTTGAGGAAGAGTTCCAAGGAGTCATGACCCTTAGAGAAAAAATATTCTCCACATCTTTGTCTGAAATGGACAACCCTTTATTTTTAAACAGTGACCCAATAATTTCAGATTCTCCCACGGAATGGAATATACTTTCCACATCCTCTGTGTCAAGACCCCTCAGGATCTTAAAGGTTTCAATCAAAACATCTCTTATTCTTCTAAACTCTAGTGAATGCAAGTCAAACCTATCCAACCTTTTCCTCATAAGACAACCCACCCATTCCAGATATTAGTCTAGTAAATCTTCTCTGAACTGTTTTTTTTTTTAGAAAATATTTTATTAAGGCATTTATAATTTTAACATTAAAACCAAGAAATCTCTGAACTGCTTATAATGAAATTACATCTTTCCTTAAATAAGGAGACCGATATTGTACACAGCACTCCAGATGTGGTCTCACCAGTGGCCTGTACAACTGAAGCACAACCTCCGTATTTCCGTCATCATTTTTCCTCGCAATAAATTATAACATTTTATTAGCTTTCCTAATGACTTGCTGTATCTGCAAACTAGCCTTTTGTGATTCATCCACAAGGACACCCAGGCCTCTCCGAATATCAGAGTTCTGTAATCTCTCACCATTTAGATAATATGCTTCTCTTTTATTTTTCCTGCCAAAATGGACCATTTCGTAATTTCCCACATTATTCTCCATTTGCCAGATCCTTCCCTTAATATATCTATGTCCCTTTGTAGCCTCATTGGGCGGAATTCTCCGCCAGGCCCGACGCCGTTGTGAAACCCGGAGAGGTTCACGACGGCGTTGGAGGCCGCTCCTGGCCCCCTATTCTCCCCCCGCCGGGGGGCTAGGAGGGCCGTGCCGTGAATCTCGGCCGCCGGGCCTTGTCGCTGGCGTCAAGGCCCGGCGCGCTGAGAATGACGCGGCCGACGCGCCTAATAACGTCAGCCGCGCATGCGCGGGTTGGCTGCCTCCAACCCGCGCATGCGCGGTTACTGTCTTCCCCTCCGCTGCCCCGCAAGACGTGGCGGCTTGATCTTGCGGGGCGGCGGAGGGGAAAGAGTGCGTCCCATTGAGGAGCCAGCCCGACGATCGGTGGGCACCGATCGCGGGCCAGTCCCCTCCCGAGCACGGTCTTGGTGCTCATTCCCCTCTCCGCCCCCCACAAGGCACAAAACAGCTGCCGGCGCCATGTTCACACCGACAGCGACCAGGTGTGGTTGCCGCCGACGTGAACCGGTCGGGAACGGCAGGCTGCTCAGCCCATCCGAGCGACGTGTCGCATTTTGCGACACGCCATTTTGGGGGGGGGGTGTGGGAGAATCACGGCGGGTGCCAGAGCGGCCCTCCTGCGATTCTCCCACCCGGCGTGGGAGCGGAGAATCGTGCCCCCTATGTCCGCTTCCACAATTTTCTTTCCTACCTATTTTTGTGTCATAGATACATTTAACAACCATACCTACAGCTCTTCATCCAATTCATTGATATAACTTGTAAGACATTCAGGCCCTAGCACTGATTCCTGTGGCATACCACTCGCTACATCCTGCCAACCAGAAACAGACCCATTTATGCCAACTCTCTGTTTCCTGTTATTTAGCCAATCTTCCATCCATGCCAATTTGTTACTCCCTACGCCATGAACATTTATTTTCTGCAATAACCTTTGATATGACACTTTATCAAATGCCTTCTGGAAATCGAAGTATAGTACCTTCTCTGGCCCCCCATTATCCACAGCACATGTGACTCCTTCAAAGTTTAACAAATAAATTGATTAAACTTAATTTCTCTTTCACAAAACCATGTTGAATCTGTCTGATTGCCCTGCAATCTCTTAATAATAGCTTCCAACATATTTCCTAAGACAGATGTTCGGCAAACTGATCTGTACTTTCCTGCTTTCTGTCTCTCTCCCTTTTTGAATAAAGGAGTTACATTTTCTATTTTTCAATTTGCTGGGGACCACCCCAAATCTAGGGAATTTGGGAAATTAAATCCAATGCATCAACTATCTCCCTAACCACATCTTTCAAGATCCTATGAAGTCCATCCGCACCCTGGAATTTGTCAGCCTGCAGCACCAACAATTTGCTGAATACCACTTCCCTAGTGATAGTGATTGTCTGGGTTCCTCCTTCCATTCCATTTCCTGATTTATAGGTATTTATGGAATGTTACATGTATCCTCTATAGTGAGGACTGATGCACAATATCTTTCAATTGATCCACCATTTCTCTACTTTGCAATATCGATCCTCAGATGAATAATAGAATTCTAACAATGCAGACGGAAGCCATTCAGCCCATCGAGTTTGCACCGATCCTCTGAAAGAACACCCTACCGAGGCCCACTCCCTGTATCTATCCCTGTAACCCCATAACCCACCCAATCACATATTTGGACACTAAGGGACAATTTAGCATGGCCAATCCACCTAATCCCGCATCTTTGGACTGTGGGAGGAAACCAGAGCACCTGGAGGAAATCCACGCAGACATGGGGAGAACGTGCAAACTCTACACTGACAGTTACCCAATGTCGGAATCGAACCCAAGTACCTGGTGTGACGAGGCAGCAGTGCTAACCACTGTGCCACCATGCTGCCCCTTTCAGCCATTTTCATATTTAAATATCTATACAAACTCTTACTATCTGTCTTTATATTTCTAGCTACCTTTCACTCGTACTATAATTTTTCCCTCCTTATTAATCTTTTTGTCATCTTCTTGCTGTTTTTTCCAATCTTTTGACCTACCAGCCATCTTTCTGCAATGATACGCTTTTCCTTCAAGTTTGATATTGTCTTTAACGTCTTGACTTTACCACAGAAGATGGTGCCCCTCCTTGGAGTTTTACTTTTTCACTGGAACTTGCGTATTCTGTGTACACAGTGTGGAAAATCATTGATCTTGTATTTGTCTCTAAATCTGTTTTTGCTCTTTTAAGGTTCTGGATACGCCTTATTTGTTGAACTCGCAGTGGAAACACTTTCTTTCTGGACTTCTGCTTTCTGAACACAACTTAAATATCACTTTCCAGAGTGTATACAGGTCAGATACTAAAGTCTAGTATGAACTTGTAATGCCTGTTTCTGAGAAAAAATACTTACTCCCATTTTTCTCTTTACTACCTTTTCTCTAAAAGATGCAGACTTGACTGGAATAAGGATTCAGGTTTATCATCTGATTGTCCTTCATGTGTGAGGTTGGATAGTATGCTTTGGCTGACTAGTGACAGGAAATATTACAACCCTTCCCAATCCTCTCTTAGCACAGCCTCTTTGAAGTTAAGGATTACTAAATAGTGACCAAGAGCGCAATTCCAGATAATTTTCCTTTTTCTTCCATCTACTCAAACCAAGTTTTGAGGGATTCTGAAACTCTTGGCTGTGGATCCCTTTGTTGCTTGAGGATTACTGAATCTGGAAACTGGAAAATCCATTAATAGCACCATTGGCACAGAAAACTATGGGCGCGATTCTCCCAAAACGGGAGAAATCGTAAGGCTGGCATCAAACCCGGGCGGGTTTGACGCCAGCGCGCCCCTTCCCGACCGGGAACCGATTCTGGTCCCCGGTCGGGGCTAGCAGCCCGACGCCGCAAGCTCCGGCATCACGGGCTTAACGAATTTCGGAGTTAGCGCCAGCTGACGCGTCATATGACGTCAGCCGCGCATGCGCGGATTGGAAGACTCCAACCCGCGCATGCGCGGATGACGTCATCGCGTATTTGCGCGAAACCCGCGCATGCGCGGGCCGGGATGCCCCTCAACCGCCCCGCGAATAGATACTGTGGGGCGGCGGAAGGAGAAATAGTGCGCGGGCATCGGGCCCGCTGCCCGCGATCGGTGCCCAACGATCGCGGGCCCATGACACCTTTGGCACGGCCGTGGTACTGCCGTGCCAATCGGTGCCATGGTTATAAAAAGCGAGTTGTTCCCGCCGTTTTTACAAACGGCCAGACCAGGTGTGTTTGCCGTTCGTAAAAACAGCGTAAAGGGCTGGGACTTCGGCCCATCTATCAGCTGTGAATCGCTGCCGGCCGTAAAAAAACGGCGGCAGCGATTCGTGTCGGGAGTTGGGGGGGGGGGGGGAGAATAGCGGGAGGGCGGGAAAAATGTCGGGAAGGCCCACCCGCTATTCTCCGACCCGTCATGGGGGGCGGAGAATCGCGCCCATTGTTTTCTCCAATATCTTCTTGGGATCCTTCAAGCTTTCTGGGGTTGCACCTATCAGCTTCACAGCTGGGATGTGCTTCTGTGTTGAAGGTGTTTTAAAAGTGCAAGTTATTGTTGGATTACTTGGTGTTGGGTAAAGAAAGTATACAATATTCACATGAGGGTAAGTGGACACTTTTGTACTGAATCTAACTATTTATCTGTTAACAGTATTATGATTCCTTGGGACTATTTTGGAAGGGGCACTATTAAAGGCCTCTATCCAATTTGGTTTGCAATGCTATAGCTTTTCTACTCATTCAAGTTTGTATGAAATTGAAGTGAAAATAATAGTTTAGCATTCTTTTAAAATTGAATAGTATATCGGAAATTACCAAGCACAGCTTCATGCAGTTTAGGAGTGATAACTGTTACCCTTGTTATTCAAGAACCATTTTTCTTTGTCATAAATATATATTTTTTAAAAAGCATGAGTCATGAACTCTAAATCAGTTTTTTTAATTTCATACAGCAAATGCCACAAAAATAAAGGACTATATTCGGCTTTCCAGCTACACCATTTATTAGAAGATCATGTAAATCTCAGTGAAGTAAGTAGAAGTTTTGGCATCGCCTCTGTTCAGAATAATAGAAAGATGGGTAGAATCTTGTCCACTTAATCCCTGCTGGGCTGCAGGACCATCCTTGAGATGGGAACCTAATTTCCTAATGGGCAGCTTTGTCAAGGCCCCATCCCAGTGCAGCCCACCTCCGGGCTTCCCAACCATTTAGGGAGGGCATCCAGGTTGGTATGCACCTTCTGTCAAGGGAAGGATTCCTAATGAAAGGGACAATGAAGTGAGTTACCAGGGCTCAGCAGCACATTCATAGAATTTACAGTGCAGAAGGAGGCCATTCAGCCCATCGAGTCTGCACCGGCTCTTGGAAAGAGCACCCTACCTAAGGTCAACACCGCCACCCTATCCCCATAACCCAGTAACCCCACCGAACACTAAGGGCAATTTTGGACACTAAGGACGATTTATCATGGCCAATCCACCTAACCTGCACATCTTTGGACTGTGGGAGGAAACCGGAGCACCCGGAGGAAACCCATGCACACACGGGGAGGATGTGCAGACTCCGCACAGACAGTGACCCAAGCCGGAATTGAACCTGGGACACTGGAGCTGTGAAGCGATTGTGCTATCCACAATGCTACCATGCTGCCCGTGCAAGCACATGAATTGTTGATGCTGAGAAAAGCCTAAGAATAAAGAGACCGGGGAAGTTGCCTATCCCACAAAATTCCCCCCCACCCCCCGCCCCCCCAACCCCAGCCACCCACCACTGCAGCCCCTATTCCTGGAGGTTGTGTTGTGGGATCTGAGAAGCTGTAATGAGGCAGACTTTCCTATTGCTGAAAGTGGGAGAACTTCTGCAAGCAAACAAGCGTGGATAGAAGTGATTGAGGAAGTCAGTAGCAGATGTTTGGTCCCTTCAACCATGAGACAGTGCACCAAGAGGATCCAGAATGTCAGGATGACATGGTAGGTGAGCGGCATAATACATGCTGACTGGCCCATCATTCTCCTGCAGTCGACATGCATTGAGGTTGTACTCGTTCTCCCTGCCAGCGCCTCACATCCCTATTCAAACACTCAACTATACTATTGCTCTCTGTTGCGGTAAAAAAAACCACTCTGAATCAGTGAGCTTTTAAATAATAAGGACTTTAAGCCCATGCTGGAGAGAGGGAACCACCGCCTGCCATGGTGCCTTTCTCAATGATGCAGGGTTTGAAGCACATATTTACCGTTATTTCTACCTTTCATTATGTTTTTGATTAATTTCTTAACAAACCATACTATTCTATCAGCAGATATTTCCATTATCTCATCCCTCAGCCTTGGGTATGGCCTTCAGTTCATTTTATCTCCTCCTTGTCCTGTTCAGCAAAGAAAGTCAGTGAGGTGGGTTAGCCCCCTCTGGAAATTACCCTTTGCCGAGGATCCCATCATGCCTTTGGTATTGGCTAAATTTCCCATCATGCCTAGATAGACCTCTCATAACTACGTTTGGCCGGACGCTCACCATGGAGCGCTGTACAGTAGTTTCCCCCATGAGGTGAATCCTGGCCCAAACCCAAACCATTGCAGTACGTTCATGAGGTACTTCCATTCGACTCTGTCAAAGGCTTTCTCTTCGTCTGGGAGATGATCACTTCTGGGTGGTCATAATCATGCTCAGCAAGCATCTGATGTTTGCCATTTGTTGTCTGTCCTTGACAAAGCCCGTCTGTTATTCCGTGACTATCTCTGGCACGCAACTTTCCAGTCGCCTCGCCAGGGCCTTCACCAGGACTTTGGCATCAGTATTCAGGAGTGAGTTGTATTTATATGACCCACATTCCATCGGATCATTGTCCTTTTTAGGGATCAATGATATCGAGGCCCATATCAATGTGGGCAACTGGGTCTCTCTCAATAGCGAGTCATCAAACATCTGCAGATGCGGGGCCAATACAAATCTTTATAGAGGTCCACCGGGAATCCGACCCGGACTGCACGGAGTTGACGCTCTCCATGACTTTTCCCAGTTCTAGTCGTACTTATAGTCCCTGCTTCTTTTCCTCCCCCACAGCTGGTATGTCCAGCCCATCAAGAAATCACCTCATCTTCGAGTCCCCTCCGGAGGCTCGGAGATGTACGGCTCCCAGTAAAAGGTTGCAAAGGCCTTATTGATTTTATTTGATTCTGTGACCAGTTTATCGTTCCTGTCCTTCTCTTGCGCTATCACCCTTGTGGCTGCTTGCTTTCTCAGCTGCTGAGCCAGCAGGCGGCAGGCCTTGTTTCCATTTTCATAAAAGTTCCCCCGTGTGTGGCGGAGTTGGTCCACTACTTTCCCAGTGAAGAGCAGGTCAAATTCCAGTAGGAGCTTTTTCCTCTCCGCCAGTAGTTCCATGGTCAAGGCGGTTATGAGGGGTGGGGAATAATAGCATACAAGGCACTCAAAGACAGGAAGGAGAGTGTGGCTAGGCAACAACTGATTGACTCCATATTGGAGGTGGATCGGCATGGAGTGTTGCCGGTCCACCTTCCATATGGAGTTGATTGCAGGTTGCAGGTTACATACCCTCGATTGCTTGTCACATTCTCTCGCAAAACGCCTTGTCAGTGAGGAGGGCTGTGTCCAGCCTCCATGGGGGCTACTGGGCCCGCCCTGTCTCCAACCACACATCCACACAGTGTGATGCAGGGTTGGAGATTAGTATTGCAGAGTAATCCACCACCAACACCCTGGAAACACCAATTTACCCACTACAAAGAAGTCAATGCAGGAGTATACTTTGTGGACATGGGAGAAGGAGTACTTCTGCCTGGGGTGTTTGACCCTCCACGGTCTAATCACCCCCTCTCCCCCCCATCTGTTCCACAAAGGCATTCAGTTCCCTTGCCATAGCCAATTGTTTCCCTGATCTTGAACTGGATTTGTCTGTCCTTGGGTCCTGTATGCAGTTGAAGTCTCCTCCCATGATAAGTTGGTGGGAGTCTAGGTGGGGGATTTCTGCCATGGTCTTTTTGATGAATCATCCCAATTGGGCGTATATATATTCACAAGTACTACTGGTGCCCCTTCCACAACACTGCTGACCATTACATCAATGTAAAGGTTGTCTTTTTACTAAACCGTATGGCCACCCCTCTTGTCCTCGTACCATAGCACCCTTGGTAGGCCTGTCCTATCCAGCTCTTTCTTCCCCTCAGTCGGTCCTTCTCCCTCAGGTGGAGCAAGACTATGTCGACCCTCAGGATTTTCAGATGGGCAAAGACACTTTTCACCGGGCCGTTAAGTACCCTCATGTTCTAGGTGACTACTCCTGCGGGGTAAGCCACACTTACCAAGTGAACGTGCACCTGCACACCAGGGTTTCCCTTTGTTTATGGACCATCCAAGATGGCCATAACGTTTTCTTCTTTATTCTGGCCACCTCTAGGTGCGACGTGGTGTAACCAGTATTTAATGCTCCCCCTCTTCCGTCCCCTTACCTAATGCCCAAAGTACATCTGCCCTTGAAGTCCCCCCTACTCTGTAACCCTGTTCCCTTCCCCCACTTTACCCTTCTCTCTCCCTCCCAATTTTGTTGTTTTGTCCCCCCTTCTGCCAGGTGCTCCCTCCCTTATGGACGCCCCGCCCCTTACTTCTGTACACTAGCATACTCGCCAGCGTGGTGGCTCCCCCTTCAAAGCGGCTCCCCCCTGGAAGTAGCTCCCCTACCTTCTGCCCATGTTGTTTCTTCCCCCCCCCCCCACTTCTCGCTTCGGTGGGCCTCTGCATTCGCTGCCACCCCTCTCTCCGCCCCGCAGGTTGTGCAAGTGTTCAGTCCAAAGAATGAAGAAACATTGTTAATGGTCCATATATGTCCACTATTGCTGTCTACCCAGCCCAGTTTTCTGGATGGACCCATCTGTATCCTCCAGCATGTTAAAATAATGTTCCTTATTGCCGTATGTTACCCACAGTCTTGATGTGTACAACATTCTGAACCGCACCTTGTTTTTGAATAAAGCTGCCTTGGCCTCGTTGAACTCAGCCCGACATTTGGCCAGGTTGGTCCCAACGTCCTGATCGATGTGGATTGTATGGCCTTCCCATCTACAGGATCGCGAGCTTCTCGCCCAGTTCAGAATTTGCTCCCTATCTTGGTATTCATGGAGTTTTGCAATAATGGCCCGTTGAGGTTCTCCCACTTTGGGCCTTTGCTGGAGTGACCAGTGGGCCCGATCTACCTCTGGGTGCTTGGGGAAGCTCCCCCCCCCCCCCCCCTACACACACACACTAGCTTTCCAATCATCTGCGCGATGTACTCCGTTTGGTTTCTGCCCTCTGTGCCCTTGGGCAGCTCGACAATCCTTAGATTCTGGCAGTGAGACCTGTTCTCCTGATCTTCCACTTTCCCCTTGAATGCTCTCTGGATTGTTACCAATCTTGCAACTTCTGCTTTGAGCGAGGCGATATGGTCGCTCTGGTCGGTGGCCGCTTTCTCCAGTTCCCGCACTGTCATAGAATTGTAGAATCCCTGCAAAGCAGAAGGAGGCTATTTGGCCTATTGAGTCTGCACGGACCCTCTGAAAGAGCACCCTACTTAGGCCCACTCCCCCGCCCTATCCCTGCAATCCCAAAACCCCAATTAACCTGCACTTCCCTGGACACTAAGGAGCAAATTTATCATGGCCAATCCACCTAATCTGCACGTCATTGGACTGTGGGAGGAAACCGGACACCCGGAGGAAACCCACGCAGACACGGCGTAAGTGTAATCTCCACACAGTCAGTCACCAAGGCCGGCGTTGAACCCAGGTCCCTGATGCTAACCACTGGGCCACCATACTGCCCTATCACCTCCTGGGTCTCCAATCTCTGCTCTATTCTTTCCAGCACCTCTTTACAGGGGACCAACATGATTTCTATTGCCGACCTCATGGCCGACATGAGGTCCTTCTTGATGCAGTCCCTTTGTTTTTGGAGCACTTGTGTAAGGAGCTCCATCCACTGCCCTGTCGGTGGATGGGCCGGCGTTCATGTTGTCGATCCCACTCGGTCTGCCATGCCCTGCTCCGCTTCGCTCCGCGTGTCTGATGTCTGGATCTTCCTCTCCTGGCTTTCACTGCTCTTACTGTTTTTCCAGCTCCATGTCTGGTTTGAGGGCATTTCATCGGGTGGTTGTTAATTCAGGGTGAAGGTGGTTCTATTTCTGTTGTTTTGGTGTCCGATTTACGGGTTAAAAGGGTCTAAATTGAAGTTCCCACGGAAAGCCACCTTTCGTGCGACTGCTCAGCACATCTCCATCATCGGAAATCGACTAATGTGAAATCTAAGGAAATCTGCCATCCTTACCCATTCTGGGCTATATAATTCCAGATCCACAGCAGCATTGTTGACTCTGAAATGCCCTCTGAAATGGTCTAGCAAGCCACTCAATTGAAGGGCAATGAGGGATGGTCAATAAATGCTGCCCAGCCAGCGATGTCCCATCAATGAATAGAAAAATGGATATCTTTAATTTTCCAGTATCTATCTGGAAAAGGAGGATTTGAAAACAGTTTTCACAGTTTGTCTTAGAGAAAGCATTTTTAAGTGAATTTTAAACTGTAATTTCTCTCACTTTATTACCCTTGACTCAGCATTTATTTACTTGAGAGTTACAATAGCTGCAACAACAGGCCTCAGATTTCGACACTTGGTGAAGCAAACTGTTCCTATCAACATAATTAAACCCGTTTCAATTTCAAAATGCCCAATTCTATTGTTGACATTCATGTTGACCATTTGGTTTTAAATGTGGATTTGTAAGAAACACATGGGCCTGGGTTTTAACTCCCCTGGCGGCAGAGAGGTGTCTCTGGTTGTGGTGTGAATTCCGTGGTGGGATTCCCTTTTATTTTTAATTTGGGGTTCCTTATTTTGTTTTTTTCTTATTTACCTTATTTACCCGAGGTTGTTCGCAGAATGAGCCCACCTTGCCAGCATGATGTCGTGCGGCCCGCCACTTCACTTTTGGGGAGAAAAAAGTGCTTAACAATACGGTGGAAAAACCCAGCAAGGCAGCTGGTGGGCTGCCTTCTGCTTTTCTCGCCAGAGGCACTGGAAAGAAGAAATCGGAAAATTCTGCCCAATGAATTCTTTTAAAAGAAATTGGGGGGGGGGGGGAATAGCTCAATTTAACGGGCCAGAATAATAGAGCCAGGGAATAGGAATGTTTGAATTGTTCCACAGAGAACCAGCTTGGGTACAATAGGCTGAGTGGCCACCTTTTGTGCTGTTGTGGCTCTATGTATAGTGACACTCAACTGACATCTACGACCAGGAAATAGAAACAGCAGTAGTCCTAGAAATCCTCAAAGATCAGTATAACAGGGTTTGAATTTAGAATGGCTCATCATTTCAAAAAAAGACAATCCTTCTCAAAAATGTAATTGCTTGATTACATGCTAAAAGTAATGATAATGCATTGATTTACACTATGTTCAAGTTGCAGCAGTTTGAGAGATGAAATGATCACCTAGAAAAAGCAAGCATAGTGTACACAGCCATTGGTTTTGTGACCATGGCTTTTTAATAGTGTGAATTTTGTATGTAAATAGAACAATTATGGGATCTGCAAAAGTTGTTCAAATGCATATTTTATGACGATGGTGATTATTTTTCAGCCTGGTACTTACCTGACTGACAAATTCGCAAACATTCATGTGAATTTAAGTAACATAGTAATATTGGATGAGGAGGCAAAAGAGGGTCTTCGTAACTTCACGAACACTGGCATTGACCAAATTAATTTCACTGCCTACATCATTGAGGTAATACTTTATTCTTTTTACTTTTCTAGGTGAAAAAACAAATCCCAGCTGGAAAATATTGCTTGATTTGAATTGCGGCAATTTTAAATAAAATCTCTATAATTATGCTATTTTAAAACTATAAAGCACTCCAGCTCATGAATTGTCAGTGATATTGTTATTCAAATTAATTACAGTTGGAGCTGATGGCGCCATTAGCTTTTTAAAAATAATATTAAAACGCCATAATCTATCGAATTGAATGTTTGAAAATGAATTAATTATAGGCATTCATCTTACCAATACGGGTTTAGTTAGATTTTTCCATTCTTGTATCTGTCCAATTCAGATACTTTGACCAGTGTATTAATCAAAAGTTTTACCCAAATGCCCTTATTTGCAAAATGAATAAAGAACAAAACAGGTTCACAGTTTAACGCAATTTTATACACAATTCTTTTTTTTTTAAATTTAGAGTACCCAATTATTTTTTCTCCAATTAAGGGGAAATTTAGCATGGCCAATCCACCTAACCTGTACATCTTTGGATTGTGGGGGTGAAACCCATGCAAGCATGGCGAGAATGTGCAAACTCCACACGGACAGTGCCACATGCCGCCTCACAATTCTCTCATTCAACGAAGTATGATTCAAACTCACAGCTGAGCATTACATTTTACCTGCACTTAGTGAAGGAGGCTGGCTAGGTTACGATTACTCAATGTCTTCTCTAGGCTTCTGATGTACCATCAATTGGACTCGAGACACAATGAAGATCCAAACTGTGGCTTTAATCAGCTAGTTGTTAGCCCGGTGGTCGACTACAGAGAAAGGCCGACCGCCGGGAACTCTGGGTACTTATACCCCACCATGGAGGCGGGGTCTACTTGCCTCTCGACCAATTGGTGAGCAGTCACATGACTAGTCCCAGTCAATCAGATGAGAGGCACGTGACCAGCCAGAGCCAATGGGAAACCCATGCTCTGCACCAATGGCAGTGCTCACATTCATACCACCACATTCACCCCTTGTGGAGAAAGAAGGCGGGGGGGGGGGGGGGGTCCGAGGACTGGTGGTATGAGCAGTGAAAATCGAGAAAGGTGGGCTGCCCACTGGCTCGTGGCAAAAAAAACAATACTACTACTACTAACTTAAGGTGCAACTGAATAACAACAAAGTCCAAAATAAATGTCCCATGGTCGCATTAGATGGGCATGATCAGCCTGTCGGGTGCCCGTGGTGTTCTGGAGGACCGTCGCAGTGGAGCCGGTGACGTCGGGCTGATGGTCGTCCTTGCCTCCGGGAGCGTCGGTCGTAGATGTGTCTCCGTACCCCGGGCCGGTGGTGGAGACGCTGTAATTGGGGGAGAGGGGGCATGTGTGCTGGGTCGTGGGGGCACGGGGGTGCTGGGGGAATTGGGGTTGGGGGGGGAGGTGTTGATGTTGGGGGAGAAGGCCGCATGCCGGCGGATGCCAGGTCCCGAAGCGAGACAATATCCTGCCGACCGACGGGATACTCCACGTACGCATACTGTGAGTTGGCGTGGAGTAACTGGACTCGCTCAACCAACGGGTCGCACTTGTGCACCCGCACATGCTTCGTCGCCCGTCGCCGGGGCTGGCCGAAAGGCCTTCGCCGGTTCGCGCATGCGCCGGTGGTGACGTCAGCGGCAGCTGCCGCTGACGTCACCACCGGCGCATGCGTGCTGGGGGATTCTCTTCTGCCTCCGCCATGGCGGAGGCCGTGGCGGCGGCGGAAGAGAAAGAGTGTCCCCACGGCACTGGCCCGCCCACCAATCGGTGGGCCCCGATCGCGAGCCTGGCCACCGTGGGGGCACCCCCCGGGGTCCGATCGCCCCGCGCCCCCCCCCCCCCCAGGACCCCGGGGGCCCGCTCGCGCCGCCGATCCTGCCACCACCAGAGGTGGTTCAAACCTCGGCGGCGGGAGAGGCCTCCCAGCGGTGGGACTTCGGCCCATCGCGGGCCGGAGATTCGCCGCAGGGGCTCGCCACGCAGGGTCGGAGAATCGCCCGGGGCCGCCGAAAATCCCGCCCCCGCCGTGGCAGAAATTCTCCGCCACCCGGGAATTGGCGGGGGCGGGATTTTCGGCGGCCCCGGGCAATTCTCCGACCCTGCGTGGGGTCGGAGAATTTCACCCATGGTGTCCGGGGCCCAAGATGACGGCGCCCGTGGGAACCTCTTGGCGGCTGAGGGCAGTGTCAGTGGCGTCTGAGGGCCGGTCGGGGCAGCCGGGAGCGAGGATCAGGAGGACCGTGGGGCCGTTGCGGGGGCCGGGAGGCGGACCGGAGAGGTCGGTGCGCGGCGCTGGGCCCTAGGGGGGCTCGGGGAGCGATCCGCGGTCACTGCGCGGAACAGCAGCGACCGACTTGGTCTGGCAGACCACCACGTAGTGGCCCTTCTTCCTACAGCTCTTACACAGAGCGGAGCGGGCCGGGCAGCGTGGGCGGGGGTGCTTGGTGAGGCCACAAAAATAGCAGCGGGGCCCCGCTTGTTTGTTGGAGCGACCCACAGCGCAGGCCTGGGGGGGATCGGGGTCAGCGAAGGACGGGGGGTGGCGCATGCCATGAAGTCCAGGGGTTGCTGCGCAGCCGGGCAGGCTGCAAGGGTCCGTGCCTCAGCTAGACTGAGGGCGTTCTTTTCCAGCAGTCATTGGCAGATAGAGGGGGATTGCATGCCAGCAACTAATTAAAAGTTCCATGTGCTCAGTCGCCGAAACTTGGAGACAGGCGCACATTCTCCCTAGAGCTGTGAGGGCCTGGTAAAACTCGTCGAGTGACTCACCAGGGAACTGTTGTCTAGTTTTTTTTTAATAAATCTAGATTACCCAATTATTTCTTCCAATTAAGGGGCAATTTAGTTTGGCCAATCCACCTACTCTGCACATTTTTGGGTTGTGGGGGCGAAACCCACGCAGACACGGGGAGAATGTGCAAACTCCACAGGGACAGTGACCCAGAGCCGGGATCGAACCTGGGACCTCAGCGCCGTGAGGCAGCTGTGCTAACCACTAGGCCACCGTGCTGCCCAACTGTTGTCAAGTTGTCAGGAGATGCCGTGCGTATACTTCGTTGACCAGCCGGAGAAAATGTCCTTTGAGAATCTCCATGGCTGCATCATAATCGCTTTCGTCCTCAATCATTGAATATACCGCCGTGCCCACGCATGAGTGGAGGATGTGGAGTTTCTGCTGCTTGGTGGGCTTCCTGGCTGCAGTTGTCAGGTAACTGTTGAAACACGCCTGCCAGTGTTTAAAGATTGCAGACGCATTTGAGACATGCGGGCTGGTGCGGAGGCAGTCAGGCTTGATGCGTAGCTCCATTCCAAAATTCTAGCTGATTAAATTGATGTACCATCAATTGGACTCGAGACACGATGAAGATCCAAACTGTGGCTTTAATCAGCTAGTTGTTAGCCCGGCGGTCGAGTACAGAGAAAGGCCGACCGCCGGGAACGCTGGGTACTTATACCCCACCTCAGAGGCGGGGTCTACTTGCCTCTCGACCAATTGGTGAGCAGTCACATGACTAGTCCCAGCCAATCGGATGAGAGACACATGACCAGCCAGAGCCAATGGGAAACCCATGCTCTGCACCAATGGCAGTGCTCACATTCATACCACCACAGCTTCAAACCCCAGGGTCCCTTCTTCTTGCGATGGTTGTGCCTGGGGGACTCCCAGGTTATCGCTGAGGACCTGTTCCAATGTTACTTCCTTTTACTGGTCTGCTAGCATAGAGCCATAGTTATACGCCCATTGTCCTCTGAAACACCCTCGTCTGACCAGCCATCAGCACATTATGGATTCTGATGGCTTCTTGTGTTTGTCCTTCATCCTGCTGCATCTGTAAACTTTGTCCTGTTGATCCCTGTGTCTGGAAGTTCGTTACATATTCATAGCATAATCTTGTTCTTTTGTGTGAATGATTACCGAGGTGAATGGGTAATCACAAAGTCCATATAGCAATAATGAGTTTATGTGTTGACTTGAGTGCTCTTGCAAGTGGCTTGTATCAATTCCAGCCAGGGTCTCATGCAACAGTTTCTGTTCCTGGCCACGTGCCTTGTCAGCCTGACTACACCATGTTGCAGGAAGTTGTCTATTAAACATGGAAGGAGTGCTTTGTCACTAGTGTAAATAATGCCTCCAAATATGAAATTCACACCCCATGTGGCCGTTCACCCCTGATCGCTGCCGGTGGGAACTCTGCGCGAAGGGTCAGGGGGGCGGCCTGTGGGGCGGGGAAAAGCACTCCTTCACTGGGGGGGGGGGGGGGCATCCGATGGGGTCTGGCCCGTGATCGGGGCACACCGATTGGCGGGCCGGCCTCCCACCCCCCCCCCCCCCCCCCCCCCCCCCCCCCCCCTCCCCCAGGGTTGCGCATTCCTTTGATTCCTCATCTATCTTGGTTTTTTACCATATCCTCCCTCTTCTTTTTCCTCTCGTTCCCATTTTCTTATTTTACTCCTCGTTGCTGGCCTCGAACTGCCCCCAAGTGTCCAGGAAGCCTTCCTCTGACCCTCGGGTGGCGTACTTAATCTTCTCCAGGTGGAGAAATTCTGAGACGTCAGCGAGTCAGTCTGCAGCTGTGGGCGGTGCTGCCGATCGCCAGCCGAGCAGGATTCTCCGGCGTGCGATTAGGGAAGCGAAAGCGAGGGCGTTGGCCCCCTTCCCCATGTGTAGCTCTGGCTGCTCCGATACCCCGAAGATTGCCACTATTGGGCATGGCTTCACCCTCACCCCCACAACCTTGGACATTGCCTCGGAGAAGGCTGTCCAGAACCCGGCAAGTTTGGGCAGGCGCAAAACATGTGGGCGTGGTTGGCCGGGCCCCTCTGGCACCGCTCATATTTGTCCTCCACCTCAGGGAAGAACCTGCTCATTTGGGTTCTGGTCAAGTGCACTCTGTGCACCACTTTGAGCTGCATTAGGCTGAGCCTTGCGCAGGAGGAGGTAGAGTTGGCCCTGCTCAGTGCTTCGCTCCAGATTCCCCACCCAACCTCTATCCCCAGCCCATCCTCCCATTTTTGTCTGGTCCTGTCCAGTGGTGTCCGAGCTCTGTCCAGTAACTGTCCGTATATTTTCCCACATAGTCCCCCTTCCTAGCTGCTTGTGCCAGTCAGGTCCTCTAATTGTGTAGTTTCTAGGGCCCCAGGGTATCCTATTCTCTGATTCCCAACACACATACAACGCCCCCCCCCCCGGGCCTGCTTTGTTGCACGGCCGGCCCTTGAACCCCGACGCCATGTTAGTTCGGGGCCGGCGTGCTGAAGAAGTCCCCCGCACATGCGCAGGTTGGCGCGGCCCAACTGCGCATACGCGGGTTGGCGCAGCGCCCATTTGCTGCCGGGAAGAGAGGCTGCAGTCTCGTGAACCTCTCCAGCGTCATGCTGGTCCCCTGTGGGGGACAGAATCGGTAGTCCCCGTAACCGTTTTGCGCCGTCATGAAACGCGACAGCATTCACGACGGTGCGAACACTTCGTCTCCATTTTGGAGAATCGCCCCCATAGTCTCTCTGCTAAATTGAATCATTTGACCATAGATGGAGGAGAACTGTACAGAAAAAGCATTTGGTGGTTACTGTAGCGTAAACTATAATTTGCTCTTGTCATTGTATGAAACAGGAATATCATTTTTAGAGAAGGATATTTTCAATGAAACGTCAGCTGAGTGAATGTCCAATAAGCTTATCATTACTTTTACTTTCCTTATGTAATTAAAATTCTGCTTTCAATCATTCTTGGATTAAATTCCGATGCTGTGCATTCTGGTGAGCTCTGAACTTTTGTGAAACTGATTTTAAAAGCAGGGGCTGGTTTCTCCATTTTGGGAGACTAAGGCCGGGTGCCCCGCGCTGGCTTCCCCATTCTCCGGCGCCCGTGGGATTCCCGCCGTGCCGGTAGGGGACCGTTGATAGCGCCGCCCCCCTCTCCCCCCCTCCCCCGCCCCCAGCGATTCTCCGGGCCCCGATGGGCTGAGTGGCCGACGTGTTTGGCTGAGTCCCGCCGCCGTGGGTTACTCAGGTCCCACATGGCGGGACCTGGAAGGTGAGTGTGCGGGAGCCGTCCTGGAGGGGGGTGCGGGGGGATCCGACCCTGGAGGGAGCCCCCATGGTGATCTGGCCTGCGATCAGGGCCTATCGAACGGCGGGCGGGCTTGTTCCGTGAGGACCTATTTTACTCCGCATCGGGCCCCTGTAAGGCTCCACCATATTGCCCAGGGGCCGGCGCGGAGAAGGGAACCCCCACACATGCACGGAAATCCGCCGGCCTTTCCGCACATGTATAAACTCGTGCGGGCCGTTCCGCGCCGGCTGGAGCTGCTGGGACCACTCTGGCGCCAACCTAGCCCCCTAGGAAGGGGAGCATTCCCCATTATTGGGGACCGTTGATGCCGGAGTGGTTGGCGCCGCTTTTCACACCAGCGTGGGGATATAGCCCCATTATTGGAGAATGCTGCCCTAAGTCCCCACGTCAGCGTGAAAACAGTGATATTTTACGCCAGGAAGCTTGCGCAAAACGGCCACCGATTCCCTGCTCCGGAGAGGGGGGGGGTTGCTAGAAGCCAGGCAGCGTAGAACTCCCAGCTCTACCTCCAATACGACCCAGAGCATTGTTGGGTCCGTGGCCATGCATGCGCACGAAAGCGACCAGCAGCGGCCGCGCCTTGCTTCACGGCGGATGCGGACCGTGGACCCGGACCTCAAAAATAGTCCCACTCTTCGGCCGGCACGTGCACCCCGGACTGCCCCCCCCGTCCCCCAAAGTGCTCCCAGCCCTGAATTGTGCCCCCGCTGCCCGCGGATCAGCCCTCCCCTGACTGTGGCGCCGCTGGACTGAGTCCGCAGCTGCCACGCTGAGTTCTCGATGGGTGAGGGCACACGTGTCCCACGCCATTGGGAATTTGGCAGGTCAGGGGCGGCGCATTGCGGGTCGTGCCTCAGGCAATGGCCCAAGGCCAAGGGGGTGGAGCATTGCAAAAGCGGCGCTGACCCCGATTCTGTCGTCATCGGTGAATTCTCCGCCCCGTCGCCGAATGCGATTTCGGGGATCGGAGAATCCAGCCCCAGTTATCTAGTTCAGAAAAGCACTGATTTTCCCCACTAGAATGAAACATGCTTTGGCACCTGTGACCTAAACTTACTGGAACAGAATTCCAGAATAGGTTGTACTTCTTTCAATTGGAAGGCGTATAAAATTTGAGAAATTATTATATATAATTTATGGTATAACTGGCTGACAAGTAGACATCATGGTAAGTAGACATTGTTTTTCTGCAAATATGCATTTTAGCACTAGCCAATAAATTCACTTCACTGTTTATTTCTCATTTTCAGCTCAAGAAAAGTGTGACTATGGTCAATCTTCACACATTTGCAAATGATCTAGAGGCAAAAGCAAATGCATTGGTAAGTTTTGAGCTTAGAAGCTGGACACTAATGCGACTAGGTCAAGACTGAGGGAGGGAGAGAGAGAGTCATACAGGCAGGCACAAAGAGAGAGGCACTCTCTTGTCCTTGCATACTGTATTGACAAAGACACATTTGCAGATTCTTGTGATTTATTTATTTGATGCTATTACTAATAACTTCAAATTCATTGTGATGTAATGAATATAATTTCTTCAATCCGTTGATCAAAAATGCTTTGTTCCATCTAAATTTTTCAGAATTTGTGCAAGGAAGTTTTTCCATACGAATACTTGCTCTTTAGTTAGTGGGGAAACTACATTTTGTAGAGTAATCAATCAATATGAGGTTACTGTGGGGCTGAACCAGAAGTACTGCCTTTTTCTGGTCCGAAGCTAAGCTTCAGTTCTTAATTGAAGTAGAAGCTTGTGGATTCTTAAATAAAGATTCTAAAAGTTAATACTGCGCTACGAAGCTAAGTGTAATCCTGATTAGGTGGGACAACTATACCAACACTTCCTGAAAGGTTGCTTCCATGGTAATCCCCGGTGGTGATATTTGATTACTTAAGGTTTCTGTAAGCTGTGAATTGTGGTCGCAAAATAATCAGCCATTGAGAAAAAGAGATAATAGCATGTAGGTCTCTTTGCCACAGCTGCCCTTATAATTGTCAATTTTTCACCCCTCTTCTCTTCTGAAAGTAGCAACTTGGACTGAGTAGGGAACAGTTGCTCTCCCAATATATTGAGGGTATTAGCCTGGACAAGCTGATCAACCTAGGCAGTTATCACAGCACCACTCTGATATTTGGCATCCGGGTCCACACGGTTACTGGCTAACAACAACAGGCTAAAACCCTGACTGTCAGTTTTTACTTCAAATTCTCCACTTAGCATATTAATGTCAGTTGAGAACGATTATTAGAACACACGCTGCGATCAGTTAACTGCAGCTGCCTGAAGGTTGAATCTTTTTCTGCTCTCTGTGATTTAGTGCTGTGGTATATGATATTTGGTTTCATGCCCGCTCTCCTTTAGGAGATAAATCCAAAATTACAGGGAACACTAACATTGATTTCTACTTTTTCTGTAAATAGTTATATTTTATTTATATAAATGTTATAAGCAAGTATTTATATGTAAATAGTGAGTACAGATGTGCAAGGGTACTGAGGATGGTGACAAGGAAAAGTGCTTTGTCCTCTGGATAGTTGACTCATCAAAGTTATATTTGGCCTAAAATTTTCCTTAATGTAGCCATTCTACACTTGATGATTTAAAAGCCCCTCAAAGTATTAATATCTAAAATGGCAATGTTATCATTTTGAGCGAGAGTTATATGGTCTGAGACTTGCTTTATGCTTATACATATGTGCTAAATAATATTGTTTAATGTTTCCCTTGCCTGAGCACACCAGGCTTAACTTGCTCGAAGGTTCCCCCTGCCCTGGCTCCAAACTTGAATCTTTCTCTCATTTCTCGAATTTCATCATCCCTCTCCAAGCTCATCCTGTTCATGAGACCTACCTCTTGCTCCCTCAACTCGATTCCCATTAAATTGCTGACCACTGAATTAACCTCCTGGTCCCCCTGTTAGCTGATGTTATTAGTGGATCTCTTGCTTCAGATATTAGCTGTCTTTTCTTTAAGTCTCCTGCTATCATTCCTGTCCTCAAAGAATACAAACCCTCTTTTTATGCAAGCTACCACTCCATCTCTGACCTCCCTTTCCTTCCAAGTCCTTGAATGTGTTGTTGCCTGCCGGATCTGTGCCCATCATTCCCAAGAGTCTGTTTGAATTTCTCCAATTGGGTATTGGCCCCTGTTGTAATACTAAAATGGCTCTTAGCGAAACCACAAGTGACAACCGATGTGAGTGACAAAAACAAGGTATCCTTCCTTGTCCCTCTCAACCTGTCTGCCACCTTTGACACAGCTGACTGCTCCACCTCCTCCAATACCTCTCCATTGATGTCCAGCTGACTGGGACTGTTATTACTTAGTTCCACTCTCATCTATTTAATCATAGACAGAGACTTGCTAACAATATCTTCTCTTCCCATTCCCACACTATTTCCTGTGTCCCCCTAGGATCTATCCTCGGCCACCTCCTATTTCTTGTCAAATGCTGTCCTCGGTGATATCATCCAAAAACACACCAGTTTCCACATTGATAACATCCAGCTTTACTTCACCATCATAACTCTTGACCCCCATCCCCCGACTCTAAATTGCTGGATTGCTTGTCCGACATCTAGCACTGGATGAGCAAATATTTCTTCTAATTAAGTAATGGGGAAGACTGAAGACATTGTCTTCAGTATTCACCACTAACTCTCTTCCCTCGCTACAGACCCCATCCTTCTCCCAGACAACTGGCAGAGTCTGAACCAGACTGTTCATTACCTTATGTCATGAATTCATCTCCCATGTCTTAACCCGGATCAACCCGGAATTGGAGCACATCTGGTGTTGGCGGGAATGGCGGGGTCCTGGGGGGGGGGATCGGAACCCGGTGCCTCCACGGTGGCTGGCCCGCGATCGGGGCCCACCAATCGGCGGGTGGGCCAGTGCCGTGGGGGCACTCTTTTTCTTCTGCCGCCGCCACGGCCTCCACCATGGCGGAGGCGGAAGAGACCCCCCTACCGCGCATGCACCGGTGGTGACGTCAGTGGCCGCTGACGCACCGGCGCATGAGCGAACAGGCGAAGGCCTTTCGGCCAGCCCCGATGCCGGGCGGCGGGCGTCAAAGGCCGTTGGTGCCGGTTTTGGCGTCAGTCAGCGTGCCGCCAACCACTCCGGCGCGGGCCTAGCCCCTAAAGGTGCGGAGAATTCCACACCTTTGGGGAGGCCCGACGCCGGAGTGGTTGGCGCCACTCCGCAACGCCGGGACCCCCCGCCCCGCCGGGTAGGGGAGAATCCTGGCCCTGATGTGTATTAATGCCATGACACTTGACACCATTCAGTCCTGTCCTTTTATCCAACTGGTGGTAAATGAATGGCAGTAGTTTCAGAGGAAATTTAAAATCCATTTATAATCTGGAATGCATCATCTGGAAATGTGGGACAGTTTCAGGAGTAACTTTTCAAAAGTTAATTGGGTAAATATTTGAAAATAAAAATTAGTACAAGACAATGGGGAAGAGCGGGGGGGGGGGGAGGTAATGGCTCGTTCATCCGTTGACAAAGTCAAATTGAGTCAATTCTTTCAATGCTCTATGATTCCAAACTTGATGAAATTAATTGTATATTGAAATTACAATTATTCTGATACTATCAGCTTCTTGGTTTTTTTGTGAAGGTCAAGGGTCAGATCAAGCTCAAGGTGAGGTGCAATGTCTTTTGTCAGTTTGGATTAGATTTAATTTGAATGGATTTTTAAAGCGAGCAATGAGATGGGTTTGTAACTTGAAAAATGGAGGAATCCTGTTGTTGGAATACTACTCGGACATCCACTTCTGGTCATCCAACCAGTATTCTGTCTGGATCTTGTGACCTTTGTAAATTGGTGCTTGCAACTTACAAGTACCAGCCTGTCCAAAAGATTGAAAACTTAAAATCATAAATTTACAGAAAAGCATTGTTGCAAATATTTGACAGTACCTGCATATATTTTGAATGTCATGTAAATGCATTCAGTACTACATTGGAAAGCATACTTGGTACAGAAGATTTGTTCATGATTATGGACCTTTCAGTGGTTGACTGTCTGAATATAATGTGCAAAACTTTCAGCCTGCAGGAGCCCTAGCGAATGCATTAAGAGGCCATACAAACAGTGTCCGGGAAATCTACAAGCAGCAAGTTATAACACTAGAACAAACTGCGGTAAGAAATGTGCAGATAAATATTTTATTTGCGTCAACACTTTGAGCTTCTGCTATGCAGATGTGTTATACCTTGTTTGAAACTATGAGTGATGTTTATTGAAGGTGATAGGAGTCTTGAGCCCAGATTGGGTAGCCAGTGAGAGTCCTGTGTTGCTTCTTTTAAGAAGGGTCTCACTGCTTTAAGTACCTCTCAGCCACTTAACCCAACAGCAGTGGACCTTTCCCGGGATCAAGGCCCTTCGGGGAAGTTGTCCCATCAGCCGGGACCTGCCATTTAAATCGGGGGACAGCAGTTCTTTGAACAGCAGCTGCATTGGAGAGGCAGGGTCTGTTGCCAGTAAGGCCACCTGTGGCCTAGTATCATCACCGTATCGCAATCTACAGGTGTGTGATGGTCGGAGGGGGTTCGTAGGAAAGGGTGGGTAAGAAGAATCTACAGCAAGGACAGAGAGGGTTAGATCTCCATGGGCTTCCCCCATTCCTGACGGCAGATTGCTTAATCAGGCATCGTGTGCCTTTAAATGAGAGATTTCCCCGGGATCCCTAAGGCAACTCTGCATGAATTTATTTGTTGTTCCCCCTGTCCACTGCTGGGTTATTACCAATGGTGATTGGGTAAGACCCTCAAGTGGACATTAAGGTGGCTGGGGGGAAGGCACCAGGGTTCCATCTCCACCCATTCAAAAACAGACCATTGTAAATAGGCTATAATTTCACTGTTTAATAATTTAAAGCAAAAATACCCCTTGGTACCCTGAAAATGCCAACCTGGTCCTGCCAGGGTGCCAAGGCAGTGTCAGAGTACTTCCCTGTCCTGTCCCCGACTACCTGAGACTCATTGGCCTCCATATCCCTCACGTTGATGGAGGCCAGTCATGATTTCCGCAGGCTTCACAGGGGAGGAGAATCCCGGAAGCCAGGAGACTCTGGCTAAAAGCCGGCAATGTATATTTAAATTATATTAAATTCTCATTAAAATATGCGAGTCTGGTTGCCGCACAGCAAGGGCGTGAACCAAATTGTGTCTGGGGCTGCGGACTGGGAGCATTGTGCTCTGTTTGGTGCTGAGTGCGAACTCCGTGTAGGGGATCTCTCACTAGTGCCCAGGAATAGCGGGAGGTGTGCTGGGCGCAATGTTGGAGGGGGGAGAATCTACTTCAGTGGCTCTTAAGTTGTCCCAGAGAGCAATTAAATTTGATCTTGAGATTATTGCAGTCTAAAAAAAATCTATGGGCACGATTTAATGGAAAGGTTTCTAAGTGGGGTAGCGAGTAAGAAATGCCACGAGCTCCCCGATGTATGGCCCAGCGAGGCCGTCACTGGTATAAAATGTTAATTGGCCCACTTAACGATGCCTCACGAGATTCACGCTGCAAATCATGGTTCGCTGACTAATTCGCCCAGGACTGCACTCACCAGTCCTTTGCTAACAAGTGACAGCAGTATTTAAAAATCAAAGAACAAAGAACATTACAGCATATAAACTGGCCCTTCAACCCTCCAAGCCTGCGCCAACCATGGTACCTACCTAAACTAAAACCATACACACTTACGGAGTCTGTATCCTTCCATTCCCATATATTTGTCTAGATGCCTCTTAAATGCCGCTATCATACCTGCACCCACCACCTCCCCAGGCAGCATGTTCCATATATTTACCACCCTCTGCTTAAAAACTTGCCTCGCACATCAGTTCTAAACTTTTCCCCACGCACTTTAAACCTATGTCCCCTGTACTTAACTCTCTATCCTAGGAAAGAGCATCTGACTATCCAATTTGTCCATGCCACTCATAATTTTGTAGACCTCTATCAGGTCACCTCTCAACCTCTGTCGTTCCAGTGAGAACAGACCGAGTTTATCTAACCTCTCCTCATAGCTAATGCCCTCCGTACCAGGCAACATCCTAGTAAACAGCTTCTGTATCCTCTCCAAAGCATCCACATCCTTCTGGTAGTGTGGCGACTAGAATTGTACACAGTATTCCAAATGAGGCCTAACTAAGGTACTTTTCAGCTGCAACATTTTTTGCCAATTTTTATATTCAATGCCTTGACCAATGAAGGCTAGCATGCCGTATGCCTTTTTGACCACCTTATCCATATTCGTTGCCACTTTCAGTGATCGGTGGGCATGCACGCCCAGATCTCTCTGCCTGTCAGTACTCGCAAGAGTTCTACCATTTATTGTGTAATTCCTACTTGCATTGGACCTTCCAAGGTGCATTACCACACACTTGTCCGGATTAAACTCCAGCTGCCATTTATCCGCCCACGACTCCAACCAGTTTATATCCTATTGTATCCTCTGACAATCCTCTTCACATCCGCAACTCCACCCTTCACAAAACCATGCATGTGAGTGAATCCTTGGGCTGGATTCTCCGTTGGCGGGATGCTCCATTTTGCTGGCAGTCTGTGGGTTTCCCAATGGCGTGGGGCTACCCCACAATGGGAAACTCCATTGGATCACCGGCGTAATGGAGCATCCCGCTGGCAGGGTGAAACAGAAATGTGGTGTGGCGGGGCGGAGAATCCAGCCCTTATCTCTAAGAATCTTTTTCCATAATTTCCCTACCACTGACGTAAGGTTCACCGGCCTATAATTTCTTGGATTATCCCTGCTGCACCGATTAAACAATGGAACAACATTGGCTACTCTCCAGTCCTCTGGAACTTCACCTGTAGCCAATGAGGATACAAAGATTACTGTCAAGGTCCCAACAATTTCCTCTCTTGCCTCCTCAGTATTCTGGAGTAGATCCCATCAGGCACTAGGGACTTATCTACTTTAATGCTTTTTAAGATGCCCAACACGTCTTTATTGATATCAACATAACTCAAAATATCTACACACTGTATACCCTGTACTCTTATCTACCAAGTCCTTCTCTTTGGTGAATACGGAGGAAAAATATTAATTTTGTTTCTCTCCCATTTCCTCTGGTTCCAAACATAGATTCCCTCCAATATCCTTGAATGGACCAACCCTTTCTCTGGCTGCCTTCTTGCTCTTTACTTATGTATAAAACTCCTTAGGATTTTCCTTAATCCTGTTTACCAACAACATTTCGTGACCCCTTTTAGCCTTCCTAATTCCGACCTTACGTTCTTTCTTACTTGCATTATATTCTTCAAGGGCTTCATCTGGCCTAAGTATTTTAGACTTTATAAATGCTTCCTTTTTCTTTTTGGCAATGTTCATAATATCCCTCATTATCCAGGGTTCCCTGTACTTGCCACCCTCACCTTTCGTCCACACAGGTACATGCTGATCCTGAATTTTTTTATTTTTTTTTAAATAATTTTTATTGAGAAATTTTGATTTTATACAACATTGACGCACCTTAGTAAAATACCGAAAATAACAATAATATTAACAATCATATACATTCGCCCCATCCCCATGAACAACCCAGCATTTTAACAACAACGCATATTAACACACTATAAAGTTACAGAATAAACACTACAATAATGCACCCCCCCCCCCCGCCCCCCCCCCCCGGGTTGCTGCTGCTATTGACCCAGTTACCTATCTCTGAGCCAGGAAGTCCAAAAAAGGCTGCCATCGTTTATAGAACCCTTGTATTGATCCTCTCAGGGCAAATTTAACCTTTTCCAATTTTATAAATCCCGCCATGTCACTGATCCAGGTCTCCACACTTGGGGGCCTTGCATCCTTCCATTGTAACAGAATCCTTCGACGGGCTACTAGGGACGCAAAGGCCAGGACACCGGCCTCTTTCGCCTCCTGCACTCCCGGCTCTCCAGCAACTCTAAAAATCGCGAGTCCCCACCCTGGTTTGACCCTGGATCCAACCACCCTCGACACCGTCCCCGCCACCCCTTTCCAGAATTCTTCCAGTGCTGGGCATGCCCAGAACATATGGGCGTGGTTCGCAGGACTCCCCGAACATCTGGTGCATCTGTCCTCACCCCCGAAGAACCTACTCATCCTAGTCCCGGACATGTGGGCCCGGTGCAGCACCTTAAATTGGATGAGACTAAGCCTCGCACATGAGGAGGAAGAGTTGACTCTCTCCAAGGCATCCGCCCAAGTCCCGTCCTCTATCTGCTCCCCGAGTTCCTCCTCCCATTTAGCCTTCAGCTCCTCCACTGACGACTCCTCCACCTCCTGCATTACCTTATAGATGTCAGACACCTTCCCCTCTCCTACCCACACCCCCGAAAGCACTCTGTCCATCGCCCCCTGCGAGGGCAGCAAAGGGAATCCCTCTACCTGTCGCCTAGCAAACGCCTTTACCTGCAGGTATCTGAACATGTTCCCCTGGGGAAGGACAAATTTATCTTCCAGTTCCCCCAGGCCCGCAAACCTCCCGCCAATAAACAGGTCCCTCAATTTGCTGATGCCCGCCCTTTGCCACCCCCTGAATCCCCCATCCGTGTTCCCCGGGATGAACCGATGGTTGCCACCCAGTGGAGCCTCCATCGAGCCCCCTGTTTCCCCCCGATGCCGTCTCCATTGTTCCCAGATTCTTAGGGTCGCCGCCACCACCGGGCTCGTGGTAAACCTCTTAGGGGAGAGCGGCAACGGTGCCGTTACCATGGCACCCAGGCTCGTACCTCTACATGACGCCATCTCCATTCTTTTCCACGCCGCCCCTCCCCCCTCCATCACCCATTTACGCACCATTGACACATTGGCTGCCCAATAGTACCCCAGAAGGTTGGGCAGTGCCAGCCCACCTCCATCCCTTCCTCGCTCCAGGAACACCCTCCTCACTCTCGGAGTCCCATGTGCCCACACAAAACTCAGAATACTGCTAGTCACTCTCCTAAAGAAGGCCCTGGGGATAAATATGGGCAGGCACTGAAAAAGGAACAAGAACCTCGGAAGCACTGTCATTTTGACGGACTGCACCCTCCCCGCCAACGACAATGGCAGCATGTCCCACCTCCTGAACTCCTCCTCCATCTGATCTACCAGCCTGGTAAAGTTATGCTTGTGGAGAGTCCCCCAGTCCCTGGCCACTTGCACCCCCAGGTACCTAAAGCTCTCCCCTGCCCGCCTAAGCGGGAGCCTACCAATTCCTTCCTCCTGGTCTCCAGGGTGCACCACAAACACCTCGCTCTTGCCTAAGTTTAATTTATAACCTGAGAAGGTCCCAAACTCGGCTAGTAACTCCATCACTCCCGGCATACAACGACACCCTATGTTCCTCTCCACCTCGCACCAAGCCTCTCCACCTCTCTGAATCTCTCAATGCCATCGCCAGCGGCTCGATTGCCAGTGCAAACAACAAGGGGGACAAGGGGCAACCCTGCCTGGTCCCTCGGTAAAGCCGGAAGTACTCCGACCTCCTCCTATTCGTAGCCACGCACGCCATCGGGGCCTCATATAGCAGCCTCACCCATCTAATAAACCCTTCACCAAATCCAAACCTCCCCAACACCTCCCATAGGTACCCCCACTCCACTCTATCGAAGGCCTTCTCCGCATCCAGTGCCACCACTATCTCTGCCTCCCCCTCAATCGCCGGCATCATAATGACATTCAGCAATCTCCGCACATTCGTGTTCAGCTGCCTTCCCTTCACAAAACCTGTCTGGTCCTCGTGCACAACCCCTGGCACACAGTCCTCTATCCTGGTGGCCAGGATTTTTGCCAGCACCTTAGCGTCCACGTTGAGGAGAGATATGGGCCTGTATGAACCACAATGCTGGGGGTCCTTGTCCTTCTTTAAAATTAACGAGATCAGCGCCCGTGACATCGTCGGGGACAAAGTCCCCCCCTCCCACGCTTCATTAAGTGTTCGCACCAGCAAGGGGCCCACTAGATCCACAAACTTTTTATAAAATTCCACCGGGAACCCATCCGGCCCCGGTGCCTTCCCTGACTGCATCTGCCCGATCCCCTTAACTAGCTCCTCCAGCTCAATCGGCGCACCCAACCCCTCCATCTTCTCCTCCTGCACCTTCGGGAAAGAAAGCCCGTCAAGGAACCTCTCCATTCCCCTCCTCTCCCCCGTTGGCTCCGACCGGTACAGTTCCCCGTAAAAATCCTTGAAGACCTCATTCACCTCTACCCCCTTCCGCACCACATTCCCACTCTTATCTCTCACTCCAGCAATCTCCTTAGCCGCATCCCGCTTACGCAGCTGATGAGCCAGCATCCTACTCGCCTTTTCACCATGTTCGTACACTGCCCCTTGTGCCTTCCTCCACTGTGCCTCCGCCTTTCTAGTGGTCAGCAAATCAAATTTAGCCTGCAGGCTGCGCCTCTCCCCCAACAGTCCCTCCTCTGGTGCCTCTGCATACCTCCTGTCCACCTCCAGCATCTTTCCCACCAGTCTATCCCTCTCACTCCTTTCGCTCCTCTCCCTGTGTGCCCGGATGGATATCAGCTCCCCACGAATTACTGCCTTCAGGGCTTCCCAGACCATCCCCACCTGAACCTCCCCCGTATCATTCACCTCAAGGTACCCCTCAATACTTGCCCGGACCCTCCTACACACCTCCTCCTCCGCCAACAACCCCACATCCAACCGCCACAACGGACGTTGGTCTCGCACCTCTCCCATCTCCAACTCTATCCAATGCGGAGCGTGGTCGGAGATTGCAATGGCCGAATACTCGGCCTCCTCCACTCTCGGAATCAGTCCCCTACTCACCACGAAGAAATCTATCCGAGAGTAGACCCTATGTACGTGGGAGAAGAAAGAGTACTCCCGTGCCCTCGGCCTTACAAACCTCCATGGATCCACCCCACCCATCTGGTCCATAAACCCTCTCAGTACCTTGGCCGCCGCCGGCCTCCTACCCGTCCTAGAGCTGGACCGATCCAGTGAAGGATCCAACACCGTATTAAAGTCCCCCCCTATGATCAGACCTCCCGCCTCCAGATCCGGGATCCGTCCCAACATACGCCTCATAAAGCCTGCATCGTCCCAATTTGGGGCATACACACTAGCCAGTACCACCTTCTCTCCTTGTAGCCTGCCCCTAACCATCACATACCTACCCCCCTTATCCGCCACCACCTCCGATGCCTCAAACAACACATTTCTCCCCACCAGAATCGCCACTCCCCGGTTCCTCACATCCAACCCCGAGTGGAAAACCTGCCCCACCCATCCCTTCCTCAGGCGGACCTGGTCCGCCACCCTCAGGTGGGTCTCCTGAAGCATTGCCACATCCGCCTTTAGCCCCTTCAGGTGAGCCAGTACCCTCGACCGCTTCACCGGCCCATTCAACCCTCTCACATTCCAGGTGACCAACCGGATAAGAGGGCGTCCCGCCCCCCTCCCCCGTCGGCTAGCCATAGCCCGTTGACTGCCCGCCCCAGGCCAGCACCCCCTGCTCGACCCCGTCCCCATAGCGACAACCCCTCACCTCTGTCCCCCCAGCCCCCACCAGCTCCTTCTTGACCCTACCAGCAGCAACCCGGTATTCCCCTTTCCCCCCTCCCTTCCCCCCCAGGCTAGGAACCCTCCCAGCCGCGAACCGTCCTCCATTGTACTTCCGTGGGTCAGCTAACTTCTGCTGACCCCGGAAACTCCCGCCAATAGCCCGACCCCTCCCGAAGTGGGATCATCCCCCAATCTATCCCTCCTCCTGGCCCCGCTCCAGCGCGGGGAAGAACCAGTTAAGGCCCCGCCTCCCCCATCACCATCTCCACCCCCCAGCCCCGCAGCACGGGAAACCAGAGGAAAGCCCGCGCTTTTGCACTGCCCCACCACACCCTTCTGACGCAGCTCCCAAATATCAGCCCCACTCCATACCCCCACTCCGGCATAGAATACAACATACCCCCCCGACCCTCCCCTCAAGATACACAGCCCAGACAATGTCCCACAGCACAAAAACAAAAACATAGCAGAACAACCCCTCCGTAAATAACCCTATCAAAATTGCAAAAGTACTAAACAAGAAGAAAACAACAGAAGAAAAAGAGAACACAGCAACAGCAGAATCCAGCACTAATATCTTACAGCCGACCTCGCAACCCCCAACCCCTAGTTCAAGTCCAGTTTCTCCGTCCGCACGAAGGCCCACGCCTCCTCCGGGGAATCGAAATAATGGTGCCGATCCAAATAAGTTACCCACATGCGCGCGGGCGGCAACATTCCGAACTTTATCTTTTTTCTATAAAGCACCTCTTTCGTCCGATTAAATCCGGACCGCCGCTTAGCCACCTCCGCACTCCAGTCCTGGTAGATCCGCACTACCCCATTCTCCCAATTGCTGCTCTTCACCTTCTTGGCCCAGCGCAGCACGCACTCCCGATCACTGAACCGGTGGAACCTCACCAGCACCGCACGCGGGGGTTCATCTTCCTTGGGCCTCCTGGCCAGCACCCTGTGCGCTCCCTCCAGCTCCAAGGGCAGATGGAGAGATCCGGCCCCCACTAGCGAATTCAACATTACAGCCACATAGGCTGTCAGGTCCGATCCCTCCAGCCCCTCTGCAGGGCCCAAGATCCGCAGGTTTTTCCGCCTCATGCGGTGATCCAGCTCCTCAAAGCGTTCCTGCCACTTCTTGTGGAGTGCTTCGTGCCCCTCCACCTTACTCACGAGGACCACGGCCTCCTCCTCTCGTTCAATGGCCTGCGTCTGCAACTTCTTGATGGCAGCACCCTGGGTGGACTGAATCTCTGACAGCCTTCTGTTCATTTCCTGCAGAGAGCTCAGTACTTCATCCTTGAATTCTTTAAAGCAGCGCAGGAGATCAGTTTGTTGTTCCTGGGCCCAGAGTCTCCATTCCTCTGGAGTTGTGTCGGCGGCCATCTTGGATCCCTTCCCCCGTTTTTTCTGAGGAGCTGCTGCTGTTTTTTCCCCCTTTCCACTCCGAGTTCGAGTCATGGACTGCAGGGAAAGTCGTTCAGCACACCTTCCCCCACCGGGAGACGTCGAAAAATTTCTGTTTTGGGCTCTCAAAAGAGCCGAAAAATCTCTTTAAAACGGGAGCTCCCAAATGTGTGGCTTACTGATCCATCACAGCCACCGGAAGTCCCTGATCCTGAATTCTAATCAACTGACATTTGAAAGCCTCCCACATGCCGGATGTTGATTTTCCCCCAAACAGCCTCGCCCAGTCAACATTCTCCAGATCCTGCCTAATGCTGTTGTATTTAGCCTTCACCAGTCTAACACCTTCACCTGAGGACCACTCTTGTCCTTTTCTATAAGCAGCTTTAAACTTACAGAATTATGATCACTGTTCCCGAAATGATCTCCTACTGAAATTTCAATCACCTGGCCGGGCTCATTTCCCAGCACCAGGTTTAATATGGCCCCTTCCCGAGTTGGGTTATTTACATCGGGCTGGATTCTCCATTATTGGGACTAAGTCCCCACGCTGGCATTAAAAAGGTAGAGTTTTACGCCAGAAAAACTTGAATTAAAGGGACACGAATTCCCAGGCCTGCAGGGGGCTAGCAGTAGATCTTGCAGCTTTTGCTGCAGATTTGGGCCCCCACACTTCCAGGTTGGAGGCTGCGCACGCGCACGGTGGCAGCTCCAGTGGCCGCACCGTGCTCCATGCCGGACTCGGATTGCGAAGCTGGACCCACAAAAGAGACTCCCCGATCGGCCGCGCGCCCGACCCTGAACTCCCGCACAAACATTCCCCGGTCGCCTATAAGGTCCCCCCTGGCCTCCGATCTACCCACCCCCTACCAGGGCCGGCAGCCGCCATGCGAATATCCCGACCAGCTGGAGCACATTAGTTCCACGCCATCGGTACATCAGCCGGTTGGGGACGGAGAATGGCTGAGCGGGCCTCTGGAAATGGCCCTAGGTAGGTCCCAGGTGGCGCAGCGTACTCCCTGAGTGTGCCGCTTTTTGGGGCGTGCAGAACCGATGAACAGGCGCCGGTCCCGATTTCTTGCGGGAATATAGATTCTCCGCCCCTGAGCTGGCTGCAATATCGCGCGAGTGTGCGGATAATCCAGTCCATGTTGTTTCAAGAAACCCTCCTGGACGCTCCTTACTAATTCTGCTCCTTCCATGCCTCTATGTACCAGTCAATATAGGGAATGTTAAAATCACCCACCACAACAACCCTATTGTTTCTGCACCTTTCCAAGATCTGTCTGCATATAATCTTCTCTATCTCCTGCTGGCTGTTAGGAGGTCTGTAGTAAACAATTCATTTTTTCCAATTAAGGGGCAATTTAGTGTCGCCAATCCACCTAGCCTGCATATCTTTGGATTGTGGGTGCGAAACCCATGCAAACACTGGGAGAATGCGTAAACTCCACACGGAGAGTGATCCAGAGCCGGGATCGGACCTGGGACCTCGGTACTGTGAGGCAGCAGTGCTAACCACTGCGCCACCGTGCAGCCCTACCTTTATTATACCTGAGTTCTACCCATATTGCCTTGATGCCGAACCCTCCGAGGTGTCCTCCCTCAGCGCAGCTGTGATATTCTCCTTAACCATTAATGCAACTCCCCCACCCCTTTTGCACGCCCCTCTATCCTACCTGTAGCATCTAAATGCTGGAATGTTTAGTTGCCAATCCTGTCCCTCTTTCAACCAAGTTTCTGCAACAGCAACAACATCATAATTCCACATACTAATCCAAGCTCTTACGTTGATCTGTCTTACCTGAAATCTTCTTGCATTGAAAGTAATGCACTTCAGCCCACCTGCCCCGCTGTGTTGACTAACCACTCCCTGCCTGCTCTTCCTCTTAATCTTACTGACCTTAGTTTGTAGCTCTCCCTCAGTTATTTCTCCCACTGACCTACAGCTCTGGTTGCCACCTCCCTGCCATACTAGGCAGTTCAATCTGTTTCTCTGCCTTCCACTTTTCTCCTTACTAGCTTTTGTTTCTGTCCCCTCTTTACTATCACATCCTATATGAAGCGGGTGAGAATGAGGGCCTATCTGGCTCCAGGGTGCCGGACTCTTGCCACTCCCGCCTATCCTCTTTCTTCCGGCTTGTCCTGTGGGCCCTCCTTGGGTTCTTCCTTCAGCCCCGCCTGCTCCGGCCCCTTCTTGTCCTTGCCCTCCTCCTCGGAGGTGGCTCCCGCCACTTCCAGCATGCCACCCCACTACTGTGGCAGGTTGAGGAGGGCAGAGCAGACCACCACAAAGCGAATGACCCTTTGGGAGGCGTACTGGAGAACATCACCAGAGCAGAAAAGGCATTGGAACTGCATCTTGAGCAGTCCAATGCACCGCTCAATGACAGACCGGGTGGCTTCATGTACCTCGTTGTGTCAGGTCTCCACATCAGTCACCAGTCCCCATACTGATAATATTAGACAGGTTCTAAGCGAGTACCACTTATCCTCCAAGAGCCAACCGGCCATCCTGGGGTGGTCCTCGAAGAGGCCGGGTGTCCTGCTGCCCCAGGATGCAGCTGTCATGCATACGCCCTGTGAAACGTGCACACATGTGCATGAGGACCCTCATCTAGTGGTCGCACACGAGTTGGACTTTCAGGGAGTGAAACCCCTTCCTTTTGATGTAGGGCACTCCCAGATAGCCCGGTGAGTGCAAGGTGACCATGCATGCCATCTATTAGCGCCTGGACCTGGGGCATTACGTCGATGGCGGAGAATACTCCTGCCTGGACATCTTGTTGGGCTTGGTCCATGTCAATGTGAATATAGTTCGCTGCCTGGGCAAAGAGGACATCTGGGACTTCAAGGATGCACTTGTGGGCTATAGCTTGTGGGATGCCGTAAAAGTCCCCACTTGAGCCCTAGAATGATCCTAAGGCGTAGAGGCTCATGGCTGCGGTAACCTTGATGGCCACCGGGAGGAGCTATCCTCTTCCTCCATGTGGTTCCAAGTCCACAAAGACATGAAGCAGGTGCTGGGCAGTCTCCTTGCTGAGGTGGAGCTTTGTGAGGCACACGCTGTCTGTCATCTGTTCAAACGATCAGCGACGCCTGTACACCTTGGGTCGACGCAGGCCTCTACCTCTGGATCCATCCCTGCCCTGTTGACAGCCGGGTCCTCGGTGTGGGGCAGGTCCCTGCCCATGGGCCGCCGCCTCAAGCCTCTGTCGACGCTGCTACTGCCATTGCCTGGCCTGGGAGCAGCACCATTAGGGCAGGTTCCGCAGGGTCGAAAATATCGTCCATACTGTTCAATGTCGGCAGGAATTAGGAGAGGGTGTGAGACTGACAACCAGTAATATCTTTCATCGTGGGACCTGCCAGCCCCTCCATTGCTCCCACCGCCCGGCACTCCCTGCCCACACGTGCCCGGCCGCAGCAGGGGCCCCTGCTCACTGGCCCCCACACCCTATACTCCAGACACCTGTATGTAATGTTACCTGGAGTGGGTGTAGGTCTCCTCCCTGGTGTGCACACACACTCTCTGGTTGCCAAAATGTCCCCTAGTGTTCGGATGTTGGACACTGCATCGATGGTGTTGCTTCCTGCAATGTTCAGGCACAGTGTCCAGGCATCACGGTCTAAGTGTGATGCTAGGCGAAACCCCCCACATGTCATGCCTACCCACAGGGACCAATTGGGAAATGTGAGGTGCTCACTTAACTACGATTGCCAATTCCCAATTAGCAATAACCTTCAGCCCCGTGGCCAGAGGCCTCCGTGGGTGGTGGGGGTTATGGGTGGTCGGTGGGGCAGACAGGGGCTAGTGTTGTCCCCAGAACAGATACGCACATTCTAGGGGTTGACATGGGCGATTAGATCCTACCCCCTGCCAAGACCATGGGCGGCCAACCCGCCCTGCTCTGTGCCCCCCCCCCCATTCCCCACACGCTCTAAGCCCAGTGCCCTCGGGCTCTTTGCCTGTACGCGAAGATGGCTACTCATCTCGGGACCCCGCAGCAGCTCCTCCACCAGTTTCATGTTTTAAAAAGGAGTACTAAGTGATGCCCGCATGACCGTTTGCTGGAGAGGCTGTTAGATCATGGGAGGCCGTTAGATAGGAGGTCGTTCCCGTTAATTGTATGGAAATTGGGCTTAAGTGGTGTTTATTGGTTTCTTGACACGCTAAGGAAAGATCCGGATTTCGCCGAGGGGAGTGGGCTGGCTAGATTGCAAACATGTCGGCGCCCGGCACGGTTCTCGTTTTTGGCTCTCCTGCTAATTAGCAGCCTCGTCATGCTCTCGCTTAAGTGCCAAATGGCCATTAAATCGCACCCTACATCTTAAAGATATTTAGCAGCCATGGTAGACTAATGGCATTGTCATTGGACTCGTAATCCTGAGACCCAGGTAGTGCTCTGACAACCCAGCTTCATAACACTTTTATATTCTAAATATTATGTTGTTTTATCATTTAGATGGAAATCTGTGATTACTAATCCATTTGAAAAGAGGTATTTTGCCCAAAAATGAACTATTGGCTTAAGATGCTTTCTGATTCATGAAAAATTTCTGAAAAATATTTTGTGTGATGCACACTTTGTTTTCATATTAACTCTAATTCCATTATCACCATTTTTGAGTCACACTAGTTGTGTTAAGATTTATAAACGGAAAGCTCTTTTATCTACATAAATCCAACAATGATTTATTTTTCTCAATATCAACAATATTCACAGCTTTGCAAGTTTTCACTGGGCTGGATGACAATTGCTGAAATTGTCCAGGTATATTGGACATGTCTTTCATTCTAATTTTTGCTATCCTTTTTAACCAGGCTTTTGAATGTCTGGTTATCCAGGCATCTCATTTTGAATAACACCTCGCCAGTCTCACCTGTTTGCCACAATTCCAACCTTGAGCCATAGCAAACCTCCCTGCTTTCTTTCCTCAGCAGTGGTGGGAAGGCCTCAAGCACTCTGGCCTCCCCACCCATCTGATTAGCATTTTAATCATCTTGATCACGCCTCTCTGGCCCCACCACTCCTCTCTACTCCTTCTGATCCATGAATCTACTGTCCAGCCACTAACACAGATCTCATACAATGTAGCTTTAATGCTTCCTCATAAGATGTCACAGGACTATTCACTAAGTTAAAGGTTCTCTTTGTGATTTAATATTTTGCTTTGGCTCTTGATTTGTTTTGGAAACTTTACAAGGTGTTGAGGGTACAGTGTGAATCAGAGAGGTGTGGAATTTTTCCAGTGGCATTTGATGAAGACAGGTCTTTATGCTAGCCCTTCACTGTTTATATTTTTCTCTTTGTTCTTTGGAAACTATCTTGTGTTTTAATAAAACATTTTATGCCTTTACATGCCAATTTGATTTCTGCTATGTATTTTAATTAACTTCCACTTCCTGATTTTTTGTTAATGCTTATCAGAAATATGTTGATGCTCGGGTAAGTTCTTGTTAAAGAAGCCATCAAGCATTCTTCATTTCAAATGTATTTCCTGGAAGACAATTTTAAAATTATGTTAAATATCAGAATATTGACAACATTGAAACAATTAGGAACAGGAAAAAGCCGTTGGGCTTTTTTGAACCATAGAGACTTTTCATCAACTTCACCTTACCCCACCTTCTACCATATCCCCAAAACCCTTTGTCGCTCAAAAAATAGATGCAATAGTCTTTTGAACCTGTTTATGCCGCAGTGACAGCTGGTGGCAATTTTAATGAATGAGACCACATTGGTGAAAAATGTGTATTGCTTAAATAATAATCTTTATTAGTGTCACAAATAGGCTTACATTGACACTGCAATGAAGTTACTATGGAAATCCCCTAGTCGCCACACTCCGGTGCCTGTTCGGGTACACAGAGGGAGAATGTCCAATTCACCTAACAAGCAGGTCTTTCAGGACATGTGGGAGGAAACCGAGCACCTGGAGAAAACGCACACAGACACTGGGAGAACATGCAGACAGTGACCCAAACAGGGAATCAAACCCGGGACCCTGGCATTGTGAAGCAACAGTGCTAACCACTATGCTACTGTGCCTCCCATTGTCCCTGTTTGCCTCATATTTAGATTGAAATAATATTTTAATGTCTTAGAGCTTCCATCTTGGCACAAATTAAAAATGTTCACAACTCTAAACAAGAGCTGTTTGATTACCTTGGCCTGTAACTAAACGCTAACTTCCCCTGGACAATTGCGCTGAGCTGGGAACCATCTGATAAAGTGATTTAAATTGCTAACTTCCGATGTTCTTCCACTGTTAAACTAATAGTTACTCTGAAAGAGTTAGAAGAAATAAAAGCACTTCTCCACCTCACCTGACCTGACTGGACCCCCCACCCCACCAGCGAGACCTAAACCTACACCCCACCCCCCACGATGTCCAACCCTCTCAATTCCATAAATGTGCTATAGACACTTGCCTTCTTCCTGGCCTGTTATTTTCAATGGGACCTTTGAGCCCAGCTGCTTTACGACAGCTAGTAGATAGATTCATAGACATGGGCAGCACAGCAGGAAGCCTCTCTGTCCATGCTGGCCAACAAGATCTGACTACACTAATCCCATTTTACAGCGCTTGGCGGGTCAGGGCAGTGCTAGTGAATATCTAAATTATTTTTTTCATGTTACAAGAGTTTCTGACTCAACCACCCTTTCCGGCAGTGAGTTCCAGACTCCCACAATCCTTTGAGTGAAACGGCTTCTCCTCAAATCCCTCTTGGCCTTCTCTTACCTTAAATCTGTGCCTCGGGTTATTGACCCCTTTACTAATGGAGAAAGTGCCTTACTATTTACCCTATCTATGCTTCTCTCAATCTTATGCAACTTTTTCAGGTTCCCTTTTAACCTTTGCTGCCGCAAGGAAAACAGCCCCAGTCTATCCAATCCTTCCTTCAAGCTCAGACTCCCCACCCAGGCAGCATTGTGGTAAATCTCCTCTCCACCCTCTCCATTGCAATCACACCCTTCCTATAATGTAGTGACCAGGACTGCACATATTACTCCAATTGTGGCCTAACCAGCTAGTGCTGTAAAAAGGTGTGTCTCCTTCACTCCACTTCTTTTGGACTACAGTGCTGGACCCAGGGGCGCACTGTCTGCCTGAATCTCATTCTGCTTCAGTCAGGAAGGTCGGGCGAGACAAGCTTTTAAGTATTTTAGTGCAGGTAGTATGTACAGAATGGCAATCCAACGCTGATTGTCGCTCTGGAGAAGTTATGGCCCATTCTTGCACTAATGATTGAAGTTGGCAGTACAAAATATTGCATTTTACATAACATTTTAATGTGTATACTTTATTGTTACAAATATACAAGTTAATGTGTACTTAATAGAAATTCAAATACTGTATACACCAACTCACTGTGAAAAAAACAAAAAAATTAAGTCTTGTATGATATGTGACATACTATACTGAAAACAAAATATCCCAGTTGAGCACTATTTCAAAGATTTATTTGCTTTGACAAAATAGTCTAACACGAGGCATCACTAACGATCCTAGGACCACGTCTGTCAAACTCTGTAAACAACCTCCTGAATGCCTGGCACATTCTACATGCAAAACTATTAGGATATGGGGTGGAATTCTCCGCAGCCGTCGCCAAAATCTGGAATAGCGATCGGGCAGAGAATGGCTTCCGACACTAGAATCGGGGCAGGCTCCGATTTGACACCAGTTCGTGATGCTCCATCCCCTCCAAATTAGTGTCATCGGGACACATGCCGCACACAGTTGCAGTGCCATTGCATGTCATCAGCCGACCCACTCGCAATGCTTTGTCTCCGATGGACCAAGCTCCCAATGGCGCGGGCTACATGTGGTCCCAGTGGTCGTGAACCTGGCGTGCTGGTGTGTGGACAGTGTCCAGCGCCATCAGACTCGGCTGAGAACCATGACGCTGGCCGGGGGGCTTCTGCACGTCTGGAGGAAGTGGTGAGGAATGGCCAGGGGTGTGCTGTGGGTTTGGGGTGGGCGGGTACGTGGTCCAACATGGCCGGCGCCATGTTTTCTGGCGTGAGCAGTGCATGTGTGGGGGTGTAGGCTTGTGTGGCTGCAGTTTGACAGCCCTGCACATGCACGGCCCGAGACCCGCCGTTCTCCGGTCGTTTTCCACATGTTCCGTGGGTGTTTCATGTAGCACCGGTGCTAGCCCCTCACCGGTAGCAGAATCAGTGCAGGTTTTACGACAATTTTCCTGTCGTGAAACACCACGGATCCTCCGTTGGCGCGGCACTTAGCCTCAGGAACAGGTTTCTGGCTGCCCTTTGTTCAGGGTTAAAGGAAAGATATAAATGAAGGTAATAGTTTTTGGCTGCAAAGCTGAAGTAAGGGACAATATCCAAGGCCCCACTTTAGGAGCTACGTCCTTACAAGGCTATCTTCAGCATTATATTTTGGTAAATTATTCCACATAAACCAATTTTCTTTTTTTTCAGAATAGTGTAGATATTTCTCAATTTTTTACTTTAGAACATCAAATAACTTGGTTAATGCAGTATTTTATTGTTGATTTTGAACATATTGAAGCATTCTTGACTCCGGTGATGCCTATTCATCAAATAGACTTGAGTATTGCTTTCCCTGTGTTAAGAATTGAGTAACTTGCAGGTGGATGTTGATCAACAACCCTAACCCTAACAATTTCTGGACATGTCTTTACATCTTTATGCTGACAGATGTATTTATAATCTAAAAACAATGGCCTGGGGGCAATACGATGGCACACTTCTTAGCACTGCTACCTTACGGCACTGAGGACCCGGGTTTGATCCCGGCCCCAGGTCACTGTCAGTGTGGAGTTTGCACATTCTCCCTGTGTCTGCGTGGGTCTCACCCCCACAACCCAAAGATGTGCAGGGGAGGTGAATTGACCACACTAAATTGCCCCTTAATTGGAAAAAAAAATTGGGTACTTTAAATTTAAAAAGAAGACAGTGCCTGGATTCTCCGCTGCATGCTACCGGTAACGAGGTCCCTGATGCAGCAGAGAATCAAAAAATCAGGATCGGCACTGGGCATCTGCGGGCGCCGATACTAATGCGACCCTCCTGTGCTGATGGCGGGATCGAGGTTCATACCCATGCTCCAGCAGGAGAATGTAAATGAATGGAAATGGGTCTTAATGCAAAAGGTGGCCAGCCGCAGACTTCGCTATCAGGCCACCGGCTCAAAATGGTGGCCCGATAGTGGGATTCCCTCGGGAATCCCTGGTATACCTCGCCATGCATACATTTATATGGTAATGGAGACTGAATTACTTCCTGAATTGTGATCCCGGGGGAATGTATATCAGTAGAAACTCTCCTCCAGCGGGAGAACGTAGCGGGGTGAATGCTCTACCTCCCCAGCCGCTGTTTCTCAGTGGCGAGCTGTCGCTAGCAGCGGATTCTCAGTTCTGTCTCTGGCCAATGGGATTTCAGATTCCCATGCCGCCGGGAAGTGTGCTGCCAGAGGAACAGAGAGTGTGTGCCGCCGGAGGAATGGAGATAGTGTGCTGTCGGAGGAATGGAGATAGTGTGCTGCCAGAGGAACGGAGATAGTGTGCTGCCAGAGGAATGGAGATAGTGTGCTGCCGGAGGAATGGAGATAGTGTGCTGCCAGAGGAATGGAGATAGTGTGCTGCCAGAGGAATGGAGATAGTGTGCCGCTGGAGGAATGGAGATAGTGTGCTGCCAGAGGAATGGAGATAGTGTGCTGCCAGAGGAATGGAGATAGTGTGCTGCCAGAGGAACGGAGATAGTGTGCTGCCAGAGGAACGGAGATAGTGTGCTGCCAGAGGAATGGAGATAGTGTGCTGCCAGAGGAATGGAGATAGTGTGCTGCCGGAGGAATGGAGATAGTGTGCTGCCGGAGGAATGGAGATAGTTTGCTGCCGGAGGAATGGAGATAGTGTGCCGCCAGAGGAATGGAGATAGTGTGCTGCCAGAGGAACGGAGATAGTGTGCTGCCAGAGGAACGGAGATAGTGTGCTGCCAGAGGAACGGAGATAGTGTGCTGCCAGAGGAACGGAGATAGTGTGCTGCCAGAGGAACGGAGATAGTGTGCTGCCGGAGGAATGGAGATAGTGTGCTGCCAGAGGAATGGAGATAGTGTGCCGCCAGAGGAATGGAGATAGTGTGCTGCCAGAGGAATGGAGATAGTGTGCTGCCGGAGGAATGGAGATAGTGTGCTGCCGGAGGAATGGAGATAGTGTGCTGCCAGAGGAATGGAGATAGTGTGCTGCCAGAGGAATGGAGATAGTGTGCTGCCGGAGGAATGGAGATAGTGTGCCGCTGGAGGAATGGGGATAGTGTGCTGTCTGAGGAATGGAGATAGTGTGCTGCCAGAGGAATGGAGATAGTGTGCTGTCTGAGGAATGGAGATAGTGTGCTGCCAGAGGAATGGAGATAGTGTGCTGCCAGAGGAATGGAGATAGTGTGCTGTCTGAGGAATGGAGATAGTGTGCTGTCTGAGGAATGGAGATAGTGTGCTGCCAGAGGAATGGAGATAGTGTGCTGCCAGAGGAATGGAGATAGTGTGCTGCCAGAGGAATGGAGATAGTGTGCTGCCAGAGGAACGGAGATAGTGTGCTGTCTGAGGAATGGAGATAGTGTGCCGCTGGAGGAATGGAGATAGTGTGCTGCCGGAGGAATGGAGATAGTGTGCTGCCGGAGGAATGGAGATAGTGTGCTGTCTGAGGAATGGAGATAGTGTGCCGCCGGAGGAATGGAGATAGTGTGCTGTCTGAGGAATGGAGATAGTGTGCTGCCGGAGGAATGGAGATAGTGTGCCGCCGGAGGAATGGAGATAGTGTGCTGCCGGAGGAATGGGGATAGTGTGCTGCCGGAGGAATGGAGATAGTGTGCTGCCAGAGGAATGGAGATAGTGTGCTGTCTGAGGAATGGAGATAGTGTGCTGCCAGAGGAATGGAGATAGTGTGCTGCCAGAGGAATGGAGATAGTGTGCTGCCGGAGGAATGGGGATAGTGTGCTGCCAGAGGAATGGAGATAGTGTGCTGCCAGAGGAATGGAGATAGTGTGCTGCCAGAGGAATGGAGATAGTGTGCTGTCTGAGGAATGGAGATAGTGTGCTGTCTGAGGAATGGAGATAGTGTGCTGCCAGAGGAATGGAGATAGTGTGCTGCCAGAGGAATGGAGATAGTGTGCTGCCAGAGGAATGGAGATAGTGTGCTGTCTGAGGAATGGAGATAGTGTGCTGTCTGAGGAATGGAGATAGTGTGCTGTCTGAGGAATGGAGATAGTGTGCTGTCTGAGGAATGGAGATAGTGTGCTGTCTGAGGAATGGAGATAGTGTGCTGTCTGAGGAATGGAGATAGTGTGCTGTCGGAAGAACGGAGATTCTCACTGGCAGAGAATTCACCCCAGTGTCCCAAATGGAGAATCTCACCTGCTGTTTGAAAAATGTATTTTAATATTAAGTGTTGCCATTTCTGGACCCTAGTAATGATTAATAAAAGATGGAGAAATTTTTCATCTTGACCACATAATGCTAAAAATTTGGGGTAATAGAGTTGATTGGGTGGGATTCTCTCAGCCCGTTGCCGGGCCGGAGAATCAGCGTGACTGTCACGAATAGCACCCCAACGCTGGGACACGATTCTCCGCCATTGGCGCCAACATAGTCGGCACGGCGCCGGTCGAGGACCACTCTATGCGGCCCACCCCGCTGATTCTTAGTCCGAGATGGGCCGAGCGGCCATAACAGAAAACCCGTGTCCCGCCGGCGCCGTTCTGATCTGCTCTCGCCAATTAGGGACCTTGGCGTGGAAGGGTCCGGGGGTGGCCTGTTGGGGTTTGGGGGGGGGGGGGGGGGGGGAGGGGGCTCCATTGTGCAGGCCGGCCTCTCAGGCTGGGGGCCTCCTTTTTTCCGCGCCGACCCCATTAGCCCTACGCCATGTTGCATCAAGGCCGGAGCGGAGAAAATAGAACATAGAACATACAGTGCAGAAGGAGGCCATTCGGCCCATTGAGCCTGCACCGACCCACTTAAGCCCTCACTTCCACCCTATCCCTGTAACCCAATAACCGCTTCTAAACTTTTTGGACACTTAAGGGCAATTTAGCATGGTCAATCCACCCAACCTGCACGTCTTTGGTCTGTGGGAGGAAACCGGAGCACCCGGAGGAAACCCATGCAGACACGGGGAGAACGTGCTGACTCCGCACCGACAGTGACCCAGCGGGGAAGTGAACCTGGGATCCTGGCGCTGTGAAGCAACAATACTATCCACTTGTGCTACCGTGCTGCCCACAAGGGAGCCACTGCGCATGCACGCGTTGGCGCCGGTGCCACCGCGCATGCGTGGACCCCGCGGTGCCCAGTTGACGCCGGGATCAGCAGCTGGAGCGGTGTGGGCTGTGCTGTGCTGTGCTGCCCCCTGTAGGGGCCAGAATTGCTGATCTTGAGGCCATGTTGACGCTGTCGAGAAACACGGCGGCGTTTCCGACGGCATCAACACTTAGCCTCAGGGTCAGAGAATCCCACCCATTGTGTCCTTGTCTAAAAGTATATTATTTTAGTGGTATTAGTTAACATGTACAAAATTCAGACAATCTTGAGACTTTTAGAGACCCCAAACAGGATAACCCTGTGTCCCCCACCTCTTTAATGCTTCTGTGAAGCACCTTGGTATATTTTACTACGTTAAAGGCATAAATACAAATTGTTGATGAAAAAATGGCAAATGCACAACTCTAAAATGTTTAAGTATTCAAATAGGTTCACTCAAGGTGTGGTCTAACCTGAACTCTGCAGTTTCACTGTGACTTCCTCTAACTTGTACTGTTCTGGCTCTGCAGATCAATGTTTTATTGGATTTACTACCCTGTAGTGGTTGGACATATTGAGCGAAATGTTGACTGAAACTCTCAAAGTCTCTTTCAGCGTATTCCTTAACTCAACGCCTTTCAATTCCTGCGTAGTACTTTGCACTTGTCAGCATTAAATGTCTTTGGTCATTGTGATACACAAATATAAAGTCTAACTTTTGTGTATTTTTTCAGCTGCTTCCAGTTTGGTTCTTGAATCTCGCTCACTTATGTAAATTGGTAATAGTGGTGGTCTGAACACTGAACCTTGGGCCAATTCACTCCATGCATCACTCCATCTGGCCACCTTACCACTCATCACTTACCTATACCCTCATCCACCCACCTGCCACCCTACGCCTTCACCCATCTGCCACCCTATCCCCACAATCACTGATCTTCACACTGTTTTGAGGCATAACTTTTGTTTTATTTTTGATTAAAATTTTCTGTTTATGTCAATAGAACGTATTAAATGAAAGTATTGGAAAACTACAAAACACAGCGGCAAACTTAAAGGTAAATCAATTAATATGATTGAATGCATACTTTTATTATTGAAAATCCACATATTATTCATTTTGAAATTGCATTTTTTTAATCTCTTTTTTCTCCATATTTTGTCCCTTGTTCTGGACAGTACAATTTTTGAGTGAAATGCTGCATAGGGGAGCCTTTTTTTAACTCTGCCTATGTTACTATTGACTGGCCACACGGAGGCATGGAACATCAGGCTGGTATCAACATCTCCCTAGTGAATATGGATCAATTTTCAATTTATTTATTTGTTTTCAATTTGGTCTCATGACCAAACCTCACTCACTACCTTATCAAAACATTATGATTTAGATCAGGAAAATATTAATCCAGACAATCAAATCTGTATCTCTTCTATTACTAAAGTGTAAATGTAAATATTTCATACTATTGTGCAGCCCAAATTGACTTGATATCTCACCAGAATACTCATGCACTTGAAACACTGGGCAATCTGGCTGTTGCAATCTTGCTATTTTATTCAGTGTAATGCCTGGGTTGTCTCACCATTATCATTGGATAGAGTTTTCCATTTCTGAAGCTATGTGCACTGCCAGGCAGATTCCATAGCGCATTTCCCGCTGGTCAGAATAGTGGGAAATCGTCCCCGATGCTGTGCTCAGAACCTCATTAATTATGCATAGGCGAGTATGTCTCCGAATCATGAGGTGGGTTGGGAGCTTATTCGTCGACCCTGCCATTACCTAATGGGTCGAAGATCCAGAAACCATATTTAAATGCCACCCAAGCACATGCATTTCACTTTGTCCAGTCCAGCTGTGTCCAGGAGACCCACAGAGTTAGCTGCCATGCAGAAGAAAAGGATGTCCCTTCTTCTGCCATGATCCCCTCAAGGCCATGATAAGAGTATGACAGCATAGGGATGTCCTTTACCTCAGGAATGGCTCCAAGAAACACACCAGCCTTACTTCTCTGGCTTGGGAAGCCATAATAGAGCACCTACACCCAGAACACAATCCAGTGGAAGAAGAGGATGAATGAACTCATCTGCTCTGCGCATAAAAGCCAACCTTCAACTCTTTTCAGTATCAAACCCTCATCTTGGCATCAAATACTCAAAGAGCTACTCGATTCAGAGATCTCACACAACACTAGAAGGGAACACATGTCACCACTGCTTGTCTCACAGATACTTTCACACCGCCACCATCTCATTTATCATGTTGTGCACACTCCAATTGAAATGAAATCTGCTTATTGTCACAAGTAGGCTTCAAATGAAGTTACTGTGAAAAGCCCCTAGACGCCACATTCCGGCGCCTGTTCGGGGAGGCTGGTACGGGAATTGAACCATGCTGCTGGCCTGCCTTGGACTGCTTTCAAAGCCATCGATTTAGCATTGTGCTAAACCAGCCCCTTGTAAATTGTAACCCCTTCTGGGGAGAGCTCACCGTGCACGTTTCGAAAGGGCCATGCACGTTTCTAAACCTCTGCTCCATCCCTTCTCATCGTGGTGTTTTCTCTTCATGCAGTCCAAGCTGGCCCATAGCAGAAGAGGAGGATCCCAGAAAAGAGGAGGGAGTGCCAAATTCAAGGACAGTTCCACTGAGCTGGCTGTGGAGGAAGGGATCACTCCTATGGGGAAGGGGAGATTGGATTATCCCAGAAACCTAGTACAGATGACGCCTCCATCAGCTCATAACATTCTGACATTCACAACAGTGACATGAAATTTTGTGATATGCCGGCTCATGAACTAAAACTATCATCACTCTCTTATTGGCACCGACAGTTCTAAGCAGAGACAGGAAACCAACATAAACCCCAGACTACCTCGGAGGAGGTGGAGGAAGGCACTGAAGCAGAGCTGTTACTTACACCTTCCAGCAGCGCCTCAGTGTGTTCTAGTTGTAGATTAAGACCAGGGTCACTCTGGAGAACACCTCACTCACATGTCTCCATTGCACTCAGAGGCAGTGACAGGCCAAGTCTCTGGAGCTAGGAGTGCTGGAGATCAGCCACCTGTTGAGTCCACATCAGATGATGAGCCTCTGAGAGCGACCAATAAAACATTGCTGGAGATGCACAGACTGGTAGCGGAACAGGCAGAGGTTCAACAGTCACTCAAGATTCTAGAGTGAAGGATTGATGTGTCAATCTGATTCTGTCTGATGTTGTGGCTCCAACATGCCAATGCCTCAAGGTCACCATGGGAAAGCTGGCGACTGCCATGGACACCTTGGTCCAGCAGGTTTTGTCAGATTTTGCTTCGTCCTGGACTCCATGGTTACATATACTAGGCGAAAGGTGGGCAGGGCACCTTTACCTCTTTCCTTGTCATAGAGTCAGGGAGGAGGAGCATTAACTGGCCATCCAAGGACACCTCTACAAAGGACACCCTAATGGTGTCAAGTTGCTCAGGGTGTCCTCTGCCTGTGACCACATCCAGTTCAGCTGATCAGGCTGTAAAGGGTGCATCTGCATGAAACTATAATCAATTAGGGCCCTGAAGGCCTTGGGCCACCAGAGGACATCTGCCAAGGTCATTTCAGGACATAGCAGTCCATAGATTGCCTCCATCTCTGCTGTGGATGTCTGGTCTGCACCCAGGTATAGTGGTAGGGTGAGGAAAATTAAGAAATATTGAACTCACTTTTGGGTCATGAGTGTGCAACCACTGTATGAATATTGTACTTCTCTTTATACATTTGATGTTAATGTAAAAGGCTTGGTCAACTGAAGGTGTTGTAGTTCTTAACATCTGTAAACTCTTCTTGCAAGGTTTAGCCAATCTCCCACTCAGTGATGGTCTCCTTTGTGATGTGAATCTTACCGAAGATAGTTTCCGCATCCTTGTGTGATGTCATGGAGATGTATTAGAATCTTTATGGGAAGTCTGTACTTAATGTGTTGCTAACTCTTGTCAATGACATTCTGGCACCTTGGCACTACCACCACTGGATGCTGGCAGTGCGATTGCCAGCATTACAATGTCACCCGGGCACCTTGACAGTGCCAGGGTAGCAGTGCCAAGGTGGCAGCCTGCCAGTGCCAAGTGCCCACCTTCCAGGGGGTGGGCCAGGATGCCACTCAGCCCTGTCCCTGACCACCCAGGTGCTTCCGATAGCCCGGGAGACCCCCCGGATGCCGTTCTGCCTGGTCCACGTTTGTGTGGACCAGTACTGAATGGCGCCCGGCTGGGGTCTCTATAGGGAGGCTGGTAGATGCCGGGAACCCGATTGATACTGGGTCAGCACGCTTAAGCAGGTTTTAAACCTAATTAAGCGTGCAAGGCAATGGGCAGGATCCTGATCGCAATGCAGGTCTGGGTAGATCTCTCGAGGGGTGCTATGTCTTTTCGTCCGACGTCATTTCGTCCAACGACACTTCGTCCACGTCTTTTGGTCCAACGTCTTTTTGTCCGCCCGTCTTTTGGTCCAACGTCACTTCGTCCAATTATCCAATTACAAATTAACTCCGTATAAAACCATTCAATTGATAAAATGCAAGTACAATACAGCAAGTGAATTTAGTTGCTAAAATGCAAGTAATTGATAAAATGCAAGTAAAATGCAAGTTGAAAAATGCAGTTTAAAAATCTGAAATTGCAGTTAAAAAATCTAAAAGTTTACTAATAATTTTTTTGTCTAAGACTTTTTGTAACTTGACTTTTTGTAACTTGTACCACTCCACTCCACTCCACTATTTGATAGACGATGAAGAAATACCTGCTGAATTCATCGTTTACTTCGACTTGACTTACATAGGCATTGTGAGAGGACGTGGTGCCAGACGAAGGAGTGAAACACCTACATTCCCGACAGCTGTATGGAATGTTAATCAGCGTGTTCTACAAGATCTACCGAGAACAAATAATGCTGCTGAGGGGTTTCATTCTGCCATAAAGCGTTCGGCGGGTGGAGCTCATTTGAATATCTGGAGGTTAATCAAAACTCTGAATGAAGAGGAAGGGTTCATAATAGGCAAAAAGGCTCAAATTCTTCGGGGAGATCAGTCGACTTCATGTACGCGATATAAGAAAATAACTGAACGCCTCAAAAGATTGGCCGTTGAATATGATTCTACAACAAAAATTGATTTCTTGAGGAATGTTGCTTACAATTTACATCAATTTTAAGTAATTTCGGGAATTTGAAGTAATTAGTAAACTTTTAGATTTTTTAACTGCATTTTTAGATTTTAAAACTGCATTTTTCAACTTGCATTTTACTTGCATTTTATCAATTACTTGCATTTTAGCAACTAAATTCACTTGCTGTATTGTACTTGCATTTTATCAATTAAATGGTTTTATACGGAGTTAATTTGTAATTGGATAATTGGACGAAGTGACGTTGGACCAAAAGACGGGCGGACAAAAAGACGTTGGACCAAAAGACGTGGACAAAGTGTCGTTGGACGAAGTGACGTCGGACGAAAAGACGCGACACGCTCTCGAGGCATTCTGGTTGTTAGGAAGCTCGTGGGAGGCCTCTCCCATCATCTACTGACCATGCCATGCTCCCGTGCAGGCGCAATGAGGCTGGTAATCCATTTAAATAGAGAGAAATTGCAGAATGTTACAATAGAAAGAGATATAGGTGTCTTTGTAGATTAAATCAAAAAAATTAGAAAGCAGGTCTAACAAGTAATTAGGAACACAAATTATTTACTGCAAGAGGGTTGGAGTATGCAAATGGGAAAGCTTTGCAACTGGACACTGCATTGTTGAGACCATACTTAGAGTACTGCATACAATTTTTCAATTCCAATTCTCTTTCCACACCTAGTGGTGCACTACAGCAAATTTTTGTCTGTTTCCATAACTAGTAATTACTGGAAAAGGTCATTAGACTGTTGCCAGGCGCTTATAGCTTGAGGAACGCCACTCCACATCAAGCGTGGCTAACCAGGTTCTCCCATTATTCCTACCAGCATTGGCATATTTGGAAGGATTTGAAGATTGTTACACTTGACCTGTTTGACGACGTTATGAAGGCACCTTCCTTGACCATCAAGCCCTGGGGTGGAACACAAACCCAGAGCTTCTGACTGAGAGGCTGGGGCGCTGCCCACTAAGCCACAAGATCTCCATGATTACAGTTTTGGGCTCCTTATAGGGTTATAATTGCATTGTAGGTGGTTTATAGAAGGATCACTAGGCTGATTCCTGGGATGGCAAGATTAAGAGGAAAGGTTGAGCACTCAATTTGGAGAGGTGATCTTACTGAAACAAAGAAAATTCTGAGGTTCCTCTCATGGGGGTTAGTATAATGTATGTTGTTTCAGAATAACGAGTCGCCCATTTAAGACTGAGATGAGGAGAAATGTTGTCTCTGAATTCTTCTGTCCAGAGAGCTGTGGAGGCTGGGTCATTGAATATTTTCAAGGCTGAGACAGATTCTTGATCTCTCGAGTAGGCGAGGGTTATGCAAACAGGTGGGAAAGTGGAATTGAGGCCAAGTTCAGATCCAGCATGATCTTATTGAATGGCGTAACAGGCTTGAGGGGCAGTATGGCCTTCTCCCGCTTATATTTTTAATATTCCGATATTCATTCTTGGTTTATGAATGGTGATAGAAACATGAGTGGGAAGGTTAACTGTTGTTCCCTTTCCCGCAAAATGGTGTATGGTTCATTTACACTTGAATCAACCTTTTAAACATGTAATTCTTTATATAATGATGAGATCAAAACCAGAGACCATAAATGTAACTCATCAATAAATAGGAAATTCAGGAGAAATTATTTTAACCAAAAAGTGGTTCAAATGTGGAACTTGCCAGCACAAGGAATAAGTTAGGTCTTAAGATTGGATGTATTTAAGGGAAGCCAGATAAAAGCATGAGTAAGAAAGGAATAGAATGGAATGCTGATAGTTAGGTGAAGAAAGGGGGAGGAGGTTAGGGTTCAGTATAAATGCTGGCATAAATCTGTTGGGCCGAATGGTCTGTTTTTATGCTGTACATTTTACATAATTCTATGTAATTGTTGTTACTTTTCCACAGATAAAAGTGGGACGTGTAATTCATGCTGTTGAATCTGCTCAAAACCTAATCAACAATAATAGCAGCGATATTGTCAAACAGGTAATGTGTTCATGGCTTTACACCAGAATATGCTATTTTTATGTGTGTAAAATGTACTCCGTGCAATGCAAATAAGCTTCTTGCTTAATCGGTTTACATGCTTCATTTGTTATCATACAGCAATGACTCAATTCAAAAGTATTTAATTGCCTGTAAAGTATTTTGAGAAGTCCTGGGGTCATAAAAGGTTCTATGCAAATGCAAAGCTTAATTTCATATTAGTAACGACATTTTATAAAATGCATTTCTCTCCTAGGAAATTCAAAAATACAGTGAGACTTTATCAAGCTACATCACTGACTATTTAGAATGGGGCATAGATTCTGTGAGTATTGCTGTGGCTGTGGTACACTTATTGGTGATTCGTCTTTCAAATCTGTTTTTGTCGGCTTTACTTTGATAGCTTCTCATCAGTTAGTTACTGATTCCGTGTGATTTTCTATAAGTTAACCTAATATTTCAAAATACTGACTTTGCTTCCTTTTCCCTCACTATAGTTTTTTTTGCCTTTATTCATTTCTTGTTTCTGTCATTTCATTGATATCCTGGCAACTTTTTTTGTTTTTATCTATTCTGTTATATTTTCATTTCTATTTCCATTTGTAGATTATGCTTCTATATGTTTTGATTAAGCCTTTCTGGGGAATATTTTAAGAAAGTTTCCTGAGATCATGGTTCCCACAACCCTGGTGGTGGCCCAAAGGGTGGGGGAGTAGAATAGTAAAAGATGCAATGGGCTGGACAAGGTGCATGGAGAGCAGTATCATAAATAACAAAGAACAAAGAAAATTACAGCACAGGAACAGGCCCTTCGGCCCTCCCAGCCTGCGCCGATCCAGATCCTTTATCTAAACTTGTATCCTATTTTCCAAGGTCTACTTCCCTCTGTTGCCGCCCGTTCATATACCTGTCTAGATGCCTCTTAAATGATGCTATCGTGCCCGCCTCTACCACCTCCGCTGGTAAAGCTTTCTAGGCACCCACCACCCTCTGCGTAAAAAACTTTCCACGCACATCTCCCTTAAACTTTCCCCCTCGCACCTTAAAATTGTGAACCCTTGTAACTGACACCCCCACTCTTGGAAAAAGCTTGTTGCTATCCACCCTGTCCATACCTCTCATAATTTTGTAGACCTCAATCAGGTCGCCCCTCAACCTCCGTCTTTCCAACGAAAACAATCCTAATCTACTCAACCTTTCTTCATAGCTAGCACCCTCCATACCAGACAACATCCTGGTGAACCTCCTCTGCACCCTCTCCAAAGCAGCCACATCCTTCTGGTAATGTGGCGACCAGAACTGCACGCAGTATTCCAAATGTGGCCTAACCAAAGTCCTATACAACTGTAACATGACCTGCCTACTCTTGTACTCAATGCCCCGTCCGATGAAGGCAAGCATGCTGTATGCCTTCTTGACCACTCTATCAACCTGCGTTGCCACCTTCAGGGTACAATGGACCTGAAATCACAGATCTCTCTGTACATCAATTTTCCCCAGGACCCTTCCATTGACCATATAGTCCGCTCTTGAATTTGATCTTCCAAAATGCATCACCTCGCATTTGCCTGGATTGAACTCCATAAGTAAAGGAAGCCCTGCTGCTGCTGCTGGCAAATATATTTTTAAAAGCTCTCCTTTGTTGGCCCCAGTGCCATTGCCGAGAGATGGCTTCTGTTGGGCGATTCTGAACAGAGCAGGCCTGGTTTCTGCTCCAGGATCCTGAACGACGCAGGTCTGGCTTCTGCTGGGGATCCTGAATGTAGCAGGCCTGACTTCTGCTCCATGATCCTGAACAGAGTAGGCCTGGTTTCTGCTCCACGATCCTGAACAGAGTAGGCCTGGTTTCTGCTCCAGGATCCTGAACGAAGCAGGTCTGGCTTCTGCTGGGGCTCCTGAACAGAGCAGGCTTGGCTTCTGCTGGGGATCCTGAATGTAGCAGGCCTGACTACTGCTCCACGATCCTGAACAGAGTATGCTTGGCTTCTGCTGGGGATCCTGAATGTAGCAGGCCTGACTACTGCTCCACGATCCTGAACAGAGTATGCCTGGCTTCTGCTGGGGCTCCTCAGCAGAACGGACCTGGCCTCTGCTGGGGATCCTGAACGGAGCAGGGGTGACTTCTGCTCCACGATCCTGAACAGAGTAGGCCTGGCTTCTGCTGGGGATCCTGAATGTAGCAGGCCTGACTACTGCTCCACGATCCTGAACAGAGTAGGCCTGGCTTCTGCTGGGGATCCTGAATGTAGCAGGCCTGACTACTGCTCCACGATCCTGAACAGAGTAGGCCTGGCTTCTGCTGGGGATCCTGAATGTAGCAGGCCTGACTACTGCTCCACGATCCTGAACAGAGTAGGCCTGGCTTCTGCTGGGGCTGCTCAACAGAACGGACCCGGCCTCTGCTGGGGATCCTGAACGGAGCAGGCCTGTTGAGGGATCCTGAACAGAGAAGCCCTTCTGCTTTGCTCATCACATTGGGCAGCACGGTAGCACAAGTGGATAGCATTGTGGCTTCACAGCGTCAGGGTCCCAGGTTCAATTCCCCGCTGGGTCACTGTCTGTGCAGAGTCTGCATGTTCTCCCACAGTCCAAAGACTTAGGGGGTTTGGCCATGCTAAATTGCCCTTAGTGACCAAAAAGGTTTGGAGGGGTTATTGGGTTACGGGGCTAGGGAGGAAGTGAGGGCGTAAGTGGGTCAGTGCAGACTCAATGGGCCGAATGGCCTCCTTCTGCCCTGTATGTTCTATGTTCAAATTTCAATCAGGGCTTGAAACAAGTGTAAGGGCACACGTTTACATAGTCCTGTTTTAGACAATCACTGGGTATACCTAAAAAATATCCTGACCTAATATCTGGTCATATGTCTCTAAATATACTTTGGGCGTGGGATGTTGCTTTTCAAAATTTCCCCTCATGATGTCCGTTTTACAGTGGGAAAATTCTTCATCGTCGAACCTCTTTGCAGCCTTGATACACCCTATCTAATACAGACTTAATTTGACTCCCAGAAATTTTGGTTTTCTGACATTGTTGGTGGCTGAGTTACCTAGATTCTTTTTTCAAACTCCTTTCTCGGGCAGAATCCTTATTTGGTACTGCCTCTGGAAGCGAGAAGCAAGATGGGCGAGGGAATGTAATGGAGCAGTCAGCCCAAAAGCAGCTTCCCGACTCCGGCAATAAGTTCAAGGAAGTTTGACGATGTCAGGAAGTGAATTTGCATGCACCTGAAGGGCATGCTTGCTCATTATTGGCGAGTACAGCAGAATGCAAAAGGTGAGGTAGTCAATTTGCTAGAGGTAGAGTGAGCAGCTACTGTTCTTTTCAAAATTACAGAGCATTATTCAATGAGGTAATGATCAAGTTGTGACAGTCTAAGGGATACTATCTGAGGGAGAGAGTGAGGGAGTTGAGGACAGAGACAGAGCCAGGGAGAGAAGGTGAGGGTGCAGGAACATGGAAAGGAGGGAACACATGCATGTTGAATGTGGCAGTGATGGGTGGCGGTTTCTTGGCAGGGAGGATGAGAGAGATTTTCCCAAAGGGCTGTCTATGATGGGGTCCTGGGGTTGAACTAAGGGTACTTGGCAGCAGAGGGAAAAATTAAGTGAGAGAGGGAAATGGTGGTGGTAATGGGGGGAGGGGAAGCACGGAAAAGGACAAAACAGATGAAGCGGGTAATCGGAATGGGGTTGATGGTAGAGAGGGCATGGGAGCGGTAATGGATATAGGTTAAGAGGAGAGAGAAGTCATGTGGAGGGTTTTGTTTTGAAAGTATTTTTATTTAGCACATTTTCAACAATTTTACAACACGAAACAACCCAAACAAAAGCCCACCATTCCCCCCCAAACCCGCCCCTCTCAACAGTCAACAGTGACCAACTCGCTAAAGTGCATGATGAACAGATGAACAAACACCAACAATTGTAGAACTCCTCACTTGCCCCCCTCAGCCCAAATTTCACCTTCTCCAGATTCAGAAACTCCAGCAGGTCCTGCCACCACATTGAGATACCGGGTGGGGAAGCTGACCTCCACCTCAACAAGACCCGCTTGCGAGCAATCAGCGAGGCGAAGGCTAAAACATCTGCCCTCGCACCCGCCTGCTGCTCCGGCTGGTCCGACACCCCGAATATGGCTTCTAGGAGACCGAGCTCCACATCCACATGTAAGATTGTTCTGAACACCATCCTCCAAAACCTTTCCAGCTTTGGGCAGGACCAAGACGTATGTACGTAGCCGGCGGGCCCTTCCCATATCATTCACAGACACCCTCCACTCCAATACTCAACTCATCCTGGATTTTGTAAAGTGCGCCCTGTACACTACCTTCAGCTGTATCAGCCCCATGCTTGTGCACAAATTTGAGGCATTTACCCTCTGCAGAACCTCACACCACAGTCGCTCTTCCAGCATCGCTCCCAACTCTTCCTTCCACTTCGCCTCAACCCCCTCCATGGACACCCCTTCCTCCTCAAAAAACTCACCGAGACAACCACCCTCTCCAACCCTTCGCACGCACCCCACCCCCCCCCCCCCCCCCCCCCCCCCACCCCCCAAACTGTTAGCACCAAGGAGGCAGGCGCTATTGGGAAGGTTGGAAAGACCTTCCTCGCAAAGCACCGCACCTGCATATACCTGAAGCTTTCCCCCCCCCCAACTTTTCCAAACTCGCAAATCGCACTTCCAGGAATAGATCCTTTATTTCCTTAATCACCCTCTCTTCCCATCTCTAAAACCTTGCACCCAACCAACCCAGCCTCCAGCCTACAGTGCTGTCTAAACTGCTTCCAAATCTCCAAAGTGGCCACCACCACTGGACTCGCTGAATACTCACCTGGGGCCATCAGGAGTCGCACCGTTGCCATCATCTGCAAACCCGACCCCCCGCAAGAGCTCACCCCCTCCCTGCTCCAGTCCTGCACTTTCTCTGCATTTGCAACCCAATAATAATGCAACAAATTTGGGAGGCCTAACCCTCCCACCTGCCGACCCCTCTGCAGTATCACATTCCTAATCCTGGCCATGTTCCCCCTCCAAACAAATGAGATCAACCTGTTCACCCCCCCCCCAGAAAAAATCCTTAGGCAAAAAGACTGGCATACATCGAAACAAAACATTCATCTTAACTGCCTGCAACTGACCTGCCAACAATAGAGGGAGATTGTCCCACCTCAGCAAATCAGCCTTCACCCTCCCAGCAAATCAGCCTTCACCCTCCCCACTAAATTAGGTGAAGTTAAACGCCCGATGTACTGCACAATCCTGGGCCACCTGCACCTCCAAATACCTAAAATGAGATGCTGCCAGGCGGAATGGCAGCCGCCCAACCCCATTCCCACTCCTGGAGGGGAGACCACAAAATACTCAAATTTCCCTAAATTCAGTTTGTGCACTGAAAATAACCCAAATCTCTGGAGCAACCCCATAGTACTCCCCACCAACGTACTTGTCACCGAAATATACAGCAGCAAGTCATCTGAATATAGGGACACCCTATGTTCCACCCAACACTCCCCCCCCCTACCCCCCTCCAATTATTCCCTTCCACAGCCCCAAGCTCCTCAGCGCAATGGCCAAGCGCTCTCTAGCTAATGTAAACAGAAGGGGGAACATGAGGCGCCCTGTCTCATATCCTGATGTAATGCAAAATACAGTGGGTGCAATTCTCCCATCGGGAGACTAAGGGCAGAATTCTCCGCAAGGCCCGACAGGTTCACGACGGCGTTAGAGGCTGTTCCTGGCCCCCTATTCCCCCCCCCCCCCCCCCCCCCCCCCCCCGGGCTAGGAGGGCCGTGCCGTAAATTTCGGCCGCCGGGAATGACGCGTCCGGCACGCCTAATGACTTCAGCCGCGCATGTGCAGGTTGGCGTCTTCCCCTCTGCTGCCCCGCATAACGTGGTGGCTTGATCTTGCGGGGCGGCGGAGGGGAAAAAGTGCGTCCCTTTGATACGCCGGCCCGACGATCGGTGGGCACCGATCGCTGGGCCAGTCCTCTCCAGAGCACGGTTGTGATGCTCACTCCCGTCTCTGCCCCCCATAAGCCGCAAACCAGGTATTGGCGCCATGTTCACGCCGGCAGCAACCAGGCGTGGTTGCCGCCGGCGTGAACCGGTCGGGAACGGCAGGCCGCTTGGCCCATCCGGGTTGGAGAATCGTGGGCCGCCGTTTTTCACGGTGGCCCACGATTCTCCAAGCGGCGTGTCCCTAAACGTGACACGCCATTTTGGGGGAAGTGGGAGAATCGCGGGGGGTGCCAGAGCGGTCCTCCCGCGATTCTCCCACCCGGCGTGGGAGCGGAGAATCGCACCCTGAGTCCCGATGCCGGAGTGAAAACCGGAGTGTTTCACTCCGACGTCGGAGGCTGTTTCCAGCCCCCTATTCTCCCACCCCCGGGGGGTGGGGGGTAGAGCTGCGCCACGTCATTTACGCGCGCCAGGCCTTGGCGCCGCGTAAATTACATGGCCGCGCCGTGTAAATTACGTCATCCGTGCATGCGCCAGTTGGCCGGCGCCAACCCGTGCATGCGCGGTTGCCGTCCTCCCCGCGGCTGCCCGGCAAATAGATGTTGGATGGATCTTGCGGGGCGGCGGAGGAAAGGAGGTCCTCCTTCAGAGACGCTGGCCCGCCGAATGGTGGGCATCGATCACCGGCCAGACCCCTTTTGAGGCCCCCCCTGGTGTAAGAGCCCCCCCCCCCCCCCCCCCCCCACACCCAGCGTTCCCGCGCTGTTCCCGCAGGCAGCGACCAGGTGTGGACGGAGCCGGTGGGAACCTGTTGTGTTGGGCAGGCCGCTCGGCCCATCCGGGCAGGAGAATCGCCGCTCGCCCGTTACAAACGGCGAGCGGCAATTCTCCCAGCGGCCAGCCATGAATCTCGCCGCGCCAGTTTGGGGGGTGGGAGAATCGCGTGCGGGTGCCGGGGCGGTGTGGTGGGACTCGCTCGGCGCCCTGGCGATTCTCCCTCCCGGCGTGGGGGGGGGGGGGGGAGAATTCCGCCCCATTTGTTCATACTATTTGTGTGCATGCTTGCCATTGGCTCCTTATATAGCTGCTGCACCCACGCCACAAACGTCGACCCAATGCTGAATTTCTTCAGCACCACCATCAAATAACTCCACTCCACCTGAGCTATCCTGGAGTTAATGCTAATCAGGGAGAAAACTCTCCATTGGTTGGAGTCATACCTGGCACAAAGGAAAATGGTTGTGGTGGTTGGAGGTCAATCATCTCAGCTCCAGGACATCACTGCAGGAGTTCCTCAGGGTAATGTCCCAGGCCTAACCATCATCAACTGTTTTATCAATGATCTCCCTTCCATCATAAGGTCAGAAGTGGGGATATTTGCGGATGACTGCACAATGTTGAGCACCATTCTTGACTCCTCAGATAATGAAGCAGTCCATATCCAAATGCAGCAAGACCTGGACAATATCAAGGCTTGGGCTGACAAGTGGAAAGTTACATTTGTGCCACACAAGTGCCAGGCACTGCTCATCTCCTTCCTACAAGTGGATCTAACTACTGCCCGTTGACATTCAATGGCATTGCCATCGCTGAATCCCCCACAATCAACATCCTGGGGGTTACCATTGATCAGAAAATGAACTGAACTAGCCATATTAATACTGTGGCTACCTGGGCAGGTCAAAGGCTAGGAATCCTACGGCGAGTAACTTACCTCCTGACCCCCCCACCAAAGCCTATCCACCGTTGACAAGGCACAACTCAGGAGTATAATGGAATATTTTCCACTTGCCTGGATGAGTGCATCTCCAACAACACTCAAGAAGCTCAACACCATCCAGGACAAAGCAGCCCGCTTGATTGCTCGCCGTTCCACAAACATTCAAACCCTCCAGCACCGACAAATAGTGGCAGCCGTGTGTACCATCTGCAAGATGCACTATAGCAACTCGCCAAGGTTCCTTAGACAGCACCTTCCAAATCCACGGTCACCACCAGCTAGAAGGACAAGAGCAGCAGATACCTGGGAAACCCACCACCTGGAGGTCCCCCTCCAAGTCACTCACTACCCTGACTTGGAAATATATCAACGCTCCTTCACTGTCACTGGGGCAACATCTTGGAACTCCCTCCCTCACAGTAGAGTGGGTATACCTACACCTCACGGACTGCAGCGGTTCAAAAAGGCAACTCACCACTCCCTTCTGTAGGGCAACTAGGGATGGGCAATAAATGTTGGTCTAACCAGCGATGCCCACATATCATAAATACATTTTTAAAAACATTCACACCTTCCTTATAACTTTCCCCACCAACTCATTCACAAACTACCTCTGAAATCAGGCATACAAGTCCGTAAACCAGAGACTCTAGCGGGAGCCACCTAACGTGCGACCTCCACTACATGCTGCCATTGTAAGTTGAAGTCATGTGGAGGTTGATGTTGGAGGTTTACATAGAATTTACAGTACAGAAGGAGGCCATTCGGCCCATCGAGTCTTCACCGGCCCTTACAAAGAGCACCCTACTAAAGCCCATCGACCCTATCCCAGTAACCCTCACTTAACTTTATTTTTGGACACTAATGGCAATTTAGCATGGCCAATCCACCCAACCCGCACATCTTTGGACTGTGGGAGGAAACCGGAACAAAACCCACACAGACACGGGGAGAATGTGCAGACTCCGCACAGACAGTGAAGCAAGCTGGGAATCGAACCTGGGACCTTGGAGCTGTGAAGCAACTGTGCTAACCACTATGCTGTCGTGCAAGGTTACTGGGAGGGAGGTTCGAGGTTAACAGAGGGGACAGGAATGGTCATATCGGGTAGGTAAAGGGGATGGGGTCGAAGGGGGGGTAGAAGATAATGGAGAACGTCCAGAAAGTTATGCGCACGATGGAGGAATATGTCCAAGTCAAAACTGTGCATGACTTTTTCTTTCTCTCCCTTCTCTTCCTCTACCAATCACTGCAAAGGTATATCGGCAACTTCCTGTATTTTGTCAATTCATTTACACAAAAAGGATCAAATTAATTAACATTAAACAGCTATCGATGGCTTTTCATAAAATATGTTTCATTTTGCAGATGAACAATGCGGTTGCTGTTTGTAAGCCGATTGCTAATGCAGTGGATGCAGCTGATGTGATTCTATGCGGTTTTATAGTGGATTCCCTGGTAAAATATTTCCACCAATTGTGTGATACATGCTGCTTTATTCAGTAATGTTTGGCCATGTTTTTGCTTACGGAGGAATAACTGGTTTCTGTATTTTCTTTCTTTCTTTAGAATGGTTTTTGGTTTGGCCTTGGTTGCTGTACAGTATTTTTAATACCAAGTATTATAATTGCTGTGAAATTAGCCAAATTCTATCGTCGGATGGATACAGAGGATGTATATGATGAGTGAGTAGACTTTAAAACAACGTTTATGCTAATTTTCTAATCTTCCTAAAATGTTTGTCTGTTTTTGAAACACAAGAAATTGTTAACTCCTATTCATAATTGGGATTTTTTTCTGAAAATACAGTCTTTTCTATATTTGTAACATTTCTAAATTAGATCCATTTTGCAGATAATTCTTACTTCAATCTGGAGCTAAATGAATGAAAGTTAGGGCAAGGGGAAAAAGTCCACAAATTTCAATCTGTTGTGAAACTGCACAGCAGGAATAAAATTTAAGCAGCTGCTCTCCTATAATCTTCGTGGTTCCTTGTGCTAGTTTCATAAATTGGGTAACGAATGGTAAACATTATTGACCAAGGGCAACTGATAATTGATTTTCTCAAATTACCTTGTATTTTTTTGTTACGGACTGACGAGATTTTCTCCTTGTGTTTGACAAAAATAGAGGTCTTGCTAGATGTAGTATTCACCCACTTGATTCTTTAGTCTTGTGTTTCTCCCAAGGTTTCAAATGTGCTACCTCTTTGTAGAGTATTGAACCATAGATTTACTAATTGTTAGTGTCTAAATTCTATATATTCCTTTTTTCCTCTACAGTTCCTCTGTCTCAGGGACTTGGCATTTTACTTTGTGATAATCATTGATACCTTTTCCACTTTCTTTCAGTTCTGTATTTTTTAGCAATCATTGCTGCTTTCAATCAGGCGTCCAATACGCATTGCACTTTTTTGTGTTTTCAATTTTTATTTCTACCCTACCTTTTTTTCTGTAATAAATGTTACATTATATGTTAAACTGTGATCAGTGGTTTGGTGCCACATAAAATTTACACTTTGATATCGTCTCAGCAAAATATGAGCTGCTTTAATATTTTCTACGCATTTTAACAATATTCCCATTTCTTGTATTTCTGTAGTGTTCAGAATATTCCCATGAAAACGTAAGAAATTGTTTCATACTGAATCACCTTGGGGGTTAAGTTTGTAAGTCTGACAAGGTAATAGGTCATAAACCAAGTTATACTTGTAGTATTATATTGAAACCTGGGCAAAAATACAATTGTGTGTTTAAACAGAATAATTTGATGACTCTTACATGTACAATGCTTAATAAACACGATCTTTAGGTTAAAAGAAATCAAATATAAACATTGTGACACATACTTTAATCATTTGCATAACTGCTTTGCATTATTGGCTTACAAAATAGATCAAGCTGCTGCATATAACCGTAACTATCTTTTTATTATAAAATAGCATTCTGTATGCTTGAATGCAGTGAATTCAGTGTTTATTTAGATACCTTTCCGTACAGGATAACATCCTAGATCCAGACAGAATTTTTTTTGTTTTGAGATGAATATGAAATAACTCTAGCAATACAGACATGTTTCATTTTTAATTTTGCTTCATTCATTTTTAAAAAATATACATTGAAACCTAAACTTTTTTCCCCTACGCATATAGCATAAACCTTTTATTGCAGCTTGGAAATTGGTAGTAATGGTTATCACAATGAGCATTCACATGATATTCAAAGTCCACTTGTAATAAGGTAAATGACCTTAAGAGTGCATCTATGCATGGCAGATGTTTCTATTGTTACTGAAAGTGTTTCTCTGCTCAGGCAAAACTGAAAAGCTACTAACTTTTGCATGCTTCTTTAAAACTAACCAGCATGAGTATGGTGTGTGTACATTCATAAAGATAACAAACTGTTCACTCAATTTACTCTGCTCCACAGTAAATGGAAAAGTTTAATTTTACTAAGGTATGGCATGGATGTAACAGCTGCAAATATTTGACCAATGCTCAATGTTCAGAAACATCTCTACATATTTTCATAGTGAAAGAAGAATATATATAAATTTCTTCAATATTTCAGGATCCATAATTTCATGAAAACAATCTAAAAATGCACCTTAAAATAATTGTACTATTGCTTTGGATTAAGTTCTATGATTGTACTTTATGTAGAAGGTTGACCAATTTTAGTATATCTATGGGAGAAGTGGTATACATTTAAGAATGGATATTGATTTATTAATTTATTCTTCTTCAGAAACAGTAAGTAATGCAAATGTATGGTAGTCTTTAGGGCATGGTATCAAGACATACTCTAAAAGTTGTGAGCTGTACTGGCTTCAAGCCAATACACATGGATTGTGGAATTGATTATTATTTGCCAATTATTGTTAGGTTGAGTAATTGTTGCTTTGATGTATCGGGTTCTTCACTGTTACATGCTGGATAACAGGGATGAATGTTGGGTAAATGAGGATCCATAGAGCTGGAAATTCAGCATGTAAATTGTAAGGATACAGCATACTACAATGCCATTAAAGGGCAGAAATAGAGCCAATCTTCACACATTATTAAAAGCATGTATTTACAAAGTTACATATTACAAGCATACATTTTCCAACTTCAACAAATCACAGGTTCAGCCCGTCTCTACTTACAGAGACAAGTAAATCCCCAGTTAATGCCCACCAATATTGCATACAATTAAGCACGATTAATAGAAAATTAACAGATTTAATTTTTTCTTTAAGTTAGAATTTCTATGTAGAAGCAAAATTTCAAAATAAAATAAAACAAAAGCCTCCATATTCCGTGCAAAGCTTTATATCGTGAGGCACATTTCCTCGAGGGCATTTGACAATTTCTTTGTACAAGCATTTCCTTTTGTAAAATAATTAGAAGTTGATGACTTGCACCCATCCATTTAGTTTTCACAATTTTCCTTCTCTGGCATTTGTTTCAAAAGATCATTCCATAACCTTTTATCACTTATATCTTTTGTAGACTGTACATTACACCACGATGAATGATTATCTACTTGATACTCAATAGGTGTTTTATCTTCAATACATCATTCTATAGAATCTCGCTTAATTAATGATTGGCAAATAAAATCTCATATTCACTGCCTCCACAAAAGCTAGTATTTCAGCAGCCAAAGTACCTTCAACAACCCGTCTTATTTATTTCCCACTTTCATCCTTTGGAAATATTATGAAATCAGCTGCACTAGAATCCCCATGAGGAAGATTAGAATGTGCTTTTTGACTCACCTAAAGATGGGAATTTAAGCGTGTAATTTTCCCAGATTTATTTTTTGTAATTTCATTTTGCCCTTACAATATTTCATTGTAGTATTTGACTTCCAAAACATCAAAACTAGTATCTGGTTTGGTCTGATTGCCCACCAGTTCAACTGACCGACCAAGCTTTTCATTTGCTCCATCACTATAGATGTAATATAATCCTTTTTCGAGGATCTAGAATAGTTAACCTGGGTCAAAGAAATATTATCTGCGGGTTAAGGTACTTGGAACATCCAAAATGGGGTATGTTTGACCTTTGCACTGAGTTTGAATAGTCCTGGTAGGTTTGGCTTTCTCTCTTGTGTGAGCTTTCCCTTACTACCAGAAATTGTGGGTGCGATTCTCCGCACTCACGACGGGGCGGAGAATAGCGGGCGGCGTAAATTTTTAAGGCCACGCTGGTCCGACGCCCTCCCGCTATTCTCCCCCCCCCCCCCCCCCCACGCCCGCCTCCCGACACGAATCGCTGCCCGCCGTTTTTTTACGGCGAGCAGCGATTCACCCCTGGCCGATGGGCCGATTTCCAAGGCCTTTACGACCGTTTTTATGAACGTAAAACACACCTGGTCTGACCGTTCGTAAAAACGGCCGTAAAGTCCTGATCTGGGAACCATGGCACCGATTGGCACGGCAGTACCACGGCCGTTCCAAGGGTGCCATGGGCCCGCAATCGGTGCCCACCGATCGCGGGCAGCGGGTACTTACCCCGCGCACTCTTTCTCCCTCCGCCGCCCCGCTGTATCCATTCGCGGGGCGGCTGAGGGGCATACCGCGCGGGTTTCACGCATATGCGTGATGATGTCATCCGCGCATACACGGGTTGGAGTCGTCCAATCCGCGCATGCGTGGCTGACGTCATCTGACGCGTCAGCCGTCGCTAACTCTGGCTAGCGGGCTTAACGAAATTCGTTAAGCCCGCTATGCCGGAGTTCACGGCCGCGCGATGCTAGCCCCGACCGGGGAGCAGAATCGGTTCCCGGTCGGGGGGGGGGGGGGGGGGGGGGGGGGGGCGGAGGCTGGCGTCAAACCCGCCCGTTTTTGACGCCAGCTTCCCGAGTCTTCGTGACTCGGGAGAATCGCGCCCTGTATCTGTCAGAAATTGGGACAGGACTTGCACATCTGGGTCCCGTCCAGCATTTTTGAAGGTTTGCAGAGCTTTCATGCTTCCATAGAATTCCTGTCCTAAACCTGGTTGCCAGGTCTACAAAATGTAAAATGTAAATATTGCTATCTTTGTCTTATATCTTTAGATATATGACAACAACCTCCTTAAAGTCAGCTGAAACAAAGGATTACAGTAGGACAGAGCGGCATCCTCTTTTACAGATTTAGGACATGATCAATCAGCTGCGTCCCGCTGGATCTGGGCCGTGACCCGGCCAATAGATCCTGGGAGAGGCCTTCCACATGATTCCCGCGGCCTTTCTGCCTCGTAAGATCTTAGGAAACGTCGCGAGACTTAGCCAATCTCGTGCCAGATCTAATGGCCACCCAGCACTCGGCCTTGCCAAGAAGACAGTACTGATCCCCATAAATGGGAACCAGGCGGAACAGTACCTGGGGTTTCTCCCAGGCAATTGGCGGCCCCTTGGTGCTCAGCCTTTAGGCAGCTGGCACTGCTAGTGCCACTAAGGCACCTTAGCACTACCAGCCTGGCACCCTGTCAGTGCCACCCTTGCACCTTGGCATGCCACCTGGGTGCCAGCCTGGCACTATCAGGGTGCCCAGGTGGTATTGCCAGGCTGGATGGGGAATTGCCAGGCTGACATTGTGCCTATGCTGGGATCGATCCTGGGCGGAGCCCAATTTGAGATGGGGTGCGGTTGGGGGGCTGGGGCTTGTTTTGGTGACCCTTTTGGTGAATTGAGGGTGCTCAGGTTTGCGTCGGGTTTGAAAATGGCATCCCAATCTCTTTCTGCAAGGAGGAGCTCCGCTCACTGGAGCTCCTCAGTGCAGGAAATGACGCCGAGTGCAGCCTCGGGGCATGTTCCCCGCTGGGGCACTGAAAACAAATTGAGTATCGTTAGATAGTGGAGTCGTTCTGGCACTACAAGCGACCCCGCTAAACCTGCCCAGAACGGACTCTATTCTTTTTTAGTTATGTTGTGCCCTTCATATTCATCATTCGTCTCTTCTAGTAACCTCATACTCTTTTTCAATCACACCTGCATCTTTTAGCTGGATTTTCAATATTTGGCAAGTGGGGGGAGCAAATTGGTTATGTAATTTTATGAAAATTTGCTTTTTTTTCTCTCTGATTGTTATTGCCTGATACCATTAATATTTATATAATACACTGAAGAGAAATGTTAAAAGGATATAATAATGACCTGACTGGGTAAACTTCAGATCCACTGACTTTCCAAATTAATTGCCTTATGCTCCATATAAAGTTTTATTTATGCCTTTTTCGTAAAAGGTTAACTCAACTACCTAGGTATCTCACCAGACTGGTCTCCAGAAACGGGGACCAGATGGAACTGCCCTCGTGGGGGTCTCCCAGGTCATCGGAATCCCCCAGGTGTATGCACTTTGGGCAGGGTGGTGCCATGACATTGCTGGTGTCACCCTGGCACTCCCAGCCTGGTACCCTGGCAGTGGCACCTGGGAGCCAGCCTGACACTGCCAAGGTACCCAGGTGGCACTGCCAGCTGGCAGGGGCACTACTCGGATTCCAGGTTGGAACTGCCAAGGTGCTAATCTGGCATTTTTAGTGTGCTGGCAATCGAGTCGGGGGTGCCCTCTCCTTAGTTTATTGCTGTATCGGTATGTGAATGCTAAAATAATTTTCATGAGATTTGTTATGCTTCGGGTTTTACCTCAGCTTAGTAATATTTTAAATATTGTTAAAATGCAAACAAATATTCTAATAAGTATAACTTCTGAGAACTCAATGCTTTTAATTTCTTGATAATTTACGTCAATGCAAATTCAGCATTTTAAAAAAATTGTGGTTTCTATTTGAATAGAGATGGATGATAATTTTGAAGCAACAGATGCATGCTTTTATTTTAAATGGCATGATCGGACAAATAGTTGTGAAACTGATGCACCAAATATTTTGGCTTAATTGATTTTGGGTTTTGTTCATATCAATAGCACTCCTTCAAATGATACTTTGACCAGATTCCCCAGAGCTTCAGCTCCTCCAAAGCTCCCTGGTTGGTGAGACACTCCTGGCTCTGGGGTTGTTAAGGTACTAATTATACTACATTTTAATCTTTTTTTTCAAAAGAAAATTGTTGTGGAACAGCATCAAATACGATGAAAGAAAGACCTATATACCATTTCATTACCTCAAGATGCCCTAAAGCACTTCACTGAGGCAAGCTCTCATAAACAGCAATGTGATAATGAACATATAAATCTTTCCAAGATTTTTAGCATAAAGGGAGACCCAGGTTAATTTTCTTGGGTCATGGCAACTCATGGAAATTCAGTTGATTAAATCTGAAATTGAAAGTTTGTCACGGTAATGGTGACCATGAAACTACTGTCATTTGTTCGAAAGTCTAATTTATTAGACTATTACCTGGGTTGTCTTCGACATATTGGATAGGATAGGCTTGTACTCAATGGAGTTTACAAGATAAGAGGCAACTTTATTGAAACACAAAATCCTGAGGGGTCGTAACAGGGTAGATGTGGCGGATGTTTCCTCTTCTGGGAGAATCTAGAACTGGGGGTCACTGTTTAAAAATAAGGGCAGTAAGAAGTCTTACAACACCAGGTTGAAGTCCAACAGGTTTGTTTCAAATGCTAGCTTTCGGAGCACTGCTCCTTCCTCAGGAGAATCTTTTCTCCCACAGAGTTGTAAGTCCTTGGAACTCGCTTCCTCAAAAGGCAGCAGGATAGAGGTAGATACTTGACAAGCAAGAGAGTGAAACATTATCGAGGTAGGCGGGAAAGTGGAGTTGAGGTAATAGTCAGATCAGCCATGATCTTATTGAATGGCAGAGCAAGCTCGAGGGGCAGAGTTGACTACCCCTGCTTCTAATTTGAAATTTTATGTTAAAAAACCCTCTCATTCACTAATGCCCTTTAGGAAAGGGAATCTGCTGTCCTTGTCTGGTCTGGTCTGCCTGTGACTCAGACCAACATCAATGTGGTTGATTATTGACTGAAATGGTCCAGTAAGCCACAAAGTGGGGATGGACAACAAATGCTAGCATTGCCAGAAATGCCCACATCCTATCAAAGAATAAAAGTAAATAAATATTGGTCAGATCATTGGGGAACTTCCTGCTCTGCTTCAGAATAATATCATGATATCTTATGTGAACACGTGAGAATGCAGATGGGGCTTTGATTTAATGTCTCATTCAAAAGATGACACCTGCAATAGTGCAGCACTCCCTCAGTAATGCACAGAAGTTTCAATTTAAGCTTTTGCACTCAAATGGAACTTGATCCCACACCTCCTGATTTTGGAAGTGAGAGCTACTCACAGAATCACAACTGACGTGAGCATTGGAACATTAATGCACTGTAATGATATAAGAAGCAAGAGAACTTATCAAAACTGACTTAATCTGAGGAATTGCAGGCCATTCAGCCCCTTGAGCCTGTCCCATCAATCAATGATATCATGTTGATCTGTGCCTTAATCCCATTTGATCAGTATCCCATAATATCTTACCTAATAAAAATCAGTACAAAAACTTAAATCGGCCTTGCATCCATAGCCTTTTGGGGAAGCAATATCCATTACCATTTGTGTGAAAATGTGCATCCTCATTTCACTCATGAATGATCTAGCTTTGTGTTCCTTGTTTTGAAATGCCTCCCCAGAGGAAAAAGCTTCTTTATATTTTCTGTATCAAATTCTGTTCTCATTAAATAACCAATATAAAATTAGGGTTTAATATAAAACTCGGGAAGTCTTGACATATGGGCAATGGTGAGACCACACCTGGAATCCTGTGTATAGTTTTAGTCGCCTTTCTTAAGGAAGGACATACTTGTACAGGAAGCAGCTCAGAGAAGGTTCACTAGGTTGGTTTCTTGGATGAGGGACAAATTTATGGGGATAGATTGGGCCTGTACTTATTGGAGTTTAGAAAAATGAGAGGTGGCGTACAAGTAGCTTGGCAGCATAGATGCAGAGAAGATGCTTCCCTTTGTAGGGGAATCGAGAACTAGGGAGCACAGTTTCAAAATTAAGGGGTTTCCCATTAAGATGGAAATGAGGAGGAGTTTCTTACTGCTGAGGGTTGTTAGTAATTGGTACTCTCTTTGCCAGACAGCAGTGGAGGCTGGATCATTCAATATATTTCCGGTTGAGTTAGACAGATGTTTGATGTCTAATAAGGTCATGGGAACAGACAGCAAAGTGGAGTTAAAGGCCACAATCACATGAGCCATGACCTTATTGAATGGCAGAGCAGGCTCAAGGAATCGAATAGCCTACTGCTGTTCCTATTTCTTATGCTCTAATCCAAATTAAGGCAATCTGTCTGCATAATTTAACTATTAAAGTTCTGATATAATTCTGGGGAATCTGCACTCCACGGCTATTGGGCGGGATTTTCCCAGCCTTGGGCTGGAGAATCCCCGCGAACGGGCCACGCCACCCTGACGCCAGCCGCGATTGTCCGCAGAGCGTAGAATCAGCACCATTGGCGCCGGCATGGTAGGCGTGGCGCTGGCCGCGGTCCGGACCGCCCCCTGTAGGGGCCAGAATTAGTACTGGGAGCGGCCTGTTCATGCCGCCATAAAACGCGATGGTGTTTACAACAGCGTGGACACTCTACCGCGGGATTGGAGAATCCCACCCAGTATGTTTCCTGAGTTGTGGAGCCCAAAGCTGAGTGCTGTACTTCAGATGGGGTCTGACCAAGTCTTTGTACCAGTTTGTGTAGTTGGACACAATTTCTAATCTCTTGCATTTAAAAAATGGATTCAAAGTGGGGGCAGCACGGTGGCGCAGTGGTTAGCACGGCTGCTTCACAGCGCCGAGGTCCCAGGTTCGATCTCAGCTCTGGGTCACTGTCCGTATTGAGTTTGCACATTCTCCTGTGTTTGCGTGTGTTTTCGCCCCCACAACCCAAAGATGTGCAGGCTAGGTGGATTGGTCATGCTAAATTGCCCCTGAATTGGAAAATATGAATTGGGTACTCTTAATTTATAAAAAAAAGAAAAACAAAATGGATTCAAAGTAGATGAGACCACTACCTTTACTGCCACAGTTTTGCCCAATCACTTGACCTGTTTATGTTCTTTGTGCCTCCTAATTTAGTCTAATCTCTAAACATGAATATAAAATTCTGTTCCTTAATTCTTTGATGTATATAAGCGACATGTTGAAGCCTCATTCTAGATTTCAAGGGAACACCGCTTGTCACACCTTATCAACATTTACTGTTCCTGTGTTTTGTCAGTTAGCTCCCACCCAATTACCAAACCACACCATAAGATTGACTTAGAGTCCCTGGTCCAATTTTGGCAGCTAATCCATCTAACTCAGCCTTAAACATATTCAGTTACCCAACGTTCACTGGTCTCTGGGCAAGAGAATTCGGAAGACTAATGACCCTTTGAGAGAGAGAATTGACCATCTCCATCTTAAATGGGGGAACCCCTTGTTTTTAAACAGTGCCCCCTAGTTCTCTTCTCTCCCACACTGTCAAGTTTCTTCAGGATCCTGTGTGTTTCATTCAGATCATCTTTCACTAGAGTGGAGCATTGATAAGCACTCCTGTCTCATGCCACCGAGGACCTGGGTTTGATCCCACACCCGGGTCACTGTCCGTGTGGAGTTTCCACATTCTCCCTGTGTCTGCGTGGGTCTCATCCCCACAACCCAAAGATGTGCAGGGTAGGTGGATTGCGCCCTCGTCCCCCCATTGGTGGAGCTCATATTCCTCAAGGATCCTGGGGTAACCAATTGTCCCCAGCCAATAGGATCCGGGCGGGTTATAACATTTTATTTTATTTTGTATTTTTCTTTAAATTTAGAGTACCCAATTCATTTTTTTCCAATTAAGGAGTCAGCAACAAGTGTCAAGGGAACTAACAAGAGGGGCTGGGGGGTGGAAACCCTACTTGACCTCATCTCACCAATCTACCTCTTGTGGATGCATCTATTCATGACAGTATTGGTGTCATGATCACATTGAGGATACCCTCCATCATGTTGTGTGGCACTACCACTACAACAGATCTTGCAATTCAAAACTGGGCATCCATGAGGTGCTGTGGGCCATCTGCAGAAATAGAATTGCATACATCTGGAGTCTATAACCTTATGGCCTGGCATATTGCCCACTCAATCATTACCATGAAAAAGCTCAATCAGTGCAGGAGACCATGCCAGGAGCAGCACCAGGTATACCTAAAAATGAGGTGTCAATCTGTTGAACTAGAACACAGGACTTCCTGCATACTAATCTGCAAATAATAGAGCTAAGCAATCCCACAGTCAATGGATCAGATCTAACCTAAGGCTATCACATCCAAGGAGGTGGGCAATCTTACTGGAGGAGGAGGCTCCACAGATATCCCCATCCTGAATGATGGAGGAGCCCAACACATCTGTACAAAAGATAAGGTTGAAGTGCCGAGTGGACAATCCTCTCCGCGGAGGTTACCAGCATCATAGATATCAGTCTTTAGCAAATTTGATTCACTCCATGTGATATCAATAAACGGCTGAATATTACTGGATATTGCACATGCTATGGCTCCTGACAACAGTCACACAATACTTTATGTATGTGGGTTGGTGTTATGCTGTTACATGATCACTTTAGAGTCTAGTCATGTGATAGTCCGTGCTATTTCACGTGCTTTGCCTCAGTCTAGGTCGAGCCTTTGTACAGTTCACAGCCATCTAATAAACCTCAGTTGATCATTGTGTTCAACCCTAAGTGCTTCAGCATTCCATTCTTTTTATCCTGCAAATACAATGCACAACAGGATAAAAATAAAGCTGGTGATGAGGAACCAATCAGAAAATTCTTTTAATTAGAGAAACGGTTAATGGAAGCTTTTGATGGCCTACGTTGAGTCAGATCAACAGTAAGTCAGCCATTACACCTCACACATTGCATCTTGTACCTGCCATCGGACTGGTAAGGTTGTTGGGCACAAATTAAAAAGGCACGGTTAATGCCACCATCAAGTTTAAACCGGCGCCCAGAGGCGGTCAGGCTGCAGAGCTCATCACATGTAGTAGAGTAAGACACGGAGGTAAGAGTGGGCAGAAAAAAATTGTGCACTGCAATCTGCTGCAATTGGTTTATTCAACATTATTAATTAGACCATTTATAAGGGAGGTTGTGAGCAGAACTCAGTACGACTGAAAATGGCAGGAAAATTTGTCACCATGGGCCCATTTGAGGAAGAATCTGAAAATAGGAAGTCATATGCCGAAAGATATATCCTAGCCAACAAGATTTCAGAAGATATTATGGTCCCTACTTTCCTTAGTACCATTGGCAATAAAACTTTTAATTTACTCTGAAGTTTGGTCCAGCCCAAGAAACCCAGTGATAAAACTTATCAAGGATTAGTTAACATACTAGAGATCATTATTCACCTAAACCATTAATAAGCAAGAGCAATTTCAGTTTCACTGAATGAGCCAGGTAGAAATGGACAGCAGTTTGTTGTGACTCTCAAGTGCCTCGCGGAGTATTGTGAATTTGTGACTCTTTGGATGATACAATTAGGTACAATGTTTAGTAAGGAATGAAGCCACGAGACTTAATGAAACAAAATTTAAGTCTGAAAACAGCCTTCAAGATAATGGTTTCAATGGAGCTTGCTGCTAAGGATGCTTCTCAGCTTGGAGCAGGCAGAAGGATCCATAAACTGGCTCTGCCCAGAGAAAGTCTACCCAGCAACAGGTGTGTCATCGCTGTGCAAAAACGGGCTATTCACAGGTTGATTGCTGGAACAGGAATAGTCAATGCAAACATTGTGGCAGAATTGGCCACGTAGCAAGAGCTTGCTGGAGTAAACCCGTTTCTCCAGAGAAGGATGCTCAAAGAAAAGCACAGAACACACCTGAAGGAAGAAACAAAATCAATTCCACCAAGCAAATTCACAATGTGGAAGTAAAAAGTAATAACAACAATGAAGGCTCAGCACATCAATCTGGCAGGGAATTGAAGTTAAATGCACTTTCAATTCAAGATGAATCACATTGGTTCTGGATAGTTCCAAAATTAAGTGGACAATCTAAAAAATGGAAGTTGAAACGGCAGCTGCCATCTCCATAATGCCCGAGACCACCTTTTGAAATAACATCAGCATCTGCTTTATTTCATGGCTAATAGACCAGATCCTTAGCGACCTACAGTGGGTACAGTGTTACCTTGCGATATACCGATTACTGGTACCAATGAACAGGAGCACGTACATAACTTGGAAGCCACATTGATACGCCTTGAGATGCATGGTCTTCATGTGAAGAAGGATAAGTATGATTTATTTCAAATATCAGTACAATATTTAGGCCATGTGATTGATAGCAAGGATTTACAAAAGACACTTCAGAAGATGGAGGTTATTATGGAGGCCCCATGACCAACGAATGTAACACATTTAAGTTGCAGCGGTGGTGTCACACATATAGTACCTTTGGGAAGAAAGACCAATAGCTTTTGCGTCATTTACCTTATGTGCTGAATCAAACTATGCTCAGTTGGAGGAGGAGGTAGTGAATATTATTTTTAGTGTGAGAAGATTTCACCAATACCTATATAGTCATCACTTCACATTGTTGACGGATTACAGGCCCTTAACAGATATTTTAGGGTAATATAAATATATTTCTTTGTTGGCAGCAAGTAGACTCTTTGATATTGTTGGCACATTCTTACGAGATCAAATACAGTCCGTCAGAAAGAGCCATGCCAATGCTGATGCATTGTCACGTTTGCCTTTGCCTGCTGGTCAGACAATATCCAGTATTAACATTTCTTCCATCGTGTGCACATAGAACACATTCCAATGACTTCAGCTCAGGTCCTATGACATAACAGAAATGATCCCACGAGGGAAGGTACTGGAAATGATGTGAAAAGGGAGGATAGCATGAAGGCATCCTGAATTAAAGTCAGATATTTCCAGTAAACTTGAGTTACAGTACAGGGCGGATGCCTGTTTTGGGGGATGAGGGTAATAATTCCTCCAAACTTATGACAAGGAGTATTGGAGCAATTACATGAAGGACACCTGGGTATAGTTCGAATGAGCTACTTTTGGTGGCCAGGAGGGAAAAAGCACAATTGTGCACCACTGTTGTCCCCATTTCATCCATGGGTGTGGCGTAAAATGCCTTGGCAATGTCTATACATTAGCTTTGCTGGTCCATATGAAGGGTACATGTTCATGGTCATCATAGACGCACACTCAAGTGGCCTGAGGTGATCCTAATGAAGTCAACAACTGCAGAACAAACCATTGAAAACCTCAATGAGATTGTTGATGGGTTTAGGCTGCAAGAAAAAATTGTGAGTGACGATGGTCCACAGTTCACGGCTCAGGAGTTCAAGGACTATTTAACGATGAGTGGTATCCAACACATAAAATTGGCACCTTACCACCTATCGACGAATGGTTTAGCCAAAAGGTTTATCCAGTCCTTGAAGCATGCACTGAGAGCCTCCAAGGACTAAGTTTCATTACATCGCTGTTTAAACAGTTGCTTGGCGATGTATCGCAACACCACACATGTGCTGAGAATCACATTTGATTTACTCTTACCGAAGGAGATGCCCAAGATAATAGAACGCAGTCAGCAGTTGGCGGGGCAGGGGAGGGGGGCACATGTGAACCAATGGGACCGTAGGGAACAGGCCGGCAAGGGAGAAGAGGAGTGGGGGGGGGGGCTAGAGAAAAAAGGAGAGGGAGACCGGAGAACGGCTGATACACAGAGGCCAGGGGGCCGAGAAAAAGGACACAAGAAAAGGAAGCCTCAAAGAAATTCCGAAAAAGAGAGGTGGGGGTGAGAGAAAAAGCAGGGGGGGGGGGGGGGGGAGATGGAGGTCAAATGACAAGTGGTGTGGGGTAGGGGAGGGGAGGACATCGCTCACATGTAAATAGCAGGTAACTGCCTGTTGTACAGTAGGGGACCCAGGAGAGGAACCTGAAACAACAAATGGAGGGGGGGGGGGGGGGGGGGAATGACTTGTACATTGTAACCGACGCATTTATCCGAACCGAATGTACAGTATATAAAATGTTAAAACTTCAATAAAAACATTTCAAAAAAAGAAGTGGTTTCTTGTGACTGCGTTGGCTCAAACTGGGCCTGAAGATGAGCTAGTGTGGAGATGACACATAGATCAGTTGTTATCTACACGCATCAATGTGCCAGTATCATGTGTGCCAGAATTACCTCAAGAAGAAACTCCATCAATAATACCACATTGTATGACTACGACTTCTGGTCAATCCGCAAAAGCAGAGATTGCTGAAGAATCCTCTGCTGCTGCTGGTCTCCCTTATGCAAAAGAGACTGTAATGCCTTCCAGGGTAGAGACATCCCATGAAGGACCTGAGAGTACTTCTAAGGTTAAGAACAACCAAATCCCTGAAATGTACAGGCAACCATTGCCAAATAGGTGTCCACCAGATTATCTTTCCTACTTACTGTATTACTACTAGAATCATAGAATCACTATAGTGCAGAAGGAGGCCATTCGGTCCATCAGGTCTGCATCAACCTGATGAGCACCCTACCTATACCCATGCTCCCATGCATCCCCATAACCCAGTAACTCTATCTAACCTTTTGGACTCTAAGGGGCAATTTATCATGGCCAATCTACCAATCTGCACATATTTGGACTGTGGGAAGAAACCGGAGCACCCAGCAGAAACCCATGCATTCATAGGGAGAACGTGCAAACTCCACACAAACAGTGATCCAAGGCTGGAATTGAACCCAGGCCCCTGGCACTATGAGACAGCAGTGCCAACCATTGTGCCACCATGCCGCCCACTGTGTAATGATTTAATGCCTACCCTTGAATATGTTTTAATGACTATGTAAAAATACTGTAGTTATTTGTTGTGTTGGACCTTAGAACTACATGGGGAGGGATGTTATATATTTGGGTTGTTGTTGTGTTCACGGTCATTTTGTCACGTGATAGTCCGTGACATCAGTTACTTCACGGGGGTTCTGCCTCCATTTCGATCAAGCCTTTATACAGTTCACAGTCATCAGTAAACCTCTGTTGATTATTGTGTTCAACCTCATGTTCTTCAGCATTCCATTCTTTTATTCTGCAAGTACAATACACAACAAATGCCACAAGAGTGCTCCATATCTAGCTGTGCCCTTAACAAAACTGTTCCAGTATATCTACCAGGCATGTACCTGGTAATCTGGAAACTGCCATATATGTCCTGTCTACAAAAGCAGGACAAATCCAATCATCCAATTACCACCACATTAGTGTATTCTCGATCCTCAGCAAACTGATGGAAGGAATCGTCGGCAGTGCAATCAAGCAGCACTCAGCAATAACCTGCTTGCTGATGCTGTTTGGGCTCTGCCAATGCCTTTCAGCATCTGAACTGGTTACAGCCTTCACCCAAACATGGACAAAAGAGCTAAACACGAGAAGTAAGAGTGACTGCCCTTGACATCAAGACAGCATTTGACCGAGTGTGGCATCAAGGAGCCCGAACAAAAGTGGAATCAATGGGAATCAGGGGAAGAATGTCCACTGGTTGGAGTCATACCTAACACAAAGGAAGATGGTTGTGGTTGTTGGAGATCAATCCTCTCAGTTCCAGGCTATCACTCCAAGAGTCCTCAGATATTGTTCAAGGCCGAACCATCTTCAGCTGCTTCATCAATGACCTTCCCTCCATCATAAGGTCAGAAGTGGGGATGGTTGCAGATGATTGCACAATGTTGAGCATAATTATCCTCAGATACTGAAGCAATCTGTACCCATGTAGATAACATTCAGGCTTAGGCTTATAAGTGGCAAGTAAGATTCACACCACAGTACTACCAGGCAATGATCATCTCTAACAACAGGAAATGTAACCATCACCCTTGATATTCAACGTCATTACCATCGCTGATTCCGCCACCATCAACACCCTATGGATTATCATTGAGCTGAAACTGAACTGGGCCAACCATATAAATACTGTGACTACAAGAGCAGGTCAGAGGCTGGGAACTCTGCGGAGAGTAACTCACCCCCTAGCTGCCCAAGCCCTGTCCACCATGTACAAGACAGAAGATAGGAGTGTGATGGAATACTGTCTACTTGCTTGGATGAGGGTAGTTCCAGAAACATTCAAGATGGTCGACACCATCCATGAAAAAGCAGCCCAATTGATTATTGTTCTATCCACCACCTTCAACATTCAATCCCTCCACCCCTGATGTGCAATGGCAGAAGTGTGTGTCATGTATAAAATTCACTTCAGCAACTCACCAAGTCTCTTCCAACAATACCTTTACAACTGTTAATCTCTACGACCTAGAAGGACAAAAGCCAGCTGATACATGGGAACATCAGAATCTTCAAGTTCCCCTTCAAGCCACCCACCATCCTGACGTGGAACAAAATCTCTGTTCTTTCACTACCGCCGGATCAAAATCCAGGAATTCCCTCCCTAACTGTGTTGAGAATGTACCTGGCCTGCAGCAGTTCAAGAAGGCAGCTCACTACCACCTTCTCAAAGGCAATTGACAATGGCAATAAAAAATGCTGCCCTGACCAGTGATGGCCACATCCGGTGGAAGAATAAACAAAGAGCATTTTACCCATTTCAAGTATAGGTTCTCAGTTTATCTTTCTGCTCCTTTGATTTTGTGTTCACTGTATGTCAATGTCAAGTATAGCCCTTGTACTTCAAAATGTTCAGCAAATTTCAATTACAATTCTATACTGTTGATCATATGGTAAAATGAACATTTTATATTTTCATATTTTGCAGAACAAATATCTCATTGACCTCCCTTACAGTATAATAGTTTGTTCTGTTAATTTCTCTGGATCTAAAAAGTGATGAGTATTTGTGAAGAATGTATTGGATATCTGCCAGTTCCTGCTTTCCATTTTTAGATCTCAATACAGCATAACATCTTAAAGGAGGTGTTTAAAAATGGAAATAACCTTCAAAGCCATAAGCGTTCCTCCAACTGGTTCTGAGCACTTGCACTTTCTCAAGTGTAAATATCTGAGTGTCTGTTCATATTTGCCAGTCAACAAATTGCTTGAAAAAAATTCTGGAAGGTATTGAAGAAACTGTGGGGCACTATGCAGAACACTATAACTTTCAGAGCTATCCTTTCTGATAAGTGCTGCTGAGCCCATTTAGATGAGGAAATATCATCAAAAAATAGTTAGCAATTTAAAGAACTGATATATTGCTACATTCTCTCCATCTCAGTTCAACAACACAAACCTGTTGCAGATACTGTTCTATGTTTCCAAATCGTAATTCCATAAATTGTAGTTGATGTGTTGGGTAGGCTGGGTCTATGTGGACTGCGTTTGATGCAGTGTAGAGAGAGACAGGCTTCCAACACTTGATGAGATGCAACACGATTTTATTTAACATCTAACTATATTACATGCTTAACTGTGGGTTGACACTATGCTGACTTGACTGGAGACCTGAGGCTAGCCTGACCAGATTAACTGACTACCACTTGGTGTTTGCACTGGCTACTGCTCACGAGCTCTGACTGTCTCAGAGGCTGGATCCCGAGAGAGCGGGGAACTCTGCCTTTATAGTGGTCGTGTCCTGTCTGGTGATTGGCTGCTGTGTTCTGTGTGCTCATTGGTCATCCTGTGTGTCAATCACTGCCTGTCTGCACTCCATCATATACATGGATGTATATTATGACAGTAATATTGGACAATATGTTAGTGATGGTTACCTTTGGTGATCTAAATTTCATTTCGGTACATTGTATTTTTGTTGGAGGAAAGTTCCAGGCAAGCGACCACTTGGAAGCGATGACTGTCAGAAAAACTCTATTGATTTAACCTACTAGATAAAACTCCTACTCCCTGAAAGGTCTCCCATGCCTGGCACACACTTGAGCTGGGCATTTATGTCCCATGGGATCCTTGCTCAAGGGTGTAGCTCCGTCCCTTCATCTGGGGAGATCATATTCAGGTGAGGGCACAGGGACACTGATGTTGCAGACCCCGTGGCCTCCCGTCAGGAAAGGGAGTGATGAAATGAAATGAAAATCGCTTAAAAGCCAAGTAGGCTTCAATGAAGTTACTGTGAAAAGCCCTGAGTCGCCACATTCCGGCGCCTGTTCGGGGAGGCTGGTACGAGAATTGAACCGTGCTGCTGGCCTGCCTTGGTCTGCTTTCAAAGCCAGCGATTGAGCCAAGTGTCGGTGGACATCCAAGAGTGGACCTGGAGGGTCGAGTGACATGGGTTGGGGGCTAGCCCAAAAAGGTTGATCGGCAGGGGAGAGGGTGGGGAGCTGCCCAACCAGGCTGGTCACAAGGAATGTGCGGGGGCTGAATGGGCCGATCAAACGGCCACGTGTGTTCGTGCACCTGAGGCGTCTGAAGGCGGACGTGGCTTTTTCTTTTATCAAGAGACGCATTTAAAGATGAGGGATCAGACAAGGCTGAGGAAAGGATGGGTAGGGCAGGTGTTCCATTCGGGACTGGACATGAAGACCCTGGAGTCTAGCAGGTGAGAGAGGCCGATGTTTTGGCCTTTGCCTTCCTGATAGCTTGGAGATGGATTTGCTTGGGTGGAGGGACTCGGAACCGCCGAAAGCGGGGGTGTGTGTGAGTGACCTGGCGGAATTCCTGAGATTGGAAAGGATCAAGTTCATCTTGAGAGGGTCAGTTGATGGGTTTGCCCGGAGGAGGAAGTCATTCATTGACTCCTTTAAGGATTGTCAACAGAGGGGAGGGGGGGTGGGGGGGTGGAATGAGGGGGTTAAAATGGGGAAGGCAGGACAGGAGGAGGGGAAGGCGGGGGGGGGGGGGGGTGCTGGTTATTTATTATGTTGTATAATTTTGCTTCTGCCCTTGTGTTTGTTGTTTATATAAATGCCTTCAAATATATATATTTTTTAAAAAGAACAGTCAACATGGTTTTGTTAAGGGGAGTTCATTCTTGACGAACGTAATTGAATTTTTTGAAGAGGTGACCAGATGTGTAGATGAGGGCAATGCATTTGATGTAGTCTACTTGGACTTCAGCAAGGCTTTTGATGGGAGACTGATAGTTAAGGTAAAAGGCCATGGGATCCAAGAAAAGTTGGCAAATTGGACCCAGAATTAGCTGAGTGGCAAGAAGCAGAGAGTGATGGTCAAGGGTTGTTTTTCTGACTGGAAGACTGTACATAGTGGGGTTCAGCAGGGACAGTGTTGGAGCCCTTGTTGTTTGTGGTTTATATAAATGATTTACACATGAATGTAGAAGTGTTGATTCATAAGTTCGCGGATGATACAAAAACTGGTGGGATGGTAAATAGTGAAGAGGAGCCTTAGGTTACAGAATGATTTAGATGGACTGGTCAGATGGGCTAATCATTGGCAAATGAAATTCAATCCGGATAAGTGTGAGGTGATGCACCTAGGCAGGACAAACGAGGCAAGGGAATACATGATAAACGGCAGGACACTGGGAAGCACCGAGGATCAGAGGGACCTTGCTGTACATATACACCAGTTCCTTAAGGTAAAGGGCAGGTGGATACAGTGGTTAAGAAGGCATATGGTACACTTTATGAACAGGGAGGTTATGCTGGAACAGCATAAAACATTGGTTAGGCTGCAGAGCACTGCGTGCAGTTCGGGAATCCACATTATAGGAGGGATGTGATAGCTCTGGAAAGGGTGAAGATGAGATTTACCCGGATGTGGCCTAGGCTGGAGAGTTTTAGCTATGAAGAAAGATTGGATAGACTTGGATTGTTTTTCTTGGAGCACAGGAGACTGAGGGAGAGACATGATTGAGATGTATAAAATTATGAGGGGCATAGATAGAGTAGGCAGGAATGTTTCCCCTTGGCAGAGGGATCAATGACCAGTTGTTTTAGATTTAAGGGAAGGGGCAGGATATTTAGAAGGGATGTGAGGAAAAACATTTTCACCCAGAGGGTGGTGAGTGTGGAACTCACTGCCTGGAAGGGTGGTGGAGACAGAGAGACCCTCATAACATTTAAGAAGTATTTAGATGTGATCTTCCGATGCCAAGGGCATACAAGGTAGTGGGCGAAGTGCTGGAAAATGGGATTAGAATACTTTAGGTGGTTGTTTTTGACTGACACAGACACACGATGGGCCAAAGGGTCTTTTCTGTGCTGTAGATCTCTATGACTCTAAAAAGGCTCCACAAAAAGCAAACAAGATAAATGACCTGCTAATTAGTTTGTGGTGATGGTTGAAGTGTGTTGTCCAAAGCACTAAGAAGACAGCAAATCTTTATGAAGGTATTGTAATATTCTTTCTCCCCTAAGACTGACCTTGTTTGCAGTTCCTTAAGTAGCAATAATCTTCCAGTACTTTATTACTTCTTGGAGAGATCCTCGATGTATTTTGTGTCAGGAGACAAATTGCAATTTATGAAGAGTCATCATCAAGCAATCACATACTTTTCAGCAGGGACTGCTACAAAGCAATTGCATGCAGGGGCCAATGCTCTTAACTTCCTTCCCCTCACCACAACACCAGGCTGCTATGGATCTACAGGAATGTTCCACATTGTTGATCTGGCTAATACACATAAGAAACATAAAGAAAGCATGCTCGAATTTGGATGAAAATCTGGCACTAGAGAATGGGTATTTGAAAGGCAAGATCCAAAGCAAAATGAATGGTTTGGTTATTAACATGGAATTAATATAGACTGAGCACAGAGGGCCTTTGACAATTTGTCGTATAGGAGGCTGTTAAATAAGTTAAGAGCCCATGGTGTTAAGGGTAAGATACTGGCATGGATTGAGGATTGGCCGACTGGCAGAAGGTAGAGAGTTGGGATAAAGGGGCCTTTTTCAGGATAGTTAATTGATTAGTAAGGGGATCAGTGGTTATGGCGAGAAGGCAGGAGAATGGGGATGAGAAACATATCAGTCATGATTGAATAGCGGATCAGACTCAATGGGTCGAATGGTCTAATTCTGCTCCTATGTCTTATGGATGAAGTACGGACTAAAGAACAATGTCAAGGCAATAGAAACGTGACTGCAAAAAATGTTTTCCAACTAGAAACTTTGACCTGTCATTAAATAAAATGGAGTCACTAAATGGTTATCTTTCAAAGTAAAATTTCCAGGATATAAAATCTGCTCACAAAGTGATCCTGTACATTGTATCAAACAATTTCAACTGTAATTTGTAAGTTAAGCTTAATTTTTCACTTGATGCTTTTACACCAATAGTAGTTTCACATCAAACTCTAAAAATGTTGATAAGCTGAATTCATCAATAGCACACTAAATTTTCATTTAAAAAAAAACAGCCAGCAGTTACCTGAGACAGATATGCTAAATATTGCTACAAAATTCCTCTACCCCATAGAAAGAACCAGTCCCTATTCCTTACCCAGCAGTGTTGACCTTTCTTGTGTGTTTTATTATTGCCTCTCAGATTCCTCTAGGTAGTGGGGGGCAATGGCATTGATTGCATTTCAGAACTGCAAAATGTTTTGTGCTTTGTGGAACTATGCAGTTTGGGTATTCAAGTTTTGTAATTACAAATGTTTAACTTAATATATATATATAATCTGGCACTGCTAATAAATATGTAATAACGCTGAAGAAATATTGACTTAAATCTTAGAACTTAACAACAGTTCATTTTGAAATAATTCCTTCAATATATTGAGTAGATTAGATTTATTTTCATTAAACTTAAATGCAATAGCTCCAGTGCTGAAATGTTGTATGTCCTAACTTTTTGCATTTCTGTCTAAAATTGTAGCAGTATAACGGAATACTGGTAGATGCACTGGGCAGCTACTTGAAGGTAGGTTTCTTAAAACTGCAATTTGAATCAATTTTGATATTTATAGAATTAAGATGCTGGTTTCACCAGAATATTTGGATACAATTTGTCCATCTTCATGCAAATACAAATGAAGATATTTGAATAAGGAGTTTAATGGCTCAATATGATATCTATTTCCTTGGATTATAAACTGGATGTTTCTATGTGTTTAATATAATAATCTCTTGATTAACACATTCAGTGTGAAATACTAAAAAGATCAATGTTGATCTTCAGTTCGTGTTCTAGGTGGTGAAAACGTGCGGGGAGCGATTCTCCCAATCGGAGACTAAGTGCTCCTTCCTGCGGGAAAATCAGAGTAATTCCCACTGGTGCTAGGCGCGATCCTGACTTGCCATTCAATGGCACTTAGAAAATGTTTTACCCTCAATCAGGTTTTCAGTGCTATTTAGTGACACAGGTTTATGCTGGACCCGAGGGGTGGGGGCGGACCTAATCTCTCTGACAGCTCCTGCTCCTCATAGATCGAAGCTTCATTTTTAAAGGGTGCCCCGATCTCCAAATGCTGCTGCAGCACCCGACTCCCCACCCCTGGCAAGGCCCCAACCTGCACCCTATTGATTGGCAAGGCCCCTCTCCTCAGTACCCCATTTCAGCCTTCCTCCTCTCCTTAAATGCCTGTCCTCCCATCATCCCCTTATTCTCCCTATCACCTCCCCCAATATTCAATTAATCTTTATTAGTGTCACAAGTAGGCCTACATTAACACTGCAATGATGTTACTGTGAAAATTCCCTAGTCGCCACACCTGTTCGGGTATACAGAGGGAGAATTCAGATCGTCCAATTCCCCTAACCAGTACGTCTTTCAGGTCTTGTGGGAGGAAACCGGGACACCCGGAGGAAACTCACATAAACACTCGGAGTGACCCAAGCCGGGATCGAACCCGCGTCCCTGGTGCTGTTAAACAACAGTGCTAACCACTGTGCTACCTTGCCACTCATTATTCTGGATCTTGGGATTACTAGTCCAGTGACAATACCACTATTCCACCACTTCAATACCACCACTTCACCTTCAGCCACCGATTTCTCACCCTTCAGGCCCATCCCTTGGCAGTACCAACCTGGCACCTTGCAGTTCGAGATGTGGCAACAGGGTGAGTATTCTCTCTACCAAATACCTCCAAGGCTCTATGGGGGGTTACCTCCCAAGAATAACTCCCCCTCTGCACCCTGGAGTCATTTGTAGGGAGGGAACTCACCCACTTGCCACCCTTTCGACTGTAAACCAACAGGTCCCTATCTCAGGACTTACACCAAGTCACGGCAGCAGGACTCTCCGTTAGGGGCGCCAGAGCAGTCCAGGAGGCAGGTGAATCAGGCATCCTCTGTGTAATTACATTCATAAGACGATAAGACATAGGAGCAGAATTGGCCACTTGGCCCATCGAGTCTGCCCCGCCATTCAATCATGGCTGATATTTTCTCATCCCCATTCTCCTGCCTTCTCAACATAACCCCTGATCCCTTTATTAATCAATAACCTATATATCTCTGCCTTAAAGACACTCAGTGATTTGGCCTCCACAGCCTTTTGCGGCAAAGTGTTCCACAATTTCACCACCCTCTGGCTTAAGAAGTTCCTCCTCATCTCTGTTTTAAAGGATCGTCCCTTTAGTCCAAGATGGTGTCCTTTGGTCCTAGTTTCTCCTACAAGTGGAAACATCCTCTCCACGTCCATTCTATCTCGGCCTTGCAGTATCCTGCAAGTTTCAATCAGATCCCCCCTCATCCTTCTGAACTCCAATGAGTACAGACCCAGAGTCCTCAACCGTCCCTCATACGACAAGTTCTTCATTCCATGGATCATTCTTGTGAACCTCCTCTGGACCCTTTCCAAGGCCAGTACATCCTTCCTTAGATACGGGGACCAAAACTGCTCACAATACTCCAAATAGGGTCTGAGCAGAGCCTTATCAGCCTCAGAAGTACATCCCTGGTCTTGTATTCTAGCCCTTCGACATGAATGCTAACATTGTATTTGCCTTCTTAACTGCCGACTGAGCCTGCACATTAACCTTCAGAGAATCATGAACAAGAACTCTCAAATCCCTTTGTGCTTCTGATTTCCTAAGCATTTCCCATCGGAAAGCTCATCAGGGTCGGCGGGCCGGGCTGGGAGACTCACAACGGGTTTCACGACCAGCATGAAACATCGTTTTTGGCCCAGTGCCTGATTCACCAGGCCATCAGGATTCCCTCCACTGGCGGACTGATGTCTATTTCAAACTTTGTGATTAAGACATTTGGAAGAAAAACGCTAATTTCTTGTAGTGGGTCACACCAGGCCACAAATATAATGTAAAATGTTAGTGTTGTCATACTCCCAGAGGGCCACAGGCTGCTCTCCTCTTTGATACTGGTGGTGATTGAATCTGAAGGTCACCACACCTCAGGCGATGGGTAAGGTTGAGAAGGCAGGGCTTTCATGAAAAATCTCAGCCAGTACAGGAATTGAACCCACACTTTAGGTGTCGCTTCAAACCTTTTTTTAAAAATAAATTTAGAATACCCGATTATATTTTTTCCAATTAAGGGGCAATTTAGCGTGGCCAATTCACCTATCCTGCACATCTTTGGGTTGTGGGAGTGAGACCTACACAGACACGGGGAGAATGAGCACACTCCACATGGGCAGTGATCCGGGGCCAGGGTCGAACCCGGGTCCTCAGCGCCGTGAGGCAGCAGTGCTAACCACTGCACCACCGTGCCGTCCAGATTGCAAGACAAATCTGCCGTTTAGCCACTGAGGTAACGGATTCACATATACTTTTGCCCAATTCCCCTTCGTTTCAACCTTTCTATTATATTTTGGCCCAAGCAATTGTATAATCTCAGTACTCTTCAAAATTCCATGGTCGTGCTTACGGTTTTCCACCTTTAGCAAATTAACACCACCTGACTAATAATGGGCTACTTCACTATAATTCTTTATTCACTAGATGTCGAGATGAATCAACTGAAATTAACATTTTTTTAAACTAATAAAAGTCAGAAATCGAAGGTGCTTCTGTTCTCAACTTTGCTCATAACCATTAATGCTACCCCATCCCTGTGCCCAGAGTGAACAAAATTCCATTGGTCAGAAAGGATTGGTAACTTCCTAATGCTCTGACCACAGTTTTTCTGCCCCATGTTTGTTAAATTGTGTGCTGAGCACTGCGTCATGAACTCCAGGACTGCAACATAAATCACTTTGCTAATCCCTGTCTTGCACTTCAGGAAAAACTGAAGCAGTCCACGTCCAAATGCAACAAATGGCAAGTAACACCCAGGGAGTTACTATTGATCAGATACTGTGGCTACAAGAACAGGCCAGATGCTAGGGGTCCTGCAGTGAGGAACTCGCCTCCTGACTCCCCAAAGCCTTACCAACATTTACAAGTCACAAGTCAAGAATATGATGAAATGCTCTCCTTTTGACTGGATGAGTGCATCTCCATAAACACTCAAGAAGCTTGACATCATCCAGGACATATCAGCCCCCTTGATTGGCATCCCTTCCACAAACATTCACTCTCTACACCACAAAAGCAGACGCAATTCGTGTGTGGCATCTACAAGATGCACTGCAAGAACTCACTAAGGTTCCTTGAACAGCACTTTCCTAAGCCATGACTGCTACCATCAATAAGGACAAGGGCAGCAGAAACATGGGGACATCACCACCTGGAAGTTCCCCTCTAAGCCACTCAGCATCCCTCAAATTAATTTTTTCAAATGCCAAATTTTAAAGACAGCATTGGTTATACATCACAAGAAAAAAAGTGCTGATTGGTTGGCAAGTCGACTCTGGTCAAGACATTGGCATGGAAAATGTACCAAAAACCCATTGACCCCGACTCTAATTCATAAAAGTGCAATGCCTGGACACGTTTCTTTTGCCTGCACAGGACTGGTCCCTATCAATGAAAACATGGAGCTTCGAGCAAGTGTAAGTGGGCCTTACTGATAATTTTAAATTAGTTGTTAGTGTGATCCTTAATGCAGATGGGATTATTCAGCAAGAGCTATCCAATTGTAAAATCACATCTATGGCGGAATTCTCCACTCTTGAGACTAAATGTTGCTGCCGGGGCAGGATTCATGGACTTCTATGACAGGAAAATTGGTGGCCGCATCTGGACTGATTCAACACCCGTTGAGGGTCCAGCACTGGTGCCACATGGAACACAATCGATTCAAAGAGTAACAGTGCTGGATTCGCCGGGTTCGCGATTGACATTCAGGAGGCTGACAAACTGCAGCTGCATAAGAACTCGGAGCAGGAGTAGGCCATCTGGCCCCTCGAGCTGCTCCACCATTCAATTAGATCATGGCTGATCTTTTGTGGACTCAGCTCCACATTCTGGCCTGAACACCATAACCTTTAATCTCTTTATTCTTCAAAAAACTATCTATCTTTATCTTAAAAACACTTAATGAAGTAGCCTCAACTGCTTCACTGGGCAAGGAATTCCATAGATTCACAATCCTTTGGGTGAAGAAGTTCCTCCTAAATTCAGTCCTAAATCTACTTCCCCTTATTTTGTGGCTACGCCCCCGAGGTCTACTTTCAGCCGCCAGTGGAAACAACCTGCCCACATCTATCCTATCTATTCCCTTCATAATTTTATATGTTTCTATAAGATCCCCCCCCCCCCCCCCCGCATCCTTCTAAATTTGAACGCGTACAGTCCCAGTCTACTCAACCTCTCCTCGTAATCCAACCCCTTCAACTCTGGGATTAACCTAGTGAATCTTCTCTGCACACCCTCCAGCGCAAGTACGTCCTTTCTCAGGTAAGGAGACCAAAACTGAACACAATACTCCAGGTGTGGCCTCACTAACACCTTATACAATTGCAGCATAACCTCCCTGGTCTTAAACTCCATCCCTCTAGCAATGAAGGACACAAATCCATTTGCCTTCTTAATCACCTGCTGCACCTGTAAACCAATTTTTTGCGACTCATGCACAAGCACACCCAGGTCTCTCTGCACAGCAGCATATTTAATATTTTATCATTCAAATAATAATCCCTTTTGCTGTTATTCCTACCAAAATGGATAACCTCACATTTGTCATCATTGTATTCCATCTGCCAGACCCTAGCCCATTCACTTAACCTATCCAAATCCCTCTGCAGACTTCCGGAATCCTTTGCACTTTTTGCTTTACCGCTCATCTTAGTGTTGTCTGCAAACTTGGACACATTGCACTTGGTCCCTAACTCCAAATCATCTATGTAAATTGTGAACAATTGTCGGCCCAACACTGATCCCTGAGGGACACCACTAGCTACTGATTGCCAACCAGAGAAACACCCATAAATCCCCACTCTTTGCTTTCTATTAATTAACCAATCCTCTATCCATGCTACTACTTTACCCTTAATGCCATGCATCTTTATCTTATGCAGCAACCTTTTGTGTGGCACCTTGTCAAAAGCTTTCTGGAAATCCAGATATACCACATCCAATAGCTCCCCGTTATCTACCGCACTGGGAATGTCCTCAAAAAATTCCACTGAATTAGTTTGGCATGACCTGCCCTTTATGAACCCATGCTGCATCTGCCCAATGGACAATTTCCATCCAGATGTCTCGCTATTTCTTCTTTGATGATAGATTCCAGCATCTTCCCTACTACCGAAGTTAAGCTAACTGGTCTATAATTACCTGCTTTCTGCCTACCTCCTTTTTTCAACAGTGGTGTCACGTTTGCTAATTTCCAATCCGCTGGGACCACCCCAGAGTCTAGTGAATTTTGGTAAATTATCACGAGTGCATTTGCAATTTCCCTAGCCATCTCTTTTAGCATTCTGGGATACATTCCATCAGGGCCAGGAGACTTGTCTATCTTTAGCCCCATTAGCTTGCCCATCCATACCTCCTTTAGTGATAACAATCATCTCAAGGTCCTCACCTGTCATAGCCTCATTTCCATCAGTCACTGGCATGTTATTTGTGACTTCCACTGTGAAGACCGACCCAAAAATCCTGTTATGTTCCTCAGCCATTTCCTCATCTCCCATTATTAAATCTCCCTTTTCATCCTCTAAAGGACCAATATTTACATTAGCCACTCTTTTTTTGTTTTATATATTTGTAGAAACTTTTACTATCTGTTTTTATATTCTGAGCAAGTTTACTCTCATAATCTATCTTACTCTTCTTTATAGCTTTTTTAGTAGCTTTCTATTGCCCCCTAAAGATTTCCCAGTCCTCTTGTCTCCCACTAATCTTTGCCACTTTGTATGCTTTTTCCTTCAATTTGATACTCTCCTTTATTTCCTTAGATATCCATGGTCGATTTTCCCTCTTTCTAACATCCTTCCTTTTTGTTGGTCTAAACCTTTGCTGAGCACTGTGAAAAATCGCTTGGAAAGTTCTCCACTGTTCCTCAACTGTTTCACCATAGAGTCTTTGCTTCCAGTCTACCTTAGCTAGCTCTTCTCTCATCCCATTGTATTACATTACATGGGCATCTCATCTTTGTTTAAGCATAAAACACTAGTGTTTGATTTTACCTTCTCACCCTCCATCTGTATTTTAAATTCCACCATATTGTGATCGCTCCTTCCGAGAGGATCCCTAACTATGAGATCATTAATCAATCCTGTCTCATTACACAGGACCAGATCTAGGACCGCTTGTTCCCTCGTAGGTTCCATTACATACCGTTCTCAGAAACTATCGCGGATACATTCTATAAACTCCTCCCCAAGGCTGCCTGGACCGACCTGGTTAAACCAATCGACATGTAGATTAAAATCCCCCATGATAACTGCTGTACCATTTCTACATGCATCCATTATTTCTTTGTTTATTGCCTGCCCCACCATAATGTCACTATATGGTGGCCTCTAGACTACTCCAATAAGTGACTTTTTCGCCTTACTATTCCTGATTTCCACCCAAATGGATTCAACCTTATCCTCCATAGCACCGATGTCATCCCTTACTATTGCCCGGAGTCATCCTTAAATAACAGAGCTACACCACCTCCCTTACCATCCACCTTGTCCTTCCGTATAGTTTGATACCCTCGGATATTCAACTCCCAGTTGTGACCATCCTTTAACCATGTTTCAGTAATGGCCACTAAATCATAGTCATTCACGATGATTTGCGCTATCAACTCATTTACCTTATTCCGAATACTACGAGCATTCAGGTCAAGTACACTTATCTTGGCTTTTATACCTCTGTTTTGAATCTTAACACCTTGATCAGTAACCTCTCCTAAGTTATTTTTCCTCTTAACGTTTCTCCTAATTTTCCTTGTCGTTGAACCCATATCTTCATGTAACAACCTGCCGCGTCGCTTTCCATTTATGTTTTTACTTTCCGTTTTATTCCTTTTCGTATTACTGGGCCTGTTCACTGAGCTCCCCTCAGTCACTGTACCTTGTACTGTCACCCTTTTTGATTTTGACTATGGCTTCTCTGCCATTCACTTTCCCCCTTACTGCCTTTTGTTTCTGTCCCTGTTTTACTACCTTCTGACTTCCTGCATCGGTTCCCACCCCCCTGCCACATTAGTTTAAACACTCCCCAACCGCTCTAGCAAATAGCCCCCCTAGGATATCAGTTCCAGTCCTGCCCAGGTGTAACCCGTCCAGTTTGTACAGGTCCCACCTCCCCAGAACCGGTCCCAATGCCCCAGGAATCTGAAACCCTCGCCCTGACACCATCCCTTCAGTCGCGTATTCATCCTATATATCCTGACATTTCTACTCTGACTAGTACGTGGCACCGGTAGTAATCTTGAGATCATTACCTTCGAGGTCCGATTTCATAACTTCCTTCCTAGCTCCCTGTATTCTGCTTTTAAGAATTCATCCCTTTTTTTACCTATGTCATTTGTACCCATGTGTACCACGACTACTGGCTGTTCACCCTCCCCCTCCAGACTGTCCTGTACCCGCTCCGAGACATCCTTGACCCTTGCACCAGGGAGGCAACATACCATCCTGGAATCTCATTTGCGGCCGCAGAAACGCCTGTCTATTCCCCTTACAATTGAATCCCCTATAACTATTGCAGTCACACTTATCACCCCCCCCCCCCCCCCTTCCTCTGCAGCAGAACCAACTGTGGTGCCACGAGTTTGGCTGTTGCTGTGAGGGGAGGGGTGATTAGTGTGACAGTACAATAGAGGTCATTCCCCCCAACAGTATCCAAAGCGGTATATCTGTTCTGCAGGGGAATGGTCACAGGAGATTCCTGCACTACCTGCCTCACTCTCTTTCTCTGTCTGGTGGTCACCCATTCCCTTCCTGCCTGCGGAGTCTGAGCCTGCGGTGTGACCACCTCTCTATGCGTGCTACCTACAATGCTTTCCGACTCTCAGATGCTCCACAGTGTCTCCAGCCGCCGCTCCAGCTCTGAAACTCGAGCTTCCAGGAGCTGTAACTAGAGACACTTCCTGCACATGTGCTGACCCTGGGGACTGGAACTGTCCCCAGCCTGCCACATGGAGCAAGAGGAGCAGACCACACCTTGGAGCTGTCCTGCCATGATTCATTCCTTTAAATTAAACTTTTGAAATTAAATTTAGAAAGATGTTTTTTTGTCGGATTATATCCAATCTCCTGTATACTATTTAATTAGCTTTATCCCTGAGTATTTATCTTGCTTGATCTGACAAATTAAATAGTTATTTAATTAAAATTTAAAAAGTTATTTGAATCAACTTATAAATAGTAATTTAAATCAAGCCAAAATAGTTATTTAAGTGAGATTTTAAAATTTTTAAATAGTAATTCACCTCTCCCGGTTCTCCTCTCGCTGTTTTAAACACTGAAACTCCCGGCTCTCCTCTCACTGTTTTAAACACTGAAACTCCCGGCTCTCCTCGCGCTGTTTTAAGCACTGAAACTCCCGGCTCTCCTCTCGCTGTTTTAAACACTGAAACCACGGCTCTCCTCTCACTGTTTTAAACTGCATATACATAATGCACTCTCTACACATACCATCCCAGCCAACAAGATGGCAGCGAGGAGAATGGCACCCTGCTTTACTGACGTCGAGCTCAGGACCCTGCTTGACACTATGGAGGAGAGATGGACGACCCTGTACCCTGTGATGTGTTGGGTAAGCTGGGTCTACGAGGACTGCATTTACTGCAGTGGTGAGAGAGACAGGCTTCCAACACTTGAAGAAATGCAACTCAATTTTATTGAACACTTAACTATAATACATGCTTTAACTGTGGGTTGACACTATGCTGACTTGACTGGAGACCTGAGGCTAACCTGAGCAGACTATCTTACTGCCACATGGTGTTTGTTCTAGTTGCTGCTCACGAGCTCTGACTGTCTCAGAGGCTGGATCCCGAGAGAACGGGAAAACTAGTGCCCTCTGGCTTTATAGTGGTCGTGTCCTGTCTGGTGATTGGCTGCTGTGTTCTGTGTGTTCACTGGTCATGCTGCGTGTCAATCACTGCCTGTCTGCACACCATCATATACCATCATATACCTGGATGTATATTATGACATCTCCCTCTTCCCCTTCCCCTAACAGTAGCGACCGAACAGGGTGTTGAATGTGCACAGCTTTCGACTGGACGCGTCCAGCTGTATTTGCCAAAACCCTTGGAGGCATCCAGCTTCGTGAAGAATTTGGCATGAGCCATCTCGCTGGTTAGCTCTTCTCGTTTAGGTATTAGGTAGTGTTCCCTCATGATGTTACGGTTCAAATCTTTGGGGTTGATACAGATTTGAAGATCCCCTAACGGCTTTTTGACACAAACCATGGAGCTAACCCAGTCCGTGGGTTCCGTGACCTTAGAAATGACGCCCTGGTCCTGGAGGTCTTGCAGCTGCTGCTTGAGGCGGTCCTGAAGGGTCGGGTGCTTTTTGGCACCGCCTTTTTGGCCCCGATCTTTTGGCACCGTTTTTTTTGGCGCTAGTTGTTATGGCGCTCATTTTTTTGGCCCACCACGGTTTGCCGCCAAAATTAAAATTAAAGCATGTAAATAAATGGAAACTAGGATTTAAAATGAATTAGCTTGTGATACCAATCAATTATCCCTAACAACATCATAAATGTATTCTCCAAATAACTCAAGGTTCAGATCAAGGGCGGGATTCTCCGTTTCATAGAATGTTGATAGTCTGCTAGGGTCCTGGAATGAAATTAAACTAGGATAAAAAACGAAACCTTTATTCTGGATAAAAAAACGAAACCTTTATTCTGGATAAAAATACGAAACCTTTATTCTGGATAAAAATACTAAACCTTTATTCTGGCATAAAATATTTATGTAAAAGATATAATTAAAACTCAGTAATTTAATGTATTTCGTAATTGTGGGCTATACCACGCAAATATTCTAATGGTTCTCTCTCATCAAACTGGCGCACAATATTCAAAATGCGCTCGTCAGCTCTCACATACTTAAGAAGTTTTTGTTTCGGAGCATGGCCAGCAACCAATTGTTCATAATATGAATCTCGGTTGTTTTGAATTTTTCTCAGTCCATCAATGAATTTCCATATAATTGGGTGGTGAACTCCTAATTCCGCATATACCTTTCTATGTGCTGCTTCTGCGTGATTGTTAGTTCGGTCCTCTCCGTTGATTGTGCGATTGTACTGGTGCCACATCTCTGAAGGAAAAAGAGGGGGCCGCCTGCCATTGCCTCTTCTCATTGGTCGTCCTACGTAATTATCTTCAAACCAGTTCAGTAGCGATTGAAGTTCTACCGGCAAGTCTTCGGACAGGGTATCTATGTAGTTATCCAAGTGAGGAACAGGCACGAAACATAAGGCTATGATCATTTTAGCTCTTAAAGCAAATTCGGAATCACTGTTATATAAAACCTGGCACCCAATCTGTTTAAGGTGCTTGTACACATTATGAGCGAAATGGAAGAAACATCCTTGTATCCTTACTCCTGGAAAACATTCTTCCATTGCAGAAATAGCTGCCTGTTCAAAGTCACAAGACATTCTTCCCGGATTTAATCCTGGGATTGCATCATGAACCATCTGAAACATGCGTACATATGTTGCACGCCTTTTATTTGGTAATAAGGCATATAAAACTGGATGAACTCCTCCATGCCTTCTTCCCATAATTACATAAACCTGTGTAAATAACGGAGGAGATAATTTAAAGGTCCCATCAACATACCACACTTCAGAATCTAATAGAAAGACAGTCCAGCTCTGTCTCCCAAAAATTAAAATTCTATCATCTTCATGACCACTGTCTGCTATTAAAAAGTTCTCACGTTCACCATTGTTCTTCATAAAATGTTTGTAATCATCGGGGATCACTAATTCATGAACATGAACAGGATTTGGAGGAACGAGGTTTATTTGATTTCTTCTTCTCCTTACAATTTGCTTCATTGCGTCTGCAGTTGGAAGTACTCCTTGAGCGGCTTGAGAAATATTTTCTGTACAAGAACTTAAAATTGCCGATGGTTGATCTTGACTCTCTCCAGCCCGGCGCTTTACACTTGTTTTAATTGCAGCTACTTCCACGCTTGCTGCTGAAGCACCATGAGAATGCTCGTTTATTTCCTTTATCACTTCATTGTTTTTAGTGTGTATACGGGCTTTGCACTCGTTCTTGTTTTCACATCTCCAAAACTTCATCAAAGTGTCCTTCTTGCTATGCTTGTCGAACACATATAGATATCCATTGTGAGAAAATTTAGGTTTGTCTTTCTTACTTAAAATACTTTCAGCCATTTCTACTACTTTTAAATTTTTAGAGTAAAATTCTAAGAGTATGTTGCGCTACAGAACTAGGTGGAATTCTGGTGGAACTAGGTACAGAACTACATTTAAAATGTTGGTTTTAAAAGTGGTTATTAAGCAGGTAATTAAGATTCGGCGCCAAATCGTTGAATGCCAAAACAATCGGCGCCAAACCAATTCAGCGCCAAAAAAATGGAGCCAAAAGATCGGCGCCAAAATGGCGGGGCCAAATGGTACCATTCCCGTCCTGAAGGGGTGCCGGAACCCGACGCGGTGCGTGGACCACAGGGGTGGCAGTTGGCTTCAACAAGATTTTGTATCGGTATGGGAGTGTGCCCATACCTTCGAACACGCTATGGTATTGCGCTATGATGTAATTGAGTTGGGCCTGGAAGTTAACATCTGGCGAGGCCATTGCCTCTGCGGACGACATGGTGTGAACCCGCTGCACAAGGTTCAGGAGTTTGCAGGCCCGGGCACCGAGCAGGGAAGCTCTCTTGATTCCTACAATTGACAAACGATGGGACACCGCAGGCTGGCATGAGCCACTGGCAGCAATGGCATTGCCATTGTAGTCGAGGAGCTGGCAGGCTGGTGGAAGAATGCTTGGCTTGACGCGGATGGTGTCAAGGTCAGACTTTGAAATGAGGTTGAAGCGCCGGTGTCCAGCTTGAAGCGTATGCAAGCCTTGTTGACCGCAAGGGTGGCACACCACTCGTCGTCCGGATCAATGCTCATTATTAGGAGTTGTTTCACCATCGTTGAGAAAGGCAGCGTATGCTTGGTGATGATGCCCACCCGGAATGGGGATGTGAGGCCCTCAGTGTCGGGATCTGGTAGACTGTCGGGGTCGGATTCTGTGACGGGTTGCTGTACAGACAATTGAGTTGCGCTGTGGCTGGGATCGCTGTGTGTTGGGCAGTGGAGCAGATCTGCACAGGGCTGCGTAGTGGCCAAGCTTGCCACACTGGAGACAGCGTCGAGATTTTGTGGGACGTTGCCGCTTTAAATGGGCGGAGCCACAGTTGGAGCACATCATGAGCCGCCGTCAGGACGTTCCGTGCGCAACCGGGCATGCGCAGTGCGGTCGAACGACGTGCGCACTTGCACGGTTTGGTCGTCGACCTTGCCGTCCCCTCGGTCGTGATGCGCTGGAGCCCGGGAAAAGCGCGCAAAATGGCCGCCCTCATCCAGACTCAGGCCCTGCATTTGTTTGATGGCCTGCACGCGTTCTGCATCGTGGGGGTTTTGCCGTGCCATTTCTGCCGCCTTGATATGGGAGTACCGGTTGTTAGCGTGCTCGTGGAGGACGCAGGTCTCAATGGCGATGGTAAGGGTGAGCTGCTTAACTTTTAGGAGCTGCTGGCGAAGGGGATCGGAGTGGACCCTGAAAACGATCTGATACCGGATCGCGGAATCAGAAGTGGAGCGATAGTTGCATGACTGCGCGAGGATGCGGAGATGGGTTAAAAAGGACTTAAACGGTTCCTCCTTACCCTGAAGCCTCTGCTGGAACACATAGCGTTCATAGTTCTCATTGACCTCGATGTCACAGTGGCTGTTGAACTTCAGCAGGACTGTTTTGAACTTCGTCTTGTCCTCGCCTTCAGCAAAGGTGAGGGAGTTGAAGATATGGATAGCGTGGTCCCCGGCTGTAGAGAGGAAGAGAGCGATCTTCCTGGCATCCAATGCGGCCTCGAGGTCGGTGGCTTCAAGATACAGCTGGAACTTCTGCTTGAAAATCTTCCAGTTTGCACCGAGGTTGCCGGCGATGCGGAGCTGCGGAGGAGGGCGGATGCTGTCCATGTCACCGGATGGCTGATCGCTGGTCAAAGGCAGATTATCTCAAGGTAGGTCCGTCAAACTCGAGCATAACTCACTGGTACCATGATGTGTTGGGTAAGCTGGGTCTGCGAGGACTGCGTTTACTGCAGTGGTGAGAGAGACAGGCTTCCAACACTTGAAGAAATGCAACTCTATTTTATTGAACACTTAACTATAATACATGCTTTAACTGTGGGTTGACACTATGCTGACTTGACTGGAGACCTGAAGCTAACCTGACCAGACTATCGTACTACCACATGGTGTTTGTTCTAGTTGCTGCTCACGGGCTCTGACTGTCTCAGAGGCTGGATCCCGAGAGAGCGGGAAAACGAGTTCCCTCTGGCTTAATAGTGGTCGTGTCCTGTCTGGTGATTGGCTGCTGTGTTCTGAGTGTTCACTGGTCATCCTGTGTGTCAATCACTGCCTGTCTGCACACCATCATATACCTGGATGTATAGTATGACATCCTGGCCCGGGAAGAACGCTGCCACCCGTCATCGTTTGCCGTGCTTGGGTGCAGGTGGCAGAGGCCATCAGCGCCATCAGCATCGGTCCGGACCGACCAGCAGTGCCATAAGAAACTGCACAACCTCCTCAGGGTGGCCAGGCTGAGTAGTCAGCACTGTGCCTCTGGCACCAACTCCTGACCCGCACACCTGCAACATCAACCCCCCACCTGGAGGGCGACTGAATGCCACCCTGCACCACATGCCAGCACACATAGTGGCCACAAGAGAAACCATCAGCTAACCACCCCCTGGGCTGCATGTATCGGACTGTGTGACACTGTGCGTTTTCTGTTTCCACACCCCCCCCAGGAGAAGGCCGGCCATTACCTCCGGGAACGGGAGAAGACTGGAGGGGACCGCCGGACCAATGGACCCTCACCGCAGCATATCAAGGGGCCCTCAACATGGTCGGCGGGCCCGAGGAAAAGGTGGTCGCAGGGGTGGAGCTCGTCATTGGCCAAGGAAGTGAGACCCCGCTTAGTTGCGGTTCCCGTGACACGTGTCACACCCCAACGCCATCTTCACACCACCCTCACACGATCCCTGTTCCACCCCCCCCCCCCCCCCCCCCCCCGGCCCATGATCTAATCATGCATCTTGTTTCTTGTTTTGTGCCTTGCAGGACCTGCTGGTGATGGGCTGGGGCTTTCTAGTGTCCCTTGACCCCAGGCACAGCCAGAGCCCCAGTGCCGACCAGTGATGATTACATCGACACGGACAGGAGCCACCAACCCAAGACACCCCGGAGCTGAAGTCCCTGGATGACTCTGATTTCCAGTCACAGCTGTCTCCAACACCCTTCACCATCCCAGAGACACTCACCTCGGCTGGGCACTTTAGTGAAGAGGCTCCTGGGACACTGTGGTGTGCACATGCTCTGGTACAGCAGGTGGAGGTAGCAACTCCTGAGGGGCGGACGGTCGGAGGGCGGGTCGCCCAAAATAGGTTTGGGCCTCTGGAACGGACAGTCTCATCGATCGTGGCGATGCAGTCGCAGAGCCAGTGAATACATGAGTATCCAGTACCTGCGGGTGCAGACGAAGGAGTCCAACCATGTGCTGGAGCAGGAGGTGGTGCCACCTTGGCCAACGCTGTATGGGTGGTGCTGGAATGAAGGCCTCTCATGAGCAGCTATGTGCCAGAGCCACCTGGACATTGCAGCAGTGCTCCATTGCATCCATTTGCACCCCCATCCCATGGAGTAGCCCAAGGGAGGTGGTGATGGGGCCCATACTGGTGCCGCAGGGAAGGTGCCGGTACACCGTAGCACCTCAGACACCCCCTTCCTGTCCCTGGCGCATCATATGGGCAATCGGAAGAACAGGGCGGCACCATGCCACCTGGGACACCGGAGCAGCAACCGGGTCTATCCAGACCTGTTCACCCCAGAAGACAGCCACCAAAGCAGACTCAGGTCACAGGGTGGGAATCACAACAGGCTGCCTCCACTCCTGATATACCTTCTGGAGATCCACCTTGGCACGTAGCATTAGGCCCCGTAAGGCCAGAAAAGGACACACCAGTAAAACTGGTACAGGTACAGGCACAGTTTAGCGATAGGGGCTCGGACACAAATCTGTATATACGTATTCACATTAAGTACCTGTGCAGATTGTTACTACATGCCTTGGTGCTCTGTCAGAAGGGTGTGAGGAGTCGGCATCTCTGGGTTGGCCGCAGGCAGGGTGGGAAATGGTAGAACGTTGTGTGTGGGCTTGGCTCAAGGACCGCAGTTCAGCCACCAGTAGGCATCATCAGCTACGACCGCAATGGATAACCCCTAGGAGTCAATCCCCCCCCAAACCGTGGTGTACCTCAAATAGGCCAGTAACCGTCGACTGTGCCAGGATGAAGGCGTCGTGCAAACTACCTAGCTATCAGGCGTAGATGTGCATGATGTGAATCTGATGGTCACACACCACATCGGCTGGTGCTGCCAATGCCCCGCAGCCCTCGTCCGGCACCCCCCCGTGTAGGGGCTAATGTGGGTGGAGACCTTGGATGGACCATGTTGTGCCCTGCCGGTGGGTGGCACATGTTTGGGGGGGGGGGGGGGGGGGGGGAGGGGGTGGTTATATGGGGGGGGGGGTGCGAGGATGGTGATGTGGGGGCAACCATACAGCCGTTTCACCTCACATCTGCTCTCCTCTCTCTCCCCCCCCCCTTCACCCCCGACCCTGGCAGACGGCGCCTACCCGCATCTGTCCTGCCAGTGTCAGGACCGGCAGCCCACAGTCACGTCTCTCTGTGTCCTATCTCCTCTGTCATCCTCATCAGCCATGGTGCCTGTTTCTCTATTTTTAAAAGCACAAGTGAATCTCGTTGTCAGGAATTCCCCCCAGTGGAGGCGGAGAATCAAAGGGGCTGGTTCAGCACAGTGGGCTAAATAGCTGGCTTGTAAAGCAGACCAAGGCCAGCAGCGCGGGTTCAATTCCCGTACCAGCCTCCCCAAACAGGCGCCGGAATGTGGCAACTGGTGGCTTTTCACAGTAACTTAATTTAATTTTCATTCATTTCATAAGCAATTTTCATTCATTTCATTTCAATTCATTCAAGGAGGCCCCGGAGAATACTGGGTCAGGCCCAGTATGATATGCAAACAGCGTTTAGTGTACGTGCGGAGTGGAACGCATTGACGCCACCGGAGAATTGTAATTTGGTGTGGAACCGGCACCGTCATGATTTTGGCGTTCAAACCGATTCTCCGCCCAATCGTGTTTCGTGATTCTGCCGTTAGCTGACAGAGAATCCCGCCACGAAAATCTAATGTCTAACATAATCTGATGGATTTTCCAGCATTTTCTATTGTTGGAAATTACTTGTTCATTTTATTTTTAAAATATATATTTTCCAGAAAGCAGCTTTCATGTTTCATAGAAATATGTTTTAATTGCCGGAAAAGGTTTAACTTTGAAGACTGTTTTTAAGAAAGTGTTCAGAAATTCTAAAGCTAGGTCACACAGTTACATAGAACATACAGTGCAGAAGGGGGCCATTCGGCCATCGAGTCTGCACCAACCTACTTAAACCCTCACTTCTACCCTATCCCCATAACACAATAACCCCTCCTAACCTTTTTTTGGTCACTAAGGGCAATTTATCATGGCCAATCCACCTAACCTGTACGTCTTTGGAAACCGGAGCACCCGGAGGGCAGCATGGTGGTTAGCACAATTGCTTCACAGCTCCAGGGTCTCAGGTTCAATTCCCAGCCTGGTTCACTGTCTATGTGTGAGTGGGTTTCCTCCGGGTGCTCCGGTTTCCTCCCACAATCCAAAGATGTGCAGGTTAGGTGGATTGGTCATGCTAAATTGCCCTTCGTGTCCAAAATTGCCCTTAGTGTTGGGTCGGGTTACTGGGATAGGGTGGAGGTGTGGGCTTGGGTAGGGTGCTCTTTCAAAGAGCCGGTGCAGACTCGATGGGCCGAATGGCCTCCTTCTGCACTGTAAATTCTATGATTCTAGTGTGGAAACGCAGGGAGACAGTGCAGACACCGCACAGTGACCCAGCGGGGAATCGAACCTGGGATCCTGGCGCTGTGAAGCCACATTGCTATCCACTTGTGCTACCATTTTTTTTACATTTTTAAAAGTAAATTTAGAGTACCCAATTCATTTATTCCAATTAAGGGACAATTTAGCGTGGCCAATCCACCTAGCCCGCACATCTTTGGGTTGTGCTGGCGAAACCCATGCAAATACGGGTAGAATGTGCAAACTCCACATGGACAGTGACCCAGAGCCGGGATCAAACCTGGACCCTCGGTGCCGTGAGGCAGCAATGCTAACCAATGGGCTACCGTGCGGCCCCCTCTTCTTCTGAAAGCATTCTTCCTTCTTAAACAGTCTGTTACAATCCCAGTTGGTGTTATAGCTGGACGGAAATATCCTAGAATGGAACCTGCCTCAAGAGAACAACTTTTAGTTTTTCTTTACAAGACGTGGAGGAACAGAGTGACAGGACATCTAATTTGTTTTAACAACAAGGAAAATAACATTTATTAACCTTGAAAAATTGATTACCAATTTTGAGATTAACATTGATTACAAAGGACATCTTAAACAACAATGGTCGCATTAACACACAAAGTCCCTTTTAAGCACACAATATGCTGTGTAAGACACACTCCTCTCTGAAATCAAGTGAATGTCTGTGGATTTATTCTCAAAACTCCCCCAGATGTTTCCTATGCCATGAGCCACCTTGTCTCACTGAATTTTGGCTTCCACACGAGTGATTTCAGGTTCCCCTATCAAATATCACACTTGCAAATCTTATTGTAAATTATGCTTTCCCTCCATTCTTTCATCAAAGTTTTGCTTTCAGGTTTCATACCTCTCCCTTCTGATTTCCTTTGGCTTAAAAGCTTCTACACAAGCTCCAAGGTCCACCCACTGATTTCCACAATTATTTCAAATAGTGTCTCCCAAACTGTAGTAATTTCTCATAAACCTCAGCACTCCTGGCGATATCTTTCTGCTCTCAGTCTATCCAATGCCTTTTCAATTCTGTGACTTTACTGAACACTAATCTGTTCTGGTTTCCAGTTTCTTCTCTTCCATAAACTCCAGACTTCTTGTAAATATCTCTTTATCACACTAGTTTCCTTAACTAGCTGGATTTTCGATTTCCAGCATCTGTTTTCGCCATTACTCCATAGTATGGCTTTTCTTCTAGCAAGGCTGACAGAGATGTTCCCTCTTCAGCCTTCTAAAACCAACTGCTTCCAGCAGAGCTATGAGAGTTGCTGTCTTTCTCACCACCTATTTCCAACTGCAATCAAATTAGCCAAACTAAAACTTAAAAACCTCTCTCTAAAACCTCTCTTCCTTCCAAGGCCCTAGTTGCTGAACAACCACTGCTGGTTTATTTACTTTTCACTCCGAAGCCTTCTCTAAGCACAGTAGAATTACAGTTAGAATTGAAAATCATAGAATTTCTACAGTGCAGAAAGAGGCCATTCTCCCATTGGCACTGACCCTCTGAAAGAGCCCCCTACCTACGCCCACTCCCCCACCCAATACCTGTACCCCCATAAAACCTACACATCTTTGGAAAGTAAGGGGCAATTTAGCATGGCCAATCCACCTGACCTACACATCGTCGGACTGCAGGAGCAAATCCATGCAGACATGGGAGAAAGTGCAAACTCCACACAGACAGTCACCCAAAGCTGGAATTGGACCAGGATTCCTGGTGCTGTTTTACCCTTTCAGGCGCAAAAGCATTAAATTAAACTCAGATAAAACCATATCTTATTTCTAATGTTTACCAATACAAATATAAATCCCTTAAAACTACCTTTGTTTTTCTAACAAATCTCTCACGGGTGAGGATAACTGGCTTCCACCCTGGTATGATGAGTTCTGAGATAGCTGCTAAGTCCAAAGCATGATGTACAACCTCTGCCACATGTGAGGCAGGTATGTCTGGAGCTCGGTCACTTGTGATCTCTACTAGCATGGCCTTGGTGTGGTGAACCTTGTGTTGCACCAAGGGGGTTATCCTCCCTCCCCCCAAAGGGTACCCCCTTGACCCACCGCAAGGTCCATCACGCCAGGGCTACGCTCGAAGGGACCAGCCGAACCCAACCAAGGGCCAACACCCTCACAATGCATTGCCCGCCCATCCCACCTCTACCAGATCCCCCTCCAGGACCCTTGTAATAGCGGACCCCCCCCTCAAAGACCGCTGTAATAGGGAGATTCCCCCACCCCAGAACCCCTTGACAACAGGAACCCATGTAATAGGGGGTCCCCTCCCCCACAGGGACCCCCTGCTTAAAATCATCCACTCTCCAGTCATCAAAACCTATTTGCATTTATTTGTATTCCACCACTGGTGCAGTTTGTGTACCCCATTCATGTCGCCAGCGGGGGGAGGGGGGGAATCTGTGTATTGTGTTCGGGTCGATGCCCGGTGCCATCCCGGTTTTCCCCCGATGCCCAATTCTTTGCCCCAACAGGGAACTCATTCTGGGCGTCCCGGGATGGACAATCCCACCAATAGTCTCCCAAATGGAGATCTTTTCCCTTTATCTCTAAATTAATAAATAGTTTGCACAAGTTTAATATGTAACTTGTGTGAAATACATTAATGTGTGGAAAGAATTTACTGCCATTGTAAAGGAAACTGCAGACCTTTAATGAAGAGCTGTCATTAAATTTAACCCAAATAAAACCCAAAGTCAAGGAAGCATAATTTACATTTTTGATTATGATTTTTATGGATTTGCTGTTCTACATGTCTAATTTATCTTGGAGCAAATCAGAGCGTACTCAGTTTTAAATCCAAGCTGTTTATTTACAGAACTTCAAATATCTCAGCACTTACAGCATATTGTAAACACGTGGTGGAATCTTACCAGAATTTGCCAAAGTGTCAGGCACAGACGGAAAACTGGCGAGTAACTCTCCAGTTGCGCAAAGCAGTTTTCTCTCCAAATATTATGCCTCTTAGAGTGAAAAAAGTGAGGGACGTAGTTTTTGCCAACACTCTGGCAGGGCAGGGCATCAGCGAGCCACCAAGCAGCTCCACAGAGATCAGGATGCCATCTTTAAAGGGTGCTCTGATCAGAACTGTAGCCTAATGACCCGCATACCCCATCACTGAGCCTTCAGGGGCTCTCCTTCCCGCATCTACCCCCACAATCTTCACCCCTTCTGAAACTCTTCAACAGCACTCCTCCCCCCGCCCCCCCCCCCCCCCACCACCACCAACACCAACACCGCAGGGGTGTAGCTGTCATTCTCCTGCCCTCAGTGTTCGCTCTTCCCCCCTCACCAACACACATCAAAGCACCCCCCATGGGGCTCCCACTGGGACCCGCCTCAGCATGTGCCAACTTGGCAGGGTCAACCTGTGCCAGGCAGTGCCCCCAGGGGCTATACTTCCCTCTGTACACCTGAGGGATCCCCTCGATTGTCTTACATCTGGACAAACTGTTACAAACCTCGCCGATGTGACATCACATTTGCGAGGTATGAAAATTAAGTAAGGGGGAATCATGTGGCGGGGGACCCGTTAATAAGATGGAAATTGATGGAAATGCATTCAACTGAGGTTCACACCCTGACATCGCTGGTGAGGGGCGGTGAAAATTGGGAAATGCAATCTCTCCACCGAGAGTCAGTGGAAGGTGGCAACCCTGCTCGTGGGCAAAGGTCAACAAAATGTTTTGTGGGCCAACTCAGAACCCAATGGGTGTTGTGCCCCCCCCCCCCCCCTCCCCCCCCCCCCCCCCCCCCCCCCCCCCCCACTGTTCTGGAACCTTTTCATATTTTTCTAGCTCCACCCACATTTTAAGCAATCAGGCAAGTGTACAAGAATCAGTGAACAAACAAACATAATCAAACACCGATCAATCAAACTATTAAACCCTCCAATGACCTGTGTACTCAAATTTCATCATTGCTATTACTTTTTTTGTCACCAACAGGAGGACCTTCATGCATTTTGGTGGGCCCAACAGTTCGTTGATATCTACATCCCCTGTGGAAGGCCTTCAGATGAAGTAGTTCCAGTGCATCTTTTAGTTGATGTGCACCTTATTATGCTATTAGTTGACATATTGCGAATAAACAGTTGAACATTTGGGGAGTATTTTCTAGTTTCTCTATTCACTGCGTAAAGTCATAAGGTCTCTTTCTGCTCATACTTTTTATCTTAGCACTTTCATTATACTAAACCTTTTGTTACATTTTTTGTTTATGAATAATTTTAACTTTGTAACAGTTGTCATTATCTGATGATTTTGGATATTGTGCAATCTAATGCTGTTGAAAGAATCATTTTTGTAATTCCTAATGTAGATTGTTTTGTATACATATGCTGTGTGATCAAGTTAACTATTTTATGTGTTCAGAAAGTTGAATTAATTTACTAATCCTTAAATGCAAAAATACATTTAATAATGGAAATCCTATTACAGATGGTGGATTTTGCTGCTATGTTGTATGGGGAGGTGTTCAAACTAATGAAGAGATTATTTTGGTGGGGAGAAATGATTTATTTCAGTTTATCAAGCTTTTTGTTAAATGAGAAGCAAGTTTTTGAGAACTTATTTGCAATGAGCTATTATATAAGAATATCCGAACACTTTTCTAAATTCTCTGTTATCTTTAACACTTCTGTTTGAAGATGCTTATGCTGCCACTAATGTAGAGTATTTTAATAAAATTAGTTCAACCATTGAAATTACTGTACCACTGCCATAACCTAATAATCATGTGCACCAATTTATATTTAAGGTGTGCAATATCCAACGTATTTGATCACTAATTTGTCTCTGGTATTATTTAATTCAGCTTCTCTCATTGTTGTGTAGAATGTGCAAATATGGTATGCTTTAACCACAACTTTTTTAGAATTGAATTTGTATATATGTTCATAGTTGTAGATTTCTGGGATCTTCTATTTTGAATATTCAATAAAATGTCTTGGATACAAGGTATTTTGTTAACTGTACTTTCTGCAAGTGAGATAAGTCTGCTTCATTTTGCAGAAGCTCTTCACTACGATAATATATAATCAGATCTCTCAAACTACAGGCTTAGAAATTTGCTGTCCCTGTATCTTTTTATCAATTTGTTTTCTTCAAACAGATACCCACCCCTCACCCTAAAGTTTCATTGTACCATGCATCCTTATTTCAGCAACAAAGCTTGAATTCTCCTGTTTTTCATTTATTTGGCAATTTTGCTTGTCAACCATATACTAGAAATTGTACAGAAGGAATCCTGGCTGCTTTCTACTCTCAACTCTTTTCTGGTGAGGAAAACAAACTCTGTGAGGAACTGAAAAAATTGTTGGTTTGTCACTCAGGATTTCACAGTTTTCTGTACTCTTGTCAGCCTACATCAGTACTTCATTTTACTCTGCCATTAAATACTTTGTATGGATTTCTGCTTTAATTTTAGAACATAGAACATAGAACATACAGTGCAGAAGGAAGCCAATCGGCCCATCGAGTCTGCACCAGCCCATTTAAGCCCTTTCGTCCACCCTACCACCCTAACCCAATAACTCCTCCTGCCCTTTTTGGACACTAAGGGCAATTTAGCATGGCCAATCCACCTAACCTGCAAGTCTTTAGACTGTGGGAGAAACCAGAGCACCCGGAGGAAACCCACACAGACACGGGGAGAATGTGCAGACTCGACACAGACAGTGACCCAGCAGCGAATTGAACCTGGGACCCTGGCGCTGTGAAGCTAGTGCTCCCCACTATGCTACCGTGCTGCCCACGTGTTTATAAATAACTTATTTTGCGAAACTATAGGCCTGTAACGTCCTGGCTCCATAGCGTCAGATTTGGGGGGTACCTGTGGGTATACAGAGAGGTCATTGTTAGCCGCATGCGAGGTTCACAGTGGTGGGGAGTGGGGGTTGAGGTTGAAGGAGGGTTGGGGGGGGATTGAAGGGAGCGAGGGACGAAGGGATGGTTAGGTCATTGACCTTCTTGTGCACTCGAGGCCAGTCCTTCTGGTCATGCTGCCCGAGCCGACAGCCACTTCCACTTCACCCCAGGCGACACTGGCTGTCCTCTGGCTCACCCTTTGGGACCCTCAGGGAAACAGGATTTCCCTCCTGGCCTTGTCCGCATCCAGGAGCCTCCCCACGTCCGCGTCTCCAAACCCCAGGTCTGAGCGTCTCGGCGCCATGGCTGTGAGCTGAGTGGGGTTGGCTGCTCAAGTGCTGTTTAAGTGCTGCTCGACCTTGTTGGGGGGGGGGGGGGGGGGCTGGCAAGCGCGGTACAGGAGAATCGGCTGGTGATCCATCGTTTCTGGCATGAAGCCCATGGGGCCTCCTTAAGTGGACCATAATATTGTATTGTGTTGTTGGCCTCACCAGGCTGAGTGCCGGGAAGCTCGCGGCAGTTCCCACTCTCTACCATACTTCAAAATCTTTCCGGAGAATTGCCTCCACAACTTCCAAAAAATCTTAAAAGTATGACTGGTTACCAATTAAGAAAACTAAAATACCCGAAAGCGTTACAGTGCACCATGCTTATACTCCGGTCTGAGAAATGGCTGTTCTAAAGTGGTTCAACAAACTTAATTATTTAAATTTTAACCTTGTTTAATAACCTACAGTGTTCCAGTTGCTTCTATGCTCGTAAGTTTTAACTATTATGATTATTGCTAAATATAGTTCTGTCAGAAAATAGCACATGATCATGGGGTCATCCAAACATGCCCTTTTTAGGATCATGTACAGACACCTTCAAATTATCTACATTTTAACTACTCATAGTAAATTAAATTTGTTTGCAAATTGTTTTTCATTTTTATGCTAATGCTCATCTGCTTAAAAAAGTCATTCTCTGCTAACCAAAAGTTATATTGAGAGTAAACTAAAGAGGATGAGAAACAATGTCTAGAAAGTCAATAGGAGAAACTTTGGAAGGAATGTTGGAAAAGAAAATCAGCCTAAAATGTACTGGGGTGCAAAGGAGACTCCAAAGATGAACAAAGAACATAGCAACAGGAGATTTAGTCCCCTCAAGTCTGTTCTCACAATAGAATCATAGAATTTACAGTGCAGAGGAGGCCATTTGGCCCATCGAGTCTACACCGGCCCTTACAAAGAGCACCCTGCTGAAGCCCACGTATCTACCCTATCCCAGTAACCCCCACTTAACATTTTTTGAACACTAAGGGTAATTTAGCATGGCCAATTCACCTAACCCACACTTCTTTGGACTGGAATAGCTGAAATAATTATTGATCTTGACCTAACTCCATGCTGGGGAAAGGTGGTTGTAGAAAATGAATAATTAATAGCACATTCATTTTGAATTCTATTTCGGGGAGGTACTTGATAGTGGATTGAGCACTAATAAATACCATAAGCAATCCCCAATATATCAGGGCTTGGGATAGAAACTAGTACGGGTACTTCTGGAGCATTTGCTATTTGTCAAAGATCATTGGATATTGGAGTGAGTGGCAGTAAGCATAGGCGCAGAGTTTTGCCATGGCATCAGTTTTTTAAAAATTTAGCACCCAATTCTGTTTTTTCCAATTAAGGGGCAATTTACTGTGGCCAATCCACCTACCCTGCACATCTTTGGGCTGTGGGGGTGAAACCCACGCAGACATGAGGAGAATGTGCAAACTCCACACGGACAGTGACCTGGGGCCGGGATCGAACCTGGGACCTCGGCACTGTGAGGCAGCAGTGCTAACCACTGTGCCACCATGCCGCCCCAGCGAGCCTCTCCATCATGGCAAAAACCCCAAAAACAACTGGAAATCTGAAATACCCAACCCAGCATTGCGCAGCTTTGCAGATGCCGGTCTGGAGTGAGGTCAGGGTTCACCCATGTAACCCTAACCCTAACCCTGCCGGGACGGAGAATCCCACTGCCGGCGGGGTGCGCCACACCAGAAAACGGTTGTGGGTGAGACGGAGAATCCCACCCCCTGTTTTTGGTTAGATCGCACACTCGCGTTTGAGGATGGTAGAAGTAAATTATGGAACTGTCTATGATACTGTTTATTTCTATTTTAGAAAGCCGTTTTCAAGATCCAAAAAGAATGCTAATGAGTAAGAAAAATCATCAAATCCAGACTAGAAAATGGGACTGATTAAGAAACTGGATTTTTAAACCGTATATAGCGACAGACAGGAGGAGATGCTGAGTGATATACCATACGATTACTGTTTGAATCCCTGCCATTTCTCATCTGCATAAACGTCTTGGATGTAGTGCACAATAATATTGTTACATATGCCGGAAATATTCAAATAGAGAAATGGGGATGGAGGATATAGTTATCAATTAAAAAAATATTTTTAGAACAAGCAGGTTTGCCAAATTGCACAAAAGTGACATTAATTTTTTTTTACTGACTCCATTGGAGCAAAAATTAGTAGAAAGGTGTGCAATGAAGAGAACTGAAAGAAGCTCAGAATAACAGTTGAATCATTGACTCCATGAAGAAAGAAATGAAAAAGCTACAGATAGCGCTGTTACAGCACAGGAGGAAGCCAGTCACGTCTGTGCCAGCTCTCCAGATGAGCAATACACTTCATTCCAATCTGCTGCCTTTTCCCAGTAACCCTGCATATTCTTCCTTTTCAGATAACAATCCAATTCCTTCTTGAATGTCTTGATTGAATCTGCCTCCACCATACTCTCAGGCAGCATTCCAGATCTGAATGACTCGCTGTGTAAAAAAGTTTCTCCTCATCTCAGTTCCTTCTTTTGCAAATTTCCTTAAATCTGTATAAATAGCAAGAGCAATGGTATGCTTTGACTATTCAAAAAGGGACATGAAGGGGGCAGTGTAGAGAACAAGTTTATCCTGAATAAAAAGTTGTTAAAGTTCCCTATAATTAAATTTGGAACTGGATCTAATACACAGTGTTTTATCCTCTTTATATGTAGAAGAAAGGATCTTTTTTCAAACTAGCCCCCAGATGTGATCACATGAAACTAATTTGCCATGTGTGTAGTTATTTTCTATTATGTTGGGTCAGTTACACTCTCTGCTGCATAATTTAAGTTATTAATTTTACCTGAGTGGTGCTGTGATTTTTGAAAGAATGGAACTGGTGGGTGTCTTTATTCCAAAGCTATCTTTTTTGTCTCTTGATCATAAATACACCTAAACTTCATATAAATCTTAAGAAAATAAAAAAAGAGCGAGTGGAATTTGGAGATGGGGCACTGGGTGCTGTTTGATTGGACTGGTAGGTCTGGTGTCCAGAGTCCACTGCCTTGGCAACTCTCTCCCACTTCCCCCAACCTCCGATTAAGTTCTGAATGGCAAGAGTGAGGGTGACCTGCCCACCTGGAGGGCCTTATACCACCACCGCTGTAATCAACCATAGATATTTGGGAAACTCGCCATCTCGGAAGATTGCTGAGCAGGACCTGACAAGATTTCCTGAAGCCCAGTGGGGAGGGAAGTCCTTGTTCTCAAGCACTCTGTATCTGATTGATGAGTCAGACATCCGGTGGTGTGGAGGAGCCTGGGGAAATCCACCCCCCTGCCCTTGTTTTGAATATCCTTTCCTGCCATTCCCAGCATTCTTTCCCACACTTACCTCTGTCCGGGGGTCTAGTAGATCCCTGGTGCATGCCTGAATGTAGTACCAGCACTGGCCACCACTCTCGGTGGTGCAGCCAGTACTGGAGGGCTGCCATCCTCTGATTAGCTGGCCATGTCTGGAAGGTGGGATATTTTTTTTTTTCGTTCATGGGACATGGCCAGCATTTATTGCCCATCCCTAATTGCCCCTGAGGGGCAGTTAAGAGTCAACCATGTTGCTGCGGATATGGAGTCACATGTAGACCAGACCAGGTAAGGAAGGCAGATTTCCCTCCGTAAAGAACATTAGTGAAGCAGATGGGTTTTTACGACAATCGACAATGATTTCATGGTCATCACTAGGCATTTAATTCCAGATTTTCTTTTATTGAATTCAAATTTCACCATCTGCATTGTCGGGATTTGAACCTGAGACCCCAGGATCTTCTGGGTCTCTGAATTACTGGTCCACTACCACTACACCACCGCCTCCCTATATTTCCACCCTGGTAGGGGCTTAATTCGACAAGAACATCCAATTGCCTGATGGCCACTTCTGGTGGTGACGTCATGTGAAAGAAAGTCACACAAAAGGTAACTCCCCCCAAGAGTCCCACTTTTTCAATCCTCTGTTCCCAGTATTTGGGTGATTACTGTGGTCAAACCCAGCCTGCCGAACTGTGCAAAGAATTGTGGCAAAAATTTTGTCCAAGTAGCGTACTGGAAAGAAGCCTCAGGCCGATAGTCTGGTGAGGGGATCGGAAAGTGGGAAGATCGCGACTGGGCCGCGCCCATTATGGTAGGCATGCTCCCTGTGGTGATGGCGCAGGAGTTTGAGAAATTTGGGAAATGTCATAATATACATCCAGGTATATGATGGTGTGCAGACAGGCAGTGATTGACACACAGGATGACCAGTGAACACACAGAACACAGCAGCCAATCACCAGACAGGACACGACCACTATAAAGCCAGAGGACACTAGTTTTCCCGCTCTCTCGGGATCCAGCCTCTGAGACAGTCAGAGCTCGTGAGCAGCAACTAGAACAAACACCATGTGGTAGTCAGTTAGTCTGGTCTGGTTAGCCTCAGGTCTCCAGTCAAGTCAGCATAGTGTCAACCCACAGTTAAAGCATGCATTATAGTTAAGTGTTCAATAAAATCGAGTTGCATTTCTTCAAGTATTGGAAGCCTGTCTCTCTCACCACTGCAGTAAACGCAGTCCTCGTAGACCCAGCTTACCCAACACATCAGGAAACGAATGGACAAGCAGTTTGGTCAGCAAGTCAAGAAGCTTAGGGAATCCTTCAAAGCTACCATTGAGAAAGCATTGGGCCCGTTCCAAGAACAGTTGGAAAAGATGTTGAAAGCTGTGAAGGAGCAGGGCAAAATGCTGAAGGATGTGGAGCAGGCCTTTTGTAGCATGAAGGGTGGCTCACCTTGCTGGAAGCAGAGACACTGCTCATGGAAGAGAGAAACAAGGGCTTGAGAGCAAAAGTGGAAGACCTGGAAAATAGGTCAAGGCAAAACAGATGTGCAGGTTAGATGGATTGGCCATGCTAAATTGCCTCTTTGTGTCCAAACAAAATGTTTGGGGTTACAGGGATAGGGTGTAGGTATGGGCTTAAATAGGGTGCTCTTTCCAAGGGTCGGTGCAGACTCGTGGGGCCAAATGGCCTCCTGTGCCCTGTAAATTCAAAATCCACGGTGGCACGGTGGCACAGTGGTTAGCACTGCTGCCTAACAGCTCCAGGGTCCCGGGTTCAATTCCAGCCTGGGGTGACTATCTACGAAGCCTGCACTTTCACCCCGTGTCTGCATGGGTTTCCTCCGGATGCTCCAGTTTCTTCCCACAGTTCAAAGATGTGCAGGTTAGGTGGATTGGCCATGCTAAATTGCCCTTACTGTCCAAAAGGTTAGGTGGGGTTACTGGGTTACAAAGATAGGGTGGAGATGTGGGCTTAAGTAGGATGCTCTTTCCAAGGGCCGGTGCAGACTCGATGGGCCGAATTACCTCCTTCTGCATTATAAATTCTATAATGATTCTATAAACAGAGCCTCAGGATAGTGGGCTGCTGGGGGGAACAGAGGGCCCAAGGCCAAAGGTGTACTTTTCGGAGATATTTTCCAGGTTGGTTGGGGGGGATGAAGTGTTCGCCCCTCCAGAGTTGGATAGGGCCCATTGTGCGCTCTGGCAGAAGCCATGGGCGAACGTGCTGCCACGGATGATAATAATCCACTTCCACAGCTTTCAGAGGAAGGAATGAGTCCTGGAGTGGGCCAAGAAGAATCATAATATCGACTGGGTGGGAAACACAGTTTGAATTTACCAGGGTATCTGTGCCGAATTAGCAAATAGGCATGCAGCCCTTAACAAAGCAAAGGCTGCATTATGTAAGAAAGGAGTGCGGTTCGGAGTGCTATATCTGCGAGTCACGATGGAGTTGAAAGATTAGTACTCTGACGCGCCTGAGGAGAAAAGACAGGGACTCGACTGGTGGGTCGAATTAAACTTTTGAAGAGGAGGATGGGAAGGGTTTATTGGGGATGATATAGTACTATGTGTTAATTCTGTGGTTTTGGACAGTGGAAGGTATTTCCTTGGGGTGAGGGGCCAAGGCATTTGGGGATAGTAACTAAAATGGTAATGTGTGAACCGTATCGCCTCCAATGGGAAGTGAAACTCAACAAGGTTGATTGGGTTCAGGCACTTGTGCAAGGAGGACAGGCTAGGGGGTTATGGCCGGGATTCTCCGATCCCGCGCCGATTCTCCGGTCACTGGCACACATGAACATGGAGGTTAGGAAGCAGCAGCAGAAGTTAGTAGATGACAGTTTAAGAAGTGTACCGTAGATACTTGAATGACCCAATTGCAGAACTCCTGGCAAGCAGGAAAAAGTTGCAAACCCAGTTTGACCTTCTGTCTACTAGTAGGCAGGTGTGCCAGTTGCAGCACCTGAGGGGGGATTACCTATGTCTATGGGGAGAAAGTCAGCCGTCCTTTGGTTCACAAGCTCAGGCAGCAGGTGGCCTCTTGGGAGATAATCCAGATCAGGGATTCGGTAGGCAGGTTGGTTTCCGTCCTGGGGAAAGTCAATGTGGCATTTTGGACCTTTATGAGAAGCTTTACAGGTTTGAGTCATCAAAGGAAGAGTAGAGATGACAGTTTTTCGAAGACTTAGAGTTACCCAAGGTGGGGGAGGAAATGCGGGAAGGGCTGAAGGCACCGTTGAGTCTGGAGGAGGTCCGAACAGCGATAGAACAGATGCAAACAGAGAACGCACCAGGGACTGAAGTGTTCCCGTGAAATTTTCAAGATTTTCCCAGACCATCCTGCGACCTTTGGGCAAACGGAACTCTCCCTCTTCCTGAAAAAGGACAAGGATCCTGTGGAATGTGGGTTGTTGTCCTATTTCACTACTTAACATGGATGCTAAACTGTTACCTAAGGTTCTTGCATCGAGGCTGGAACCCTGGGTGAAATTCTCCCCTACCCGGCGGGGCGGGGGGTCCAGGCGTAGCAGAGTGGCGCCAACCACTCTGGCGTCGGGCCTCCCCAAAGGTGCAGAACTCTCCGCACCTTTAGGGGCTAGGCCTGCGCCGGAGTGGCTCCCACTCCGTCGATGGCGCCAAAACAGGCGCGAACAGCCTTTGGCGCTATGCCGCCTGGCATCGGGGCTGGTCAAAGGCCTTCGATGGTCCGCGCATGCGCCGGAGCATCAGCGACCGCTGACGTCACCACCGGCGCATGCGCGGTGGAGGAGGTCTCTTCTGCCTCCGCCATGGTGGAGACCGTGGCGGCGGCGGAAGAAAAAGAGTGCCCCCACGGCATTGGCCTGCCTGCCGATCAGTGGATCCTGATCACGGGCCAGGCCACTGTGGGGGCACCCCCCCGGGTCCGATCGCCCCGCACCCCCCCCCCCCAGGACCCCGGGGGCTCGCTCGCGCCGCCAATCCCGCCGGCACAGAGGTGGTTTAAACCACGTTGGCGAGATTGGCCTGTCAGCGGCAGGACATCAGCCCATTGCAGGCTGGAGAATCACCACGGGGGCACGCGATCAGCGCGGGGGGCACTCTGATCGGCGGGGCGTGATTCCCACTCCCGCCAATTCCCGGGTGGCAGAGAATTCCGGCCACGGCGGGGCCGGGATTTATGCTGGCCCCGGGCGATTCTCTGACCCTGCGGGGGGTCGGAGAATTCTGCCCCCTGTCTTCCAGCAGTAGTTGGGGAGGACCAGACGGGATTTGTAAAGGGCTGAAGACTAATCCAATGTGCTGTGACTGCTGAATGTGGTTCTTACCCCAGCGGCTGGGCTGGAGCTAATTGTGTCATTAGATGCAGAAAAGGAGTTTGATGGGGTGGAATGGAGTGCCCTCTTTGTGGTTTTGGAGAAGTTTGGGTTGGGCCCCAGGTTTGTGTAATGGGTACGTCTGTTGTATAAGATTCCTTTGGCCAGCATTCATGCAAATACACATGAGTCCAGGAGATTTTCAGTTGCACAGGGGGATGAGGCAGGGATGTCTTTTGTCTCCCCTCCTGTTTCCATTAGCGATTAAGCTATTGGCTATTGCCTTGAGGGCTTTGGACAAATAGAAAAGAATAGTTAGTGGTGGAGTGGAACATAGGGGCCGGGAATCCACGAAAATGGGGCTATGTCCCCACGCTCGCTAGAAAACGGGCGCAAATCACTCCAAACACAGAGAATTGCGTCCCGGCACTGCGGGTCTGTGACCCCATTCTCCCCTCCATGACGAGCGTGATTTCAGCATGGAGGCCCAGAGAATTCCAGCCAGGGTGTCCCGGTATGCAGATGATCCTTTATTTGTGAAGGACACAGTGTCCACCATGGGAGACGTAATGAGGATATTGAAGGCCTTTGAAATGAAATGAAATAAAATGAAAATCGCTTATTGTCACAAGTAGGCTTCAAATGAAGTTACTGTGAAAAGCCCCTAGTTGCCACATTTCGGCACCTGTTCGGGGAGGCTGGTACGGGAATTGAACCATGCTGCTGGCCTGCCTTGGTCTGCTTTTTAAAATCTGCTAAATAGCCTTGTGCTAAAACAGTCCCTGGGTCATTTTCCAGATACAAATTAAATCTGGAGACGATTGAGGTTTTTCTAGTCAGCATCCTGGGGAATGGAGCCGTCTGGGGTACTTCCCTTTTGCTTGGCCAGGTCCAGCCTCCGATATCTGGGGATCTAGATTGGGCCTGACTCCATAAGCTGAATAATACCAGCCTGGTGAATCAGGTCAAATCTGACCTACAAAGGTGGGACAACCTTCCCTTGTCTCTGGCGAGTAGGATCCAATCAATTAAGATGAACATTTTATGAAGATGTCTGTTTCTATTCCAGTGTCTTCAGGTCTTTCTTCCCAAATCATTCTTTGGGGAGGTGGAACGGCTAATATCGACCTTCATATGGGCGGGCATGTTCCAAGGATTTGGAGGGTTCTACAGAAGGCAGAGAGTTGGGAAGTCTCACGCTGCTGAACTTAATATTTTATTACTGGGCTGCTAATGCAGAGATGTGTGGGGTCCCAGGGTCTAACTGGGTGCAGATGAAGTCTGGGTCGTGCAGGGGGTCCAGTTTGGGTGCATTGGTGATAGTTTTTCTTCTATTCGTACCAGCAAATTACTTGTCGAAACTGGTGGTGGTCTCCACTTAGAAAATATGGAGGCAACTCGGTCAACATTTTAAACTGGGGTCAGTATCAAGGCTGGGAATGGGACAGTTCAGCGCCGACGTTTCAGCGCCGACGTTTCAGCACTGCCGTTTCAGCGCCGGGACGTTTCAGCGCCAAATATTTCAGCGCCAGGACGTTTCAGCGCTCATTCATTCAGAAATCATTCTTGAGTATGGTCACAGGTATGGCCCCCATTTGTGCTAACCACTTGTTTGAACCAGTGAGGTTGGATGCCACATTTGGAGTGTGGAAGGAGAAGGGGCTGGAGAGATTATGTGATCTATTTATGGAGGGGCTGTTTGCCAGCTTGGAGGAATTGAAAGAGAAGTTCAGGCTCTAGGACCTGGATTCATTTAGGTACCTTCAGGTATGAAATTTTGTTTGACAAACATTCCCGGCATTCCAGAGGGGCCATGATCCTCCTTGATAGAGAGTAGCCTTTCGGGCACAGGGTCAGAGAAGGGTAGTGCGTTGGGTATATATGGTTGAATTCTAGCAGAGAACCCGGTCTCAGTGGAGGGGGTGAAAGCCAAGTGGGAGAAGGAGCTGGGGCCTGTATTGGAGGATGAGATGTGGAGTGAGGCCCTACGCAGGGTGAACTCTATGCCCTCATGTGCGAGGCTGAGCTTGATCCGTTTAAGGTAATGTTTAGGGCGTATCTGACCAGAGCTAGAATGAGTCACTTCTTTGTGGGGATTGAGGACAGGTAGGTGCAAGTGCTGATTGAGGGACCAGCTAACTACATGCACGTGGTTTGGTCCTGTCCCAAATTGATGCTTTTTTGAGTCTCTTTTTTCAACACCATGTCGACGATTCTGAACATCAATTGGAACCCTGTCCCCGGCAGCCATATTCGGGTTTATCGGAATTGCCAGAGCTGCGGATGGGAGCAGGGGCAGATGTATCCACTGTTCTGATTGCTCAAAGGCGTGTTCTGCTGGGATGGACGTTGGCAACTTTGCCCAGTACGTCTGCTTGGTTAGGTGACTTCATGGGGTGTCTACACCTGAAGAAGGTCAAATACACCATGAGGAGGGTCAATTGAAGGGTTCTACTGGAGATGGACACCATTTATCATCTACTTGGAAGAGTTGATCACTGTTTGTTGCTGGTGGAGGGGTGGGAGCTTGTTCTTACTGTGTGTGGGGAAAGGGGATGCCTGTCAATTGTTGGGGGGGGGGTCCTTTTTTATGTAGGGAGGTTATGTAATTTAGATTGTTGTTTTCTTTTACTGTTTACTGTTTCTATTTTTGTATTTTATAAACTGAAAAAGGTTAATGAAAATATTTTTTAGGAAGTGCTTGATTGCCTTTGAATAGCCTCCTAGAAAAATACGACATGGGATTCACACCAGTTTTACATCCCGTTGCCAACATGAAATTCGACCGAATATTTCTCAGACTGGGGTATTGCCTATTATGGATACCGCACTTTAGGAAAGATGTGAAGATTAGAGAGGGTGTAGAATGGTTCCAGGGCTGATGAACTTCACATAAGTAGAACAGTTGGCGAAGTTGGGGCTGTTTTCCTCGGTGGAGAGACGATTGAGAGGAGCTATGACAAAGGTATTCAAAATCATGAGAGGTCTGGGCAGAGTAAATCAAGAGAAACTGTGTCCATTAGTGGAAGGTTTGAGAACTAGAGGACAGAGATTTAAAGTGGTTAACAATGGAACCAGGGCAGCACGGTGGCACAGTGGGTTAGCCCTGCTGCATCACGGCGACGAGGTCCCAGGTTCAATCCCAGCTCTGGGTCACTGTCCGTGTGGAGTTTGCACATTCTCCCCATGTTTGCGTGTGTTTCAGCCCCACAACCCAAAGATGTGCAGGGTAGGTGGATTGGCCACGCTAAATTGCCCCTTAATTGGAAAAAATGAATTGGGTACTCTAAATTTCTTTTTAAAAGAACAATAGAACCAACAGTGAGAAGAGATAAACCTTTTTTACACAAAGTGTTAATGATCTTAAATGCACTGGTTGAGAGTGTGAAGGCACAGATTCAATGTGGCATTCAAAAGGGAATTAAACAAGAGAAAAACATTCAGTGCTTCATGGAAAGGGCAGGGGAATGGGGTTAGCTAAATTACTCATGTAGAGAGCGACGCAGGCTTAATGGACTGCATGGCCTATTTTGGTGCTGTAATCATTCTATGATTGTATTTGGCAAATTGGCATAGTATTCTCACTTGACACAAAATACACTGAAAAAGAAACAAACATGGGCTAGGAGTTTCTGCTTTAATTGCAATTGATGATCCTGGTGCAAATTGTGCTCAACTTTCCACATAAACTCATTTGGATATCACTGCGTGGAATCTTACAGGGACCTACACCGTGTTTAAGAATGTAATTATTTGAAAATTAGCCTTGAAATATATAAAAATGTATAGATTTATTGCAGCTGCAAATTAGTTTACCACAAAAACATTTTTAACCAGTGTCTAGTCCACCATCTGTGAGTGACCAATTTGAAATAACTGGAAATGTCTTTACGAAGGTGTACAGAATCACTGACGAGTTGCATTAGTGTATAATTAGTAATGTAGCAACTTGAAAAATAAACTAACAACTTTTTAAAGCAGACATTAGTGTCTGGGTGCATAAAAAAATGTTCAAGGAACAATCGGGTGAAACTAGGAGAAACTAGCCATGGGTGATTTATATATTCTGGGCTCATGGCCAGTTTTTTGATGAGCCTTGTTTCCAGTGTGGATTTTTCAGCATATCACAGAAGTGCAATTTATACTGGACATACTTTGCATTTTAAATTCATCAATGTTTTAGGATGAATTGCACTCAAGATATCAATGCAACCAATTGGAGAAAGTCGGTCTTCATGTATATGCATCATTGTACTTGTGAGCAGAGACTCTTTGATGCTCAGAACTTGAAGTCCATTCGGTACCAGAAACATTACTCAAACCCTTATTGAAATTGAACTTTTCTTTCTTCTGGATCTGATGTTCCACTCCTTGGCAGTAGGTGGCACTTTAATTCCTTTGTGCACCAAGATTACTTCCACTCGTCAAGAGGAGAAGTTACATTATTTTGATAGTGTTCCCGATTGAATTCTCCATACCTATTTTGTTGGGGACTTTTAAAAGACATTCAAGTTTTTTTTTAATTACTTTAATTCTTAATATATTGTTGTAATTATACTCCAGGGAAACAAAGCAGTTCTGCAAACAAATGATTCACCTTTATTTATTTTTGCTTACACTGGTTTTCCAACCTTTCAAGGTTTTTGATTAAGTGTTGTGAAACTGGTGCTGTGAAGGCCTTGAAGGAATAAGGTAATTCAGAGGGATGATCAATGCTTTGATATTGTGGGAAAACATAAGTTCTTGTAAGTGAGGATGTAGAGAAACGGGAAGAATGTATCTGATGCCATTTTTGCAGCCTAAGAGGAATGAGAAGTAGATTCAGATGATGAGTCACCCCAGTATCACTGACAAAATAGAATCAGAATAAAATCAGGTTTAAAAGGTACAAGTGAGAGTGGAATCACCAATCAGAAACCACCTTTTTCTGTTCTCCTGATCAGGAGTGCAAGATATGGACTAAAGAGCTCCACTAGGTATGGGGGAAGTTAGACACTTAAGAAAGTTGAGCAAAGGCAGCACGGTGGCGCAGTGGTTGCCACTGGGACTACGGCGCTGAGGACCCAGGTTCAAATCCTGGCCCTGGGTCACTGTCCATGTGGAGTGTGCACATTCTCCCCGTGTCTGTGTGGGTTTTGCCCCCACAACTCAAAGATGTGCTGGTTAGGTGGATTCGCCACACTAAATTGCCCTTAATTGGAAAAAAAAAATTGGGTAGTCTAAATTTATTTAAAAAAAGAAAGTTGAGTTGATTAAGGGGGAAAGTGGGCGACTTGAAGAAGGAAATCATGTTTTTTAATTCAATTTCCTGAGATTTAGGAGTTCCATTTGAGTAGTCGATCGTGAAGCTAAGACTAGCAAACAATAGTGGCTTGTATCTATGCAACACCTTGTATCTCCTGTACCTTTAACATAGTAAAACATCTCAAGGCGCTTCACAAGACCACTGTTAAGCAAAAGTTGACACAGTCTCATAAGGAGATATGAGGGCATGTAGCCAAAAGCTTGGTCAGAGATAGGTTTTAAGGAGTATCTTAAAGAAGGAAATAAAGACTAAGAGAGGAAATGCTTTAGGGCCTTGGTAGCTGAAGGCATTTCCATCATTGGTGATAATTCATTTGGGATAAGAGGCCACCGTTGGGAGCATAGGAGGAGATTATGGATATGGTGAAGAGAATTTTTAAATTGAGACATTGTTTAACTGGGAGTCAATGAGGGCCCGTGAGCAAAGGGTGAATGGGACTTGGCGGTAAAAGCTGTTGTTTAGGTTTATAAGCAACAGAAAGGAACTGTACCTTCATAGAATTGAATAATATATATTTTTTAGCTTGATATAGTGATCAAATTAACCCATGCAAGAATGGAAGCTTGGTGTGCATGGAGGGCACATGATTATCCCACACAATTTTGAGCATTTCTTAATTTGATCTATCTACATGAATAATGCACTCACTTTTAATGTGTTCTCTCTTTAACACTGCGTCCTTCGAGTACCAAGCCCTAAGGCAGTGGTTCTCAACCGGGGTCCACATGGACCCTGGTCCCTGTAACATTACTGGGGGTCCACACAAAAAAAATACCGAATTGGGGGTCCACGGTGATATTTTAGTGGTCCACAGAGCAATTCTACTTCAGAACAATTGTTATTACTGAGAATTAAATTTTTACAGTAATCTACGCCATATTAAAATACTAAAAGTAGAAATATTCATGTAGCTATGAATTTTTTATAGCAATCAAGTAGAAGAAAAAAACTTTACATTTGACAGTGTCGTAAATTTAAAGTTACCTAGAAAAAACGGAGGTGAAAATCACTCATCTTTTCTCAGGTAGCAGGCAGCGACCTTAGATGTTTGTTTTCATGATGAATATTCACCGTTCTCTCTCTCTCTCTCTCTCTCTCTCTCTCTCGCACTGACAAAGGTCAAAGAGAGATTATAATCTATCTAATTTACCTTGAGGGTTGAAGGGGCTCAGAACCAAAAAGGTGCATTTGCTGTGGCCCTAATTGTCCCACTAATCTCCGTTGGATTAGTTTACCACGCTAATGAAGGAAGGATTAACTTCTTTAGTAGCAGAAACGATTTCTGTTGAAACTATCAATTCTCAGGAGCTATAAATATCGACATGACCCAAGCAGGTCATTTCAGTTCTGTGCAAAACTCCATCGCGACAAGATAAGAGATATTAAAAGTATTGGTTCATAAATATGTGTTGCATTTGGTGCAAATTTAACTTTTAGTTTTGTTAACATTTTACATATAATTCTTAATTACAAACTAGTAATGCATACTGAGGTGAGGTGGTTATCAAAGGGGAATTGTCTTCATCGTTTTACTGAACTTTGGGACTCTATTGTCTTATTTCTGGCTAACACCCAGCTTGGAGAACAACTGCTTGCAGCTAAATGTGATGTATTTTACTTATCTGATATATTTGAAAAAATCAATTTACTTAATAAACAGCTCCAAGGAAAACATTCTGATCTCATATCCAGTAAAGGTGCTATTACTGCTTTTCTGAGAAAACTGCCGCTGTACAAAATTAATATCAGACGTCGTGCATTGGAACAGTTTCCTTGTTTGACCTCGATTAGCAACGATTTGCACGATGATGACCTTGCATTGTATGCTGAATATTTAGAAAATTTGCATGCAAATATGCAAGCTCGGTTTAGTGACCTACTCATGATGGATATACCAACTTGGGTGGCAATTCCTTTTGAAGTTAATGCTGCCGATGTAGACATTTCTTTACAGGAGACCCTCATTGAATTACAAAGTGATGAAATATTGCACGCAAAATTCAAAGATGGAAGCATAATATATGGAAAACAAATGACACTGCTAAAAAGTACCCACTACTCTGGGATAAAGCACAGCTCTACGTTATAGCTTTTCCATCATCTTACCTTGTTGAATCAAGATTTAGTCGTGTTTTTCACTTATTATCAAAAGCTCGTAATAGACTCGACATTGTGAAAAAGGGTGATCTTCGACTATCATTGACCTCGATGGAGCCGAATATAAAAAAACTCGCTGAGCAGCATCAACCACAGGGATCTCATTGAATAAATCTGCATTTTTTTCTTAATTACTCACTTAGGCCTGTCTTAAAATGGTTTATTATGAATTATTTACTAGTGTACATAATGCTCTATAGAATTTAATTGTTAAATATGTTTATTTGCAATAAATTAGTTTTCCTTCAAAATAAAGCATAATCATTTACTATTTCTTTAATATTTGATACAATTCCTTTACTTTTTTGTTAGTGAAAAATATAAGAAGCTTTTTTTTCTGTGGAATGGCTATGGGGGTCCACAAAAAAAAAATTAAGAGGGAAAGGGGTCCATGGGTTAAAAAAGGTTGAGAACCACTGCCCTAAGGCCTGGTACTAGAGCTTGTCAGGTATGTACAATCGGTAGGCCCGGAAACGAAACCGAAAAGCACCTTAGCCTCAATTGGCCCACGAACAGCCACTGGCTGGCCAATTAACGGGCAGCCTGTGTGAAACGCTTATTGAGGATGACTTAACGGTGTGGGGAGGGGGTACAAAGAAAAGTGAGGGAGCTGGTAGGCACTTCTAATGGCCCTCCTGAATGCACACAGCTGCTGCAGAGCTGCGTCAGGGAGCTGCAGACCTGTACAAATTTAGAGAGTTTTTTAAAAATGCAGCAAAATGTGTCAATGCAGCACGTTCATGGACCTGACAGCAGAACTCTAAAAACACAATTCCCCAGACAGTTTTTATTATCTTTCACCCTGGACATTTCATCCCATCCTGCATCTAGGTTGTGGCATCCGTCTGCCAACCATAAAGGTGGACAGCTATGTAACATTGCTTTCAAGTGTCTCCTTGATGGGCTTAATTGCCATCTTAATTGTTGGCGGGCGCACCTCGTGCGCAATATTGCACGAGTGTGCAATGACTTTGGGTCGCCTGCCTGATGTCTTCTTGCCCAATTTTACGTGCTGGTGGGTCTAGTGCATGCCTACTCAAACAGCATAATATTCTGGCCAAAGAGAGTGTTGCTGACCATGGATTTCCACTGCGTTAGTCCATGATTATGCTTGGCAAAGTATAACAGTGGCTTGCCATTGCCTTTGAAGTATGGCTGTCCAGGAAACTCTCACCTTCAGCCTATTGGAAGGATTTACAAGCTGATAATCAACCTGATTTACCTGATTGCAAATACACCTTCCGTGGTCATCAAGACCAGGATGAGACTTGAACCTGCAACCTCTGGTCTGGGGACATTGCATCACAAGTCCTTTAACACTTCAGAAAATAATGAGTAATTCTTTACGTTGAAATCCTGTTTGTTTTAATTGTTGAAAATTCTCCTACATCTATTCTGCACAGGTAGCAGAGTTTTGGGTGACCAAGTTTGCAGAAGGTCAAATGTGGGAGGCTGGCCAGTGCATTGGAAAAGTCAAATCACGAAGTAGCAAAGGATTGGATGAGGTTTTCAGCAGTAGATAAAGTGATGTTAGAGGTAAAAATAAGCGGCCTTGAGTGATGGGCACGGACATGTGGCTGACCATCCTGGGATCAGATATGGCATCAAGATTGGGAACAGTCTGGCCCAGTCTCAGATGGTTTAGAACATAGAACATAGTACAATACAGCACAGAACAGGCCCTTCGGCCCTCGATGTTGTGCCGAGCAATGATCACCCTACTCAAACCCACGTATCCACCCTATACCCGTAACCCAACAACCCCCCCCTTAACCTTACTTTTAAGGGCACTACGGGCAATTTAGCATGGCCAATCCACCTAACCCGCACATCTTTGGACTGTGGGAGGAAACCGGAACACCCGGAGGAAACCCACGCACACACGGGGAGGACGTGCAGACTCCGCACAGACAGTGACCCAGCCGGGAACCGAACCTGGGAAACTGGAGCTGTGAAGCATTTATGCTAACCACCATGCTACCGTGCTGCCTGGTTGCCAGGAAGTTGTCCGTAGCGAGGGAACAATGTTTGTGGTGGGATTATCTTTGATCTTTGCGACATTTAGGTGCAGGAAATTTCTGTTCACCCAGTACTGGATCTTTGGCAAGTACTCTGACAATTTCGAGATAGTGGGAGAGTCAAGAGAGTGAGGTAGAGCTGAGTATCATCAGGGTAGATCTGGAAATTGATGCTGTGTTTTGGATGATGTTGTCAAGGGCAGCATGTAGATGAAAAAGGATGGAGCCATTCAGATTGATCGGTGGAAGATGTTGGGCTGGATTCTCTGGTACCCAGCCGCATGTTTCTTGGCGGCGGGCTGTTTGCTGGGTGGCAGGATTCTCTACTCCCACTGCTTATCAATGGGATTTCCCATTGAAACCACCCCCGCTCCGCCGGGAAACCCATGGGCGGGAGTGCGCTGCCAGAAAACAGGGAATTCCGGCTTTGTTTAAATTTGTAAGAAACATAAAGGAACCGTCCCTTCAAAGAATTGAAAAAAAATATTTTTGACAACGTACCAAAGAGCCTGAAGGTCATGATTTGGTGATCAAATGAACACACTAGAAAACTGGAGGCGAGCACACGGATGGCAGATTAAGTGATTTTGAGCATTTCTATCAGGTGAATGTATGTCTTAATTTGATCCATCGACACAAATGGAATTTGTTAATGTGTTCCCTCTTTAATACTACATAATAAAATGAATAATTCTTTACAGATGCTAAAACCCTGTCTATTTAATTGCAGGGAATGTTCCTAAATCTGTTCTGTAGATCTGTGGATAACTTGTAAGATCGTGGTGTGTTAGAGATTTGAATTACTTTGTAATATCCACAACAGTTAAACCGTATTCTTTGTGATTTGAAATCAGGAGCTTTTCATTGAATTAAACCCATAGGCCCAGATTAAGAATTGGTTTATTGTATTTGTAGTACTTTGTAGTACCGGTCAGTTTTAATTGACAATTTAGATAGGTGGAAATATTTGCATAATCTCAGATATTCAACAGATTTTTTTTTCATAACATCAGGCTTAGTTATGAATGGAAAATTAGATCAAAACTGCAGTACAGTGAAACAATTGTTTATAACATACAGTTCATCAGTGTTCTCACCAGCCTTTCTTTGGAAAATGGAACTTTGTGTGAGTCAGGATGTTGGTGGCCAAGTTCTGAACTAGTTGAAATTTATGGAAGATAGAGGGAACATAGAACATAGAAGATACAGTGCAGAAGGAGGCCATTTGGCCCATCTGCACCAACCCAATTAAGTCTCCACTTCCACCCTATCCCCGTAACCCAATAACATCTAACCTTTTTTCGACACTAAGGGCAATTTTAGCATGTCCAATCCACCTAACCTGCACGTCTTTGGACTGTGAGAGGAAACCGGAGCACCCGAAGCAAACCCACGCACACACAGGGAGAACATGCAGACTCCGCACAGACAGTGACCCAGGCTGGGAATAGTGCTATCCACTTGTGCTACCGTGCTGCCCAAAGATTGTGCAGAAAATTGCACATGTGACAACGGTTTGGATACAGGTTTTAGCAGCAAGTGGCATGAGGAAGAGGAGATTATGTTCTGGAAGTCACTGATCAGATGACACGTAGAGTTTGAAACTTAATTGTTTGAAGCAAAGTTCTTGGTCAAAATCTTCTGATTTGAGAGCAATCTGGATCAGCAATGAGCAGTCAGAAAAGGAGATTAAAATTAAGTTCGCCTTGAGGGGATCTGTGCAGGGGTTCGCCCGGAGGTGGCAACCATTTATTGACTTCTTTGCGGGAGAGTGAGCGTCAGCAGGGGGGGGGGGGGGGGGGGGGGGGGGGGGGGGGGGGGGGGGGGGGGGGGGGGGGGTAGAGTAGAGTAGGAGGGAAAATATGGCGGGTAGTACCGGTGGGAGAGGAGCGGGCTTGTGCAATATGTTACGATGGAAGTATTGAAAGTACATGGATGTTTGCACATTTTTGCCTTTTTTGCTTTCTTTCTGATGATATCTGTAACTGTTTATAAAGCCAAAAACTACCTCAATAAAATTGTTTATTAAAAAAAAAGAAAAGGAGATTAAGGGCAGCATGGTAGCACAATGGTTAGCACAGTTGCTTCACAGCTCCAGGGTCCCAGGTTCGATTCCTGGCTTGGGTCACTGTCTGTGCGGAGTCTGCATGTTCTCCACGTGTCTGCGTGTGTTCCCTCCGGTTTCCTCCCACAGTCCAAAGATGTGCAGGTTAGGTGGATTGGCCATGCTAAATTGCCCTTAGTGTCCAAAAACGTGGGGTGGGGTTACTGGGATCGGTGAAGGTGTGGGCTTGGGTAGGGTGCTCTTTCCGAAGGCTGGTGCAGACTCAATGGGCTGAATGGCCTCCTCCTGCACCTTTTTAAAAAAAAATATTCTATGAGATGGTGGCAAATAGAAAGTGTATCTGAAAAGGGTCAGATATGGTGGTGTCTCTCTTTTGAAAGTCGCATTGGAACACTTAGTGGCCTATTCTACACTCTTACCTGATTCATACCAGAATATTTAGGGGTTGCAGGGAAGCTTTAGATCTCCTTCAGGGATTCCATCAAAGTGATCATGCCCTCCTGCAATCCTGAAATCAAATGTCACTGGCTCTTCATCAAGAATTTCACTGACTATGTATCTTTGATCAATGACAAATATTGGATATTCAGCACAGAAACAGGCCAGTTTGCCCAACACGTCCATGCCGCATTTATCCTTCACTTGACCCTCCTCCCATACTCCTCTAACTCGACCAATATAGCGCATATTCTCTTCTCCCTATGAATGTATCTCAACTATTTCTCTCAACTACTCCCTGTGACAGTGAGTTCCACATTATATTTTTTAAAAACCTTTTATTAAAGCATTTATGATTTTATGACAACAAATTCAAATGTAAACATAACTCAGTAAATAACACCACCCCCCTCCCCAACCAGCAACCATACCCAGCCAACATGGCTTACACGCACAGTTCCCCAGTCCCTCCTCCTCCACTCGCTGATCTCGCTTAAGCTAAACTATCTCCCCCTACCACCCACTTGTTCCCTAACCCCCCCCCCTCCCCTTATTTTATCTGCTAACAGTTTAATTTTAAGAAGTCGAGAAACGGCTGCCACCTCCAGAGGAACCCTAACATTGATCCTCTCAGGGTGAACTTGATTTTCCCAAGCCTCCAGAAATTGTCACCTCTGGACTCGGCTCCACCCTTGGTGTTAGTACTGTGGACATGACTTCCGCAAATCCTTGCCAGAATCTCCTGATCTTCGGACATGCCCAGAACATGTGGACATGTTTGCGGGCCCTCCTGTACACCTCACACACCTGTCCTCCACCTCTTCAAAATACCTGCTCATCCGGGTCACTGTCATGTGTGCCCGGTGAACCACCTTGAATAGTATCAGGCTGAGCCTGGCGCATGATGACTCTACTCAGGGCATCTTCCCACAGACCCGCATCTATGCCCAACTCATCCTCCCATTTACGTTTTACCTTCACTATCTGGGTTCCCTCCCGCTCCATGAACTCTTTATAAATTTCCGAGACCTTCCCCTCCCCCACTCCTGTTTTCGAAAATATCTTGTCCTGTATCCCCTTGGGCGGTAGAAGCGGAAAGGTCGAAGCCTGCCTCCATACAAAGACCCTCCCCTGCAGATAACCGGGCAGCTCAAACTCCTCCTCTAAGTCCTCTAAACAAGGAAAGCTCCCATCAACAAACAGGTCCCCCAACCGCTCAATCCCAGCTCTCTGCCAGCTCTGAAACCCTCCATCTAGCCTCCCTGGCACAAACCGGTGGTTCCCACAAATTGGAGCCCACACCAATGTTCCCTCCACTCCCATATGCTTCCGCCAGTTACCCCACACCCTCAAAGCTGCCACCACCACCGGGCTTGTGGAGTACCGAGCGGCGAGAACGGCAGAGGTGCTGTTACCAGTGGCCCAAAATTTATGCCCTTCCATGATGTTGCCTCCTCCACTCGCTCCCACACTGACCCCTCCCCCACTACCCGCTTCCTAATCATAGGTATATTTGCAGCCCAATAATAGCTCCTAAAGTTCAGTAGGGCCAATCCCCCCCCCCCCCCCCCCCCCCCACCCCGGCTCCGCTCCAATAGCACCTTCCTTACTCACGGGGTTTTAACCGCCCAAACGCACCCAGCGTTCACTGTATTGACCCTCTTAAAATAAAAAAAAAGCTTTTGGGATAAAAATAGGGAAACACTGGAAAATAAACAAAAATCTCAGGAGAACTGTCATCTTTACGGTCTATTCCCTCCCCGCCAGTGACAACGGGAGCATGTCTCACGTCCGAAAATCCTCCTTCATCTGCTCAACTAACCAGACCAAATTTAATTTATGTAACTGCTCCCATCCATGTGCCACCTGAATTCCCAAGTATCGAAAACTCCCTCCAACCAGTTTAAATGGCAACTCCCCCAATCTCCTCACCTATCCCCTCGCCTGGATTACAAAGACCTCACTCATGCCCATATTTAATTTATACCCTGAAAACCGGTCAAATTCCCCAGGATCCGCACAATCTCTCTCATCGCCCCCTAACAGGTCAGAAATATACAAAAGTAGGTCTTTCGCATATAATGAAACCCTGTTCTCCGCCTCCCCGGACTAACCACTGCCAGTTATTTGACAGTCTCAGCGCCATCCCTAATGGCTCTATAGCCAAAGCAAACAACAGTGGGGAGAGGGGACATCCCTGCCTTGTCCCCCGGTGCAGTCTAAAGTAGTCTGAACTCACCCGGTTCATCCGCACACTCTCCACCGGTGCCTGGTACAGCAACCTCACCCAGTCTGCAAAGCACTGCCCAAACCCAAACCGCCCCAGGACCTCCCACAGGTAAGCCCACTCCACCCGGTCGAAGGCCTTCTCCGCGTCCACAGCGACCTCTGCCTCCACTTCCCTCCCCTCGGAGGGCATCATGATAACATTCAAGAGTCTTCTAATGTTGGTCGTTATCTGCCTTCCTTAACAAATCCCGCCTGGTCCTCCCCTATCACCTCCCAGAACACAATCTTCTATTCTCGCGCTCAAAATCTTGGCCAGCAATTTGGCGTCTACATTCAAAAGGGAGATTGGGCTGTATGACCCGCATTGTTCTGGATCCTTCTCCCGCTTCAAAATCAGGAAATCGAAGCCTGTGACATTGTTGGGGAAAGGACACCTCGATACCTAGCCTCATTAAACACCCTTACCAGCAAGGACCCCAGCACCCCAGGAAACGTCTTGTAGAATCCACTGGGTACCCGCCTGGCCCCGGGGCCTTGCCCGACTGCATCGCCTCCAATCCAGTGTTATGTAATGAGCCAGAATTGATAAAAGATCTTAAAGTAAGGGAACACTTAGGAAGCAGTGATCGTAATATGGTAGAATTCAGTCTGCAATCTGAAAGAAGGAAGGTAGAATCAGATGTAAAGGTTTTACAGTTAAATAAAGGTAATTACAGGCGCATGAGGGAGGAACTGATGAAAATCGACTGGAAGCAGAGCCTAGTGGGAAAGACAGTAGAACAGCAATGGCAGGAGTTTCTGGGAGTAATTGAGGACACAGTGCAGAGGTTCATCCCAAAGAAAAGAAAGGTTATCAGAGGGAGGATTAGGCAGCCATGGCTGACAAAGGAAGTCAGGGAATGCATCAAGGCAAAAGAGAGCCTATAATGTGGCAAAGAGTAGTGGGAAGTCAGAAGATTGGGAAGGCTACAAAAACAAACAGAGGATAACAAAAGAGAAATAAGGAAGGAGAGGATCAAATATGAAGGTAGGCTAGCCAGTAGCATTAGGAATGATAGTAAAAGTTTCTTTAAATACATTAAAAACAAACGGGAGGCAAAAGTAGACATTGGGCCGCTCCAAAATGACGCTGGTAATCTAGTGATGGGAGACAAGGAAATAGCTGAGGAACTTAATAAGTACTTTGCGTCAGTCTTCACAGTAGAAGACATGAATAATATCCCAACAATTCAGGAAAGTCAGGGGGCAGAGTTGAATATGGTTGCCATCACAAAGGAGAAGGTGCTAGAGAAACTAAAAGGTCTGAAAATTGATAAATCTCCAGGCCCAGATGGGCTACATTCTAGAGTTCTAAAGGAGATAGCTGAAGAAATAGTGGAGGCGTTAGTTATGATCTTTCAAAAGTCACTGGAATCAGGGAAAGTCCCAGAGGATTGGAAAATCGCTGTTGTAACCCCCCTGTTCAAGAAGGGAACAAGAAAAAAGATGGAAAATTATAGGCCAATTAGCCTAACCTCGGTTGTTGGCAAAATTCTAGAATCCATCGTTAAGGATGAGATTTCTAAATTCTTGGAAGTGCAGGGTCGGATTAGGACAAATCAGCATGGATTTAGTAAGGGGTGGTCATGCCTGACAAACCTGTTAGAGTTCTTTGAAGAGATAACAAATAGGTTAGACCAAGGAGAGCCAATGGATGTTATCTATCTTGACTTCCAAAAGGCCTTTGACAAGGTGCCTCACGGGAGACTGCTGAGTAAAATAAGGGCCCATGGTATTCGAGGCAAGGTACTAACATGGATTGACGATTGGCTGTCAGACAGAAGGCAGAGAGTTGGGATAAAAGATTCTTTTTCGGAATGGCAACCGGTGACAAGTGGTGTCCCGCAGGGTTCAGTGTTGGGGCCACAGCTGTTCTCTTTATATATTAACGATCTAGATGACGGGACTGGGGGCATTCTGGCCAAGTTTGCCGATGATACAAAGATAGGTGGAGGGGCAGGTAGTATTGAGGAGGTGGGGAGGCTGCAGAAAGATTTAGACAGTTTAGGAGAATGGTCCAAGAAGTGGCTGATGAAATTCAACGTGGGCAAGCGCGAGGTCTTGCACTTTGGAAAAAAGAATAGAGGCATGGACTATTTTCTAAATGGTGACAAAATTCATAATGCTAAAGTGCAAAGGGACTTGGGAGTCCTAGTCCAGGATTCTCTAAAGGTAAACTTGCAGGTTGAGTCCGTAATTAAGAAAGCAAATGTAATGTTGTCATTTATCTCAAGAGGCTTGGAATATAAAAGCAGGGATGTACTTCTGAGGCTTTATAAAGCACTAGTTAGGCCCCATTTAGAATACTGTGAGCAATTTTGGGCCCCACACCTCAGGAAGGACATACTGGCACTGGAGCGGGTCCAGCGGAGATTCACACGGATGATCCCAGGAATGGTAGGCCTAACATACGATGAACGTCTGAGGATCGTGGGATTATATTCATTGGAATTTAGGAGGTTGAGGGGAGATCTAATAGAAACTTACAAGATAATGAATGGCTTGGATAGGATGGACGTAGGGAAGTTGTTTCCATTAGCAGGGGAGACTAGGACGCGGGGGCACAGCCTTAGAATAAAAGGGAGTCACTTTAGAACAGAGATGAGGAGAAATTTCTTCAGCCAGAGAGTGGTAGGTCTGTGGAATTCATTGCCACAGAGGGCGGTGGAGGCCGGGACATTGAGTGTCTTTAAGACAGAAATTGATAAATTCTTGATTTCTCGAGGAATTAAGGGCTATGGGAGAGAGCAGGTAAATGGAGTTGAAATCAACCATGATTGAATGGTGGAGTGGACTCGATGGGCCGAATGGCCTTACTTCCACTCCTATGTCTTATGGTCTTATGGTCTAATCCCTCCACTACTTCAAAGACCCTGATTGGGGCTCCCAGGCTCTCCACCAACTCTTCCTCCACTCTCGGAAACTCCAGTCCTTCCAAAAATTGCCTCATACCCTCCACCCCAGCTGGGGGTTCCAACTCATAGAGCCTGCTACAAAATTCCCTGAACACCCCGTTCACTCTCGCTGGGTTCACCCTTCCTATCTCCCTCGCCGCCTCCCGCTATCTCAGCTGGTGTGCTAACACCCAGCTGGCCTTCTCCCCATATTCATACATTGCCCCTTTCACTTCCCTCAATTGCCCCACCGCTTTCCTTGTAGATAGCAGGCCAAACTCCACCTGTAGCTTCTGTCGCTTCTTCAACAGCCCCACCCCGGGGCCTCCGAGTACCTTCTGTCCACCTGAAGAATCTCCCTAACCAATCTGTCCATCTCCACCCACTCCACCTTCTCCCTATGCGCCCATTTTGAAATAAACTCCCCCCTAACTACTGACTTCAATGCCTCCCAAACCGTTGCTGATGAAACCTCCCCTGTGTCATTTATCTCCACATAATTCTGGATGGCCTCCCTTACCCACACACACACCTCTTCCTCTGCTAGCCCATCTCTTAATCTGCTAGCCCACCTCTTCCTCTGCTAGCAGTCACACATCTAATCTCCAGTGTGGGCGCTGGCCCCCCTCTTTGCTCACCCATAAATCCACCCAGTGTGGGGCATGGTCTGGCCCTACAATCACCAAATATTCGGTGTCTACCATTATGCGTCCCACTTCAAATGACACCCGTTTATTAATCAAAACCGCTACCCCCCCCATGTTTTGGAGTCTAGCCCGGAATGAAATACCTGCCCAACCCACCCCTTCCTCAGCCTAGTCTGATCCACCACCCTCAGGTGTGTCTCTTGCAGCATTGCCATGTCCGCCTTTAAACTCTTCAGATGCGTAAACACGTGAGCCCTCTTGACCAGCCCATTCAGCCCTCTCACGTTCCATGTGATCAGCCTGGTCGGGGCCCCCGCCCCGCCTAGGAAATAACATTTCCTCGGCCAACCTCCAGCCCACGTCCCGCGCCTCTCCAGGTGCGCCCTTGGGCACCCACCGTCATCAATCCCTGCCCTGTCTCCATTCGTCAATCCCTCGCCTGTCAGCAGATCTATACCCCCCTCCCTTGCCCTCACCCCCACCCATAACAAAATAACAATCCCAACCCCCATCAACAAACTTATCACCTGCTCACCCCCCCCACTACACTTCCCTGAGCTAGCCCGCCCAGCTAGCCTGGTAGCTCCCGCCCATGGCACCAAGAATCCTACCCCCCACTGATTTCCCTCCACCCCGCTCGAACATACATATGCAAACATTACAATCCCCAACCAACACAAAGAAGAAAAGTTCCACCCACCATCTCCAATTAAGAACAAAGTTAACCCGCACACAAAACTTAGCAACAGCCCCAAACCCGAAGAACAGAAGTTTAACAAAAATTCTAAAACATACCTACTCACCCCCAAGTTCAACGTCCTCCACCTCCTGCCAGTCCCTTGTCCCCCCTGATAAAGTTCATCTCTTCTGCTGATCCAAAGTAAAGTTCCTGGTCCTCATATGTGACTCACAAACGCGCTGGGTACAGCATGCCAAACTTCACCTCCTTCTTAAAGAGGGCCGATTTCGCCTTATTGAAACTTGCCTCCTTTTGGCCAACTCCGCACCCAGGTCCTGGTAGACATGCAGTTCACTGCCTTCCCATAAGCAGTGCTTCGTCTGCCTGGCCCACCTCAAGATCTGTTCCTAAGATCTGTTCCTTGTCCAGGAACCGGTGCATTCGTACCTCCATCGCCCTGGGCGGCTCATTCCACTGTGGCTTACTCATAAGCGCCCTGTGCGCCCTGTCCACCTGCAAGGGTTGAACAAATGCCCCTTCTCCCAGCAACTTCTTGAACATGCGTGCCACATATGCTCCGGCGTCCGTTCCCTCGCTGCCCTCCGGCAACCTGACAATCCTCAGATTCTGTCTGCACGATCTGTTCTCCAGATCTTCAACTTTGCCCTGCAGCCTCTTCTGATGGTCCCTCATCAACCCATCTCCATCGCCATCGCGACTAGCTGATCGTCGTGCTCAGCCTTCTGGATCGCCTGGCCCTGGGCTTCCAACCTCTGCTCCATGCGATCAATCCCCGCATTTATTGGATCTACCACCCTGACCAAGTCTTCCAGATATTACTTTCTCTGCTGAGCAAATTTCTCATGGAGAAAGGCCAGCAGTTGATCCGTCGACCACTGTTCCTGACCTTCCTCCATATTACCCTGTGTTGCAGGCTGCACAGCAGTTTTGGACAAGCGCTCTCTTCTTTTTAGACCACTTCTAGTCCATGAATCCGTACCCCGGTGGGGAACTTTCTTTTTCTACCTCACCAGCATCTTGTATTATCGTTCAGATCCACTGTAAATCGGAGGAAAAGGTCCAAAAAGTCCACCACAAGCGGGAGCAACAAATGTGCGACCACTCACTCCATGGTCACCTACGGAAGTCGCGAGTTCCACATTCTAACCACCTTCTGGGCAAAGAGATTTCTTCTGAATACCCCACCTGATTTCTTGATAAATTGATATCCAATAGTTTTGCTCAGCCCCACAAAAGGAAATGATCTCTTCTAATAGTATACAGTCTACCAAAACTGTTCATCATTTATAAAAATCACTGCGATTATCTTTTCCCGCCGGCAGTGCATCCATGCCTGCGCCGTTCCCAGCATGGGGTGGCGTTAATGGGAAATACCATTGACAAGCAGGGGGAGGATAGAATCGTAACTGCCGAGAAACAGGCGGCTGGCGAACCGAGAGTCCAGCCCAATACATAGAGAAGCAGGATCCTTATCCTTTCAAGATGGGTATTACATTGCAGTTCTGGTATCATCCTTTTAAATCTCTTTTTGCACACTCTCCAGTGCATCTATCCTTTTTATTATACAGTGAGCCGAACTGTATAAAGTACTGCAAGTTTAGCAGTTACTCAATTATAGTCCCTATGATCAACATCTATTTAGCAATTCAAATGATGATAATGCTATTCCATGATAGTCAGAGATATGGCAAAAAAAACGGAGTTAATTTGCATTCCAGTTATGTTGTTTGGTACTTCACTTTTGCTGCATATCAATTTTAAGGATGTCCTGTACTATACCAGAAAGTGGATAAACTGAAGCGAGGTTACACTCCCTACCTATTGTTAACAAGTTGCTCTTGGTCATCAGTGAATAGAATGTTATAAGCTACTTATATAACTTTTGCATTACCCTTGAGATACCATTATCTCTTCAAATATTTCTGTTCCTTTCCAATGGATCGACATGAAATCCATTACCAGACCAATACTTCTTCTTTGTAAATGAAACATTCTGTGACCTTGACTTTTGTTTTTTTTTAAAAACTTCAGCCTGTTTCCACCTGGTTCTGGGTATCAACTGAGTTTTCTGGACCCCTACAACTCTACCTCCTTTGAGCTATTCAAGACGGCTGTGTGCTGAGTAACATTGTGCATGGAATTTGAGAACCCCTGGCATGTCTGTCATTTCACAAGTGCTGTCAAATTTAGGTGGACTTCGGCTTAGTCATGTTTTACCTACCTCTGCTGTTGATGTTTTGGTTGAGCAGTGTTTTTCTGCTGTTGCCCAAATAAGAAAAAGCAGAATAAGAAGATTGAGCAGTTCAACGTGTGGCTGGAGAAATGCAGTAGGAGGGAGGGCTTTAGATTTGTGAGGCAACAGGAACAGTTCTGAGGCTGGTGGGACCTGTTCATGAGAACTGTTTACACCTTAACAGGATTAATGCCTTCTTGGGAAGGATTGCTAGTGTTGTTTGGAGGGTTTAAACTAGATTGTCAGATGGATGTGAACCTGAGGGGATATTCAGACTGGAAAGTAGAAAAACTGACCGTGAGAAGTAGAGAAATATTAGCAGATAAGGAAGTTATATCAGAGAGTAGTTTCACAGTAAATAGAATACTCAAGGGGCTGGTTCAGCACAGGGCTAAATCGCTGGCTTTGAAAGCAGACCAGGGCAGGCCAGCAGCACGGTTCAATTCCCGTACCAGCCTCCCCGAACAGGTGCCGGAATGTGGCGACTAGGGGCTTTTCGCAGTAACTTCAGGGGCAGCACGGTAGCATGGTGGTTAGCATAAATGCTTCACAGCTCCAGGGTCTCAGGTTCGATTCCCGGCTGGGTCACTGTCTGTGCGGAGTCTGCACATCCTCCCCGTGTGTGCGTGGGTTTCCTCCGGGTGCTCCGGTTTCCTCCCACAGTCCAAAGATGTGCAGGTTAGGTGGATTGGCCGGGCTAAATTGCCCTTAGTGTCCTAAAAAATAAGGTTAATGGGGATTGTTGGGTTACTGGTATAGATATACGTGGGCTTGAGTAGGGTGATCATTGCTCGGCACAACATCGAGGGCCGAAGGGCCTGTTCTGTGCTGTACTGTTCTAATTCTAATTCTAATTCATTTGAAGCCTACTTGTGACAATAAGCGATTTTCATTTTTTCATACTTGGAGAGTTTGATAGAACTGGAGTACAAAAAACAAAGAAAATTACAGGACAGAAACAGGCCCTTCGGCCCTCAAAATCTGCACCGACCATGCTGCCCGTCTGAACTAAAAACCCCTACCCTTCCGGGACCATATCCCTCTATTCCCATCCTATTCATGTATTTGTCAAGACGCCCCTTAAACGTCACTATTGTATCTGCTTCCACTATCTGCCAAAGCAGTGAGTTCCAGGCTCCCAACACCCATTGTGTAAAAAAAAACCTGTCTCGTACATCTCCTTTAAACCTTGCCCTTGCACCTTAAACCTATGCTCCCTAGTAATTGACTCTTCCACCCTTGGAAAAAGCTTCCAACTATCCACTCTGTCCATGCCCCTCATAATCTTGTAGACTTCTATCAGGTTGCCCATCAACCTCTGTTGTTCCAGTGAGAACAAACCGAGTTTATTCAACCGCTCCTCATACTTAATGCCCACGATACCAGGCAACATTCTGGTAAATCTTTTCTGCACCCTCTCCAAAGTCTCCACATCCTTCTGGTAGTGAGGCAACCGAATTGAATACTATATTGCAAGTGCGGTCGAACTAAGGTTCTATAAAACTGCAACATGACTTGCCAATTTTTATACTCAGTGCCCCAGCCAATGAAGGCAAGCACGCCGTATGCCTTCTTGACTACCTTCTCCACCTGCGTTGCCACTTTCAGTGACCTGTGTACCTGTACACCCCGACCCCTATCAATACTCTGAAGGGTTCTGCCATTTACTGTATATTTCCCATCTGTATTAGACCTTCCAAAATGCATTACCTCACATTTGTCCAGATTAAACTCCATCTGCCATCTCTCCGCCCAAGTCTTCAACCGATCTATGTCCTGCTGTATCCTCTAACGGTCCTCATCACTATCCACAATTCCACCAACCTTTGTGTCATCCACAAACTTACTAATCAAACCAGTTACATTTTCCTCCAAATAATTTATATCTTACAAACAGCAAAGGTCCGAGCACTGATCCCTGCAGAACACCACAAGTCACAGTCCTCCGTTCAGTAATACACCCTTCCACTGCTACCCTCTGTCGTCTATGACCGAGCCAGATCTGTATCAATCTTGCCAGCTCACCTCTGATCCCGTGTGACTTCACCTTCTGTACCAGTCTGCCATGAGGGGCCTTGTCAAAGGCCTTACTGAAGTCCATGTAGACAACATCGACTGCCCTGCTCTCATCTATCATCTTAGTCACTTCCTCAAAAAACATGATCAAATTAGTGAGACACAACCTCCCCTTCACAAAACCATGTTGCCTCTCGCTAAAACATCCACTTATTTCCAAGTGGGAGTAAATCCTGTCTCGAAGACTCCTCTCCAATAATTTCCTTACCACTATCGTAAGGCTCACCGGCCTGGAATTAACTGGATTATCCTTGCTACCCTTCTTAAACAAAGGGACAACATTGGCTATTCTCCAATCCTCTGGGACCTCCCCTGCAGCCCGTGAGGATTCAACAATTTCTGGCAAGCCCGAGCAATTTCCTCCCTTACCTCTCTCAATATTCTGGGGTATATCCCATCAGGCCCTGGGACTTGTCTACCTTAATGCTTTTCAAGACCTCCAATACCTCCTCCTTTATGATGATTGAAAGTGTGTCTTTGCAAGATTTTACCCACGACGATGCAATTGATTTTTTGAAGAAAAAGTAGAGAAAAAAAGCTATCTAAATTGCGATGTCAACAACGGATGAAGCAAGAAATCTTTAAAATATGTCCATTTTCTCTTTCTCTTGTGCAAATTCTGCTTTTCAAAATGGACCATTGAAAGAATAACTTCAGTGTAATTTTGGGAGTGGTTTGGCAGGGAATTTCCCATTGGCTTTTTGGATAAGTTCCATACCTGTATTCACCCATTCTTAGTATTTGTTTAGGTGAATTGTGGAGTTTTCATGGCCAATCCCACACTTCAATTTTTTTTTCTGCCGTTGGGAACTCAACTCAAAGGCCAGACCAGCTCCTTCGAGATCGGGGTGCAATTTTGAAAGGGTGCCCGGATCTCAAGGTGAGATTGAGGGTCCCCCACAACCCCATCCACGGACAATGCAACACACCACAGACACAATCAATACCTCCAATCCTTGACCTCCGAGGGGCAACCTCCCCCATCACTGAAAGTTAGCGTGAACTCATCACTCATGTATTAAGGTTACCCTGCTCCACACACATCCAAACTTGTGCCAGGGCTTCACTCCCCCACTCCCAAGTGAGCATACCCCGTGATGGGGTCGCTGTGGGCTCCCCCACTTTAGGGCCCCTGCCTTTCAGTCCCCTCCCCACCTTCACCCCTCCACCAACTCTTCAGACCCACTTTCACCTTCACCCTTCATACCCCCCTCACCCTCATTTCATGGATACCCCCCTCAGGCCCCACCCGTTGGCACTGCTAACCTGGCAGTGAAAATCTGCACCAGGGCACTGTTCCTGGCATCCTGCAAGTGCGAGGTTGGCACTGCCAGGATGCTCAGTTGTCAGGAGCAGTGCCCTGTCCCCAACCACCCGGGGGGGACTCCAATAACTTCCGAGGTCCCCAGAACAGCCATCCCGCTTGGTCTCCGCTTGTGGAGACCAGTGCTTCACAAGGCACCAGTGCAAGGCTTCACCGTGCGGCCGTGACTCCTGGGAACCTGGAGACTGCGGCCGCAAACTGGTTGCGCATATTTAGATGAGCGAAATGGCCCATTTAAATATGATTATCATTATGTAGATTGTGCCGGGCGCCGCGGGTTGGGTGACTTGCCTGCAGCTCGGCATCTGGGGAAAAGCCCATTTTGGGCCTCTCCTGTAATGCCCCTGGTGCAACAGGATCAGCGCCTGGCACAATGGTGGAAAAATCGTGCCCTTTGTTACGCCCAAGACCACTACAATCTAGAAGGACAAGAGCAGCAGATGCCTGGGTTCCCCTCCAAGTCACCCTGACTTGGAAATATATCACCATTCTTTCACTGTCGCAGGGGCAAACATCCTGGAGCTCCCTCCCTTACAGCACAGTGGATGTACCTACACCTCAAGGACTGCCGCGGTTCAAAAAAGCAACTCACCATCACCTTCTGAAGGGCAACTAGGGATGGGCAATAAATGTTGGCCTCACCAGCAACATCCACATCCTGTAAATGAACTTTAAAAAAGTGCAGGTGGGAGAGGATCTTCCAGAGGGTCAAGGACGGAATCACTCTGTCTAGAGGTAAGGAATGAAAAAGGTGCAATGGCATTGATCGGTGTAAACCACCAACTAATGGAAGGGATGTGGAGACACAAATTTGCAAAGAAATTAGAGGTGCAAGAATTAGAGTAATTGTGATTGGGAACTTCACTTATCATATATAGACTGGGATAGGAATATTGTAGAAGGACAAGAAGGGCAAGATATCCTGGAGTGTGTTCTCGATAATTTTCTGCAAAAGTATGTTTATGGTCCAATGTAAGGTCAGTTGCTGTTGGATCTGATAAGTTGGCCCAAGTGGATTAAGTATCAGTGGGAAAGCATTTATTGGACAGTGGCCATTGTATCATAAGGTTTAGGTTGGCCATGGAAAAGGACAAGGAATAATTCAGAGCAGGGACAATTAGTTGGGGAAAAGCGAACTTCGATGGGATGAGAATATATCTGAGTCGACTGAGTTGGAATCAAATGTTGGTAGAAAAGACGGTGGCTGAACACTGGGCCACCTTCAAAGATACAGTCCCTTGTAGGAGAAAGATAAGACAAATAAATCCAGAGCACCTGGATGATGAGGGAGATAGAGGTGAAAATGAAGTAGAAGAAGTATGGGTACGACAGATGTCAGTTTGAAAATACAAGGATGCAACTACAGACCAGTTAGTTTGACTTCAGTGATTGGGAAACGTCTGGAATCTATAGTTTGGGACAAAATCAGTAACTTCTTTTTTTTTTAAATAATTTTTATTGAAAGAGTTTTTCCATACAGACATTTACCCCTACTAATTTTTAAATTATTTACAACACAATCCCTCTAGGCAAATGTCCCTCCCTCGCCCGCCCTCTTGCGCGCACCAGTCCCCCCCCCCCCCCCCCCCCCCCAGGCGACCTTAACAACCAAGGCAGCCTACAGTTTCAGACATGAGCAGCGAGCAGGCTTGCCCGCGTTACAGTCGTGCGTGTCCCCCCACGACCCTTGCTGCCCCCCCCCTCCCCCCCCCCCCCTCCCTCCCCCCCCCCCCCCGGGTTGCTGCTGCCACGACCCCGAACGTCTATCTCTGATCTAAAAAGTCAAGGAAAGGTTGCCACCGCCTGGCGAATCCCTGTACCGACCCTCTCAGGGCAAATTTGATCCTTTCTAGCTGAATATAGCTAGCCATATCGTTAATCCAAGTTTCAACGCTTGGAGGCCTCGCGTCCTTCCATTGAATTAATATCCTTCGTCGAGCCACTAGGGACGCAAAGGCCAGTATTCCGGCCTCCCTAGCCTCCTGTACCCCCGGTTCTACCCCGACCCCAAAGATCGCAAGCCCCCATCCTGGTTTGACCCTGGACCCCACCACCTTCGACACCGTCCTTGCCACCCCCTTCCAGAACCCTTCCAGCACCGGACATGCCCAGAACATATGCACATGGTTCGCTGGGCTTCCCAGACATCTGACACACCTGTCCTCACCCCCAAAGAACCGGCTCATCCTTGTCCCCGTCATGTGAGCTCTATGCAGCACCTTAAATTGAATGAGGCTCAGTCTCGCACACGAGGAGGAAGAGTTGACCTTCTCCAGTGCATCCGCCCACGTCCCGTCTTCTATCTGCTCTCCCAGCTCCCCTTCCCACTTGGCTTTCAGCTCCTCCCCCGATGCTGCTTCCGCCTCCTGCATTATCTTGTAGATGTCTGATATCTTCCCCCCTCCGACCCAGACCCCCGAGAGCACCCTATCACTCGCCCCCTTACTGGGGAGCAGGGGAAACCCCTCCACCTGCCGCCTAGCAAATGCCTTCACTTGTAAATATCTGAACATGTTTCCCGGGGGGAGCTCAAACTTCTCCTCCAGCCCTCCCAGGCTCGCAAACCTCCCCTCTATAAACAGGTCCTTCAGCTGCCGTATGCCCACCCTGTACCAGCTCTGAAATCCCCTGTCGATGTTCCCCGGGATGAATCTATGGTTCCCTCTTATTGGCGCCGCCAACAGACCTCCCATTTCACCCCTATGTCGCCTCCACTGCCCCCATATCTTGAGGGTGGCCGCCACCACCGGGCTCGTGGTGTACCTCGTGGGGGGGAGCGGCCATGGTGCCGTTACTAGGGCCCCCAGGCTTGTGTTGCCACAGGACGCCCTCTCCATTCGTTTCCAAGCTGCCCCCTCCCCTTCCATCATCCACTTGCGCACCATTGACACATTTGCCGCCCAGTAGTACCCCGAGAGATTGGGCAGTGCCAGCCCTCCACTGTCCCTACTCCGCTCCAAAAAGACCCTCCTCACCCTTGGGGTGCCATGCGCCCACACGTAGCTCATGATGCTACTCGTCACCTTTTTGAAGAAGGCCCTAGGGAGGAAGATGGGCAAGCACTGAAATAAAAACAAGAACCTTGGGAGGACCGTCATTTTGATTGACTGCACCCTCCCCGCCAGCGACAACGATACCATGTCCCACCTCTTAAACTCCTCCTCCATCTGTTCCACCAGCCTGGAAAAGTTCAACTTGTGGAGGGTCCCCCAGTTCCTTGCCACCTGCACCCCTAAGTACCTAAAGCTCTTTCCTGCTCGCTTGAAGGGGAGTCTCCCAATACCCTCTCCCTGGTCCCCCGGGTGTATCACAAAAACCTCGCTTTTGCCCAAATTTAATTTGTACCCCGAAAAGTCCCCAAACTCTGCTAATAGTTCCATTATCTCCGGCATTCCCCCTTCTGGGTCTGCCACGTACAGCAGTAGATCATCCGCATACAGCGATACTCGATGTTCCTCCCCTCCCCTAGTCAGTCCTCTCCACCCCCCTGAACCCCTCAGTGCCATCGCCAACGGTTCAATCGCCAGTGCGAAAAGTAGGGGGGATAGGGGACATCCCTGCCTGGTCCCTCGGTGGAGCCCGAAATACTCCGACCTCCTCCCGTTTGTCACTACACTCGCCGTCGGGGCCGAGTAGAGCAACTTCACCCACTTAATAAACCCTTCCCCAAACCCAAACCGTTTCAACGTCTCCCACAGGTACTCCCACTCCACCCTATCGAATGCCTTCTCCGCGTCCAGCGCTACCACTATCTCAGCCTCCCCCTCCACTGCCGGCATCATAATTACATTCAGCAATCTCCGCACGTTCGTGTTGAGCTGCCGCCCCTTCACGAACCCCGTCTGGTCCTCATGGATTACCCCTGGCACACAATCCTCTATTCTAGCTGCCAGGATCTTTGCCAGCAACTTGGCATCCACGTTCAGAAGCGAGATAGGCCTGTAGGACCCGCACTGCACGGGGTCTTTATCCCGCTTCAATATCAGGGAGATCAGAGCCTGCGACATTGTCGGGGGCAGAACCCCCCCCTCTCGCGCCTCATTAAAGGCTCGTACCAGTACCGGTCCCACCAAGTCCACATTTTTCTTATAGAATTCCACCGGGAACCCATCTGGCCCCGGCGCCTTCCCCGCTTGCATCTGACCTATTCCCTTGACTAGCTCCTCTAGCCCTATTGGCGCCCCCAGCCCTTCTACCAGCCCCTCCTGGACCCTTGGGAACCTCAATTTGTTTAGGAAGTCCTCCATTCCCCCTCTCCTTGTCGGCGGCTCAGACCGATACAACTCCTTGTAAAAATCCCTGAAGACCCCGTTCACTTCTTGCCCCTTCTGCACTACCTTCCCGCCCCTCTCCTTCACTCCCCCAATCTCCCTAGCCGCATCTCGTTTGCGAAGCTGGTGTGCCAGCATCCTGCTCGCCTTTTCCCCATACTCATAGACCGCGCCCTGTGCCCTTCTCCACTGCGTCTCTGCCTTCCTGGTGGTCAGCAGGTCGAACTTGACCTGCAGGCTGCGCCGTTCTTCCAGCAGCCCCTCCTCTGGTGCCTCCGCATATCTCCTATCCACTTCCAATAGCTCCCCCACCAGCCTCTCCCTCTCCTGCCTCTCCTTTCTTTCTCTATGCGCCCTTATGGAGATCAGCTCTCCCCTGATCACTGCCTTCAGGGCCTCCCAGACCATCCCCACCTGCACCTCACCCGTGTCATTCAAGTCCAGATAGCTCTCAATGCTCTTCCGGACCCTTTTACACACCTCGTCGTCCGCTAACAGCCCCACATCCAGCCGCCACAGCGGGCGCTGGTCCCGCGCCTCCCCCATTTCCACATCCACCCAATGCGGTGCATGATCAGAGATCGCAATGGCCGAGTACTCAGCTTCCCGTACCCTCGGGATCAGCCCCCTGCTCAACACGAAGAAATCGATTCTGGAGTACACTCTATGGACGTGGGAGAAAAAGGAATACTCCCTCGCCCTCGGCCTACCAAACCTCCATGGGTCTACTCCTCCCATCTGCTCCATGTACCCCCTCAGCACTTCTGCCGCTGCCGGCCTCCTATTGGTCCTTGCGCTCGATCTGTCTAGCCCGGGGTCCAGCACTGTGTTAAAGTCCCCCCCCATGATCAAGCCCCCTGCCTCCAGTCCCGGAATGAGGCCCAATAGGCGCCTCATAAAACCCGCGTCATCCCAGTTCGGGGCATATACGTTGACCATCACCACTTTCTCCCCCTGCAGCTTACCCTTCACCATCACATACCTACCCTCCTTATCCGCCACCACCTCCTCCGCCACGAACGACACCCTCTTTCCCACCAGAATCGCCACCCCCCGGTTCTTTGCGTCCAATCCAGAGTGGAACACCTGTCCCACCCACCCCCTTCTCAGGCGAACCTGGTCCACTACCTTCAAATGGGTCTCCTGTAACATTGCTACATCAGCCTTCAGTCCCTTCAGGTGTGAGAATACCCTTGATCTCTTGACCGGCCCATTCAACCCCCTCACGTTCCAAGTGATCAGCCGGGTCGCGGGACGACCCGCCCCCTTCCCCTGCCGATTAGCCATGTCCTGTTCCCTGCTCGCCCCGGGTCGACCCTCCCCTTCTGACCCGCTCCCCATGGCGATGTCCCCCTCCCCCCACCTCTCCAGTCCTCCACTTCCCGTTTCTGGTCTTTTCAGCAGCAACCCGGTGTCCCTCCCTAACCCCCCTCCCCCCCCCCCCCCCCAGGCTAGGACCCCTCCTAGCCGCGATGTACCCTCCATCGTACTCCCGTAAGTCAGCTGGTTCACGCTGACCCGGCTGCTCCTGCCCCACTCCGACTCCCCCCGGCTCGGGGGGGGGCCTCCCCCCCCCCTTGCCACTCCTCCCTGGCCCCGCTCCAGCGCGGGAAAGGTCGCCATTGCTAGCCACGCCCCGCACTCCTCCCCTCCCCCCTCCTCTGCCCCGCGCGCGGGAAAACAGAGGAAAGCCCGCGCTTTCGCCCTGCCACACCCCACCCCGCCATCTTCAGTTCCACCCCCGTCCCCGTCCATGCCTGTAAAAGAACCCCCCCTAGGAGCCCATATCCCCGATCTGCTCTCCCCCCCGTCCCACCTCCCCAACTTAACATTATAAATAACAGATAAATAACAAATAACAATGTACTTAACAGTCGCCCTCTACCAAACAGCATAAATAACCATAAATAACCATAAATAACCACAATAACAATAACTAAGGGAAGTTGGCAAAGGGGGAAAAAACATCAGAAGAAAAACCACAGCAAGAGTTCAAAATCCAAACAAAGAATTCAGCTGAAAGTACCCGAGCGGCTACGGCCTCCAAGTATCCCCTGGGTCTAATTCGAGTCCAGTTTCTCTTCCTGTACAAAGGCCCACGCCTCCTCTGGGGACTCAAAATAGTGGTGTTGGTTCCTGTAGGTGACCCACAAGCGCGCTGGCTGCAGCATTCCGAACCTGATCCGTTTTGCATGTAGCACCGCCTTCGTCCGGTTGTACCGGGCCCGCCGCTTTGCCACCTCCGCACTCCAGTCCTGGTAGACCCTCACCGTCGAATTCTCCCACTTGCTGCTCCTTTCCCTCTTGGCCCACTCCAGCACTCTCTCACGGTCGCTGAGTCGCTGGAACCGCACCAGCACCGCCCTCGGGGGCTCATTTGCTCTTGGCCTCCTAGCCATGACCCTGTAGGCCTCTTCCAGCTCCAGGGGCGAAGGGACGGCCCCTGCCCCCATCAGGGAGCTCAGCATTTCTGCTACATATCCCGGGAGGTCTGACCCCTCCAGGCCTTCTGCCAGGCCCAAGATCCTCAGGTTCTTCCGCCTCATTCGGGTATCCAGCTCCTCAAAACGGCTCTGCCATTTCAGGTGGAGTGCCTCGTGCACCTCTACCTTTCCCACGAGGACCGTGGCCTCCTCCTCCCTCACAGTCATCTCCTGTTGCAGCTCCCGAATCGACGCCTCTTGGGTCGCCTGGGCTCCCATCAGCCTGGTGGTTGTCGCATTCATTGACTCCAAGAGCTCCATTTTCAGCTCCGTAAAGAAGCGCAGGAGAGCGGCCTGCTGCTCCTCCGCCCATTTCCTCCATTCCTCGGGTGCTCCACCGGCCGCCATTTTGGTCTTCTTCCCCCGCTTTTTTTTGGGAGCTGCTGTTGCTTTCTTTACCACCCCACTCCGGGTACCGACCATAAAGTTGGTCTGGTTCTCTTCAGGGAGCCTTCCCCCACCGGGATTTGTCCTTACAGCGCCGTTGGGGCCCTCCAATCGGCCCGAAAACACCTTTGTAGCAGGAGCAGCCAAACGTGCGACTTAGCTGGTCATAGCCGCAACCGGAAGTCTTTTCCAATCAGTAACTTCTTAGGCAGGTGCAGGATAATTAAGGGAAGCCAGCATAGATTGATTAAGAAAAAATGTTTAACTAACTTGCTGGAGTTTTTTTTAATACATGGATAGGATGGGTATAGAGGGATATGGCACAAGGAAGTGCTGAGGGTTTTGGCAAAGGTGAGTATCATGACCAGTACAAGCTTGGAGGGCCGAAGGGCCGGTTCCTGTTCAGTATTGGTCTTTGTTCTTAAGAAGGTAACAGAAGGTTGATAAGGGCAATGCTGTTGATGTGGTGGAGAACGATTTTCAAGGCATTTGATACAATGCCGCACAACAGACTTGTGAGCAAAATTCTAGCTCTGGAATAAAAATGAAGGTAGGCATTTTGATAAGAAATTGGCTGAATGACAGGAAACAGAGTAATGATAAATAGTTTTTCAGATAGGCACAATGTGTTCAATATATTTTCATCAGAGAAGTACCTTCTCTAACTGCTTTTAATGCAATTATATCCTTTTTCAATTGAGGAGATCAAAACTGTACACAGTTCTCAAGATGTAGTCTCATTAATGCGCTACATAGCTGCAGTAAAACTTGCCTATTTTTATATTTCATTCACCTTACAATAAATAGCAATATTCAATTTGCCTTCCTAATCGCTTGCTGTACCTGCGTATTAACATTTTGTGATTCATGTAGCAGGACACCCAGATCCCTCTATAATCAGGTTCTGGAAACTCTTCATTTAAATAGTATGTTGCTTTCATTTTCTTCCGACCAAAGAGGACAAGTTCAAATTTACCCACATTAGACTCTATCTACCAATTTTTGTCCACTCACTTAACATATCTATATCCTTTTGTAAATCCTTTACTGCCTCTTGACGACCTTGTTTCTTACACGTCGTTGTAATTGGCAAATTTAATTCCCTTCATCCAAGTCATTGATATGAAATATAAATGATTGAGGCCCCAGCACAGATCCCTGTGACACTCCATTAGTTACAGCTGAAAAATACCCATTTATCCTGCTCTCTGCTTACTATTTGATAACCAATCTTTTATCCATGATACTATGTTGCCCCATAAACCATGTGCTCTTATCCTATGGGACCCTTAAAGAATCTAAGGAATTTTGGAATATTATAACCAATGCCTCCACGCTCTCTGCAGCCACTTCTTTTAAGATGCAAGGATGCTGTTAGACTTCAACTTGTTGGTACACTTGTGTAATTAATAAGGCTTAACTTATTAAATTGTGTAGTCTATAAGATTAGTGATGAAAAGCCTGAATGTTTATGTATTATTGGGATGATTTGGGTATGTTGTTAAGAAAGTCATACGGTTGACATCTCTTTAACTGCCAAATATTGTGATTGTAGTTTGAGAATGAAGATGTGGGTCATTTGGGAGTGGGCTGAAGTTATAGTTTGGGCACAACTGGGTTCCAGCAGGGCTAGCTTAGCAGTAAAGAGAAGCCAACGCATCAATGCTGATCGGCCAGGAAGGGAGCTTGAGGGCCTCCTATTCCAGGTTGCAAAGCTGGTTGGCTAGAAGAATGGTCTTGGCCCTCAAATATTCTGAGGAATCTGGTTAGAAATACAAATTAAGGTTAGATTGTTGTAGGGAGGCTCCGAGCGCTCTTCCCATTGCAAATATTGTGTTAAAAGTCATTAGTTATGTTGAATCTGATACTTGAGCTAAATGTTGCAAAACTACCGGCAAAAGGATATAAATATAAGAGGAGCCATACTGAGATACTTGTCAAGAGTTAGAATTTGTCACAGGACACTTGCTGAGGGCCATTTATCGGGAGAGAGTTAGGAGTAGGTCACTTGCCAGCAATAAGGTACTTGCTATGAAGTTAGCATTTGCATAGGACATTGCCAGTCGACATATATTTGTCACTGGCTGAGGGGTTGCTATAAGAACCCATATTAGGCTTGTTTTTTAATTTAATAATATTTAGTGACACAAGTAGGCTGCAATGAAATTACTGTGAAAAGTCCCTAGTTGCCACATTCTGGCACCTGTTTGGGTACACTAGAGGTGGAATTCAGAATGTCCAAATTACCTAACAGTCTTTCGTGACTTGTGGGAGGAAACCGGAGTACCTGGAGGAAACCCACGAAGACACGGGGTGAACGTGCAAACTCCGTACACAGTGACCCAAGCCGGGAATTGAACCTGCGACTCTAGAGCTGTGAAGCAACAGTGCTAACCACTGTTCTATTAATGCAACTGTCATAGGGATGAGGATTGCTGAAAGAATCCTTATTTGAGATCAGTGGATCCTGTATTGATAGAATTACCAGGGGTAAAGTAATTGCCAGAGAGAGTGAATAGAAAGTGTATAATCACTTAGCTGCCACGGAATCGTTAGTTAAAGTCTAGCCTGGGAGAATTAATAGTAAAGTAGACTTTGTTATTTTGGGGAAGTTACAGTCATTGTGAGAAATCTGTTTCCACCAGAGAGAGAGAATATTTAGCAGGCAGCTATGAAGTGTGTAGAGTGTTAAGCTGTTAAGTTATTAGGGTTGGGGTAAGAAGCTGATAAGGTGATTGGAAGCTTCAATAGTTATGGAAGTCTGGGAAGCTGTGGGTTAGAGAAGGACCCATTAGGACTGAAACCTTAAAGCTGCAAAGGGATTTGCATGTGTGTTAAAGTTAAGTTCGCTAAATTAAAATCCTGAAAGGTATCATAAACCAAGAGACCAGGTTCAAGGAACCAAGAAGTCCAGGAATCCTGCGATATATGGAAAAGACAGACCGATGTGCATTGCTCAATGAATGAAATATTGCGTCTCAATCTTAATTGTGCAATAGGCCTTGTTAGCTTGCACTCTAAATTTGTGGTCACCCTTTTTGCTAAGATAATTATTCCTCAGCAAGAATTCCTTAGTTTGGGGTTTAGTACAGACTCAAAATCCCTAAAATGCTGCCCATCTTGTCCTGAGGATTTGTCAGCATTTAGGTAGAATAGTTTTACTAGAAACTTTGCCCTGGTGATTGGCCTTTCAACCCTTGATTTTGAAATGAGAAGCTAGGGAGGAAATTGCCGGCCCCCAAGCTGAGATATGTGAATCATCAACAGTCACAGGAGAGGTGCCTGAAGATTGGAGGGTAGCAAATGTTGTGCCCTTGTTTAAGAAGGCTATAGGGATAAGCCTGGGAACTACAGACTGGTTAGCCTTACATCTGTAGTGGGTACACTGTTAGAAGATACTCTGAGTGACAGGACCAACAGGCATTTAGACAGGCAACAGCTAATTAGAGAAAGTCAGCATGGCTTTGTAAGGGGAAAGTCATGTCTCACTAATTTGATTGAGTGTTTTGAAGGGGTAATCAAAAAGGTAGATGAGGGCCGTGCAGTTGACGTTGTCTACATGGACTTTAGCAAGTCTTTGACAAGATACCGCATGGTAGGTTGTTGCAAAAGGTGAAATCTCACGGAATCCAGGGTGAAGTAGCCAATTGGTACAAAATTGGCTTGGCCAACGAAGCCAAAGTGTGGTTGTGGAGGGTTGTTTTTCAAACTGGAGGCCTGTGACCAGCGGTGTGCCTTAGGGATCGTGCTGGGTCCACTGTTATTTGTTATTTATATTAATGATTTGGATGTGAATGTAGGAGGCATGGTGAGTAAGTTTGCAGATGACACCAAGATTGGTGGCATAGCGGATAGTGAAGAAGATTATATAATATTGCAACAGGATCTTGACCAATTGGACCAGTGGGCTGATGAACGTCAGATGGAGTTTAATTTGGATAAATGTGAGGTGATGCATTTTGGTAGATTGAATCAGGGCAGGACCTACTCATTTAATGGCAGGGAGTTGGGGAGTGTTACAGTACAAAATGATCTAGAGGTGCAGGTTCATAGCTCCTTGAAGGTGGATTTGCAGGTGGACAGGGTGGTGAAGAAGGCATTCAGCATGCTAGGTTTTATTGGTAAGAATATTGAATACTAGAGTTGGGACATCATGTTGAAGTTGTACAAGATATTGGTAAGACCACACATGGAACACTATGTTGAGGTCTGGTCACCCTATTATAGGAAGGATATTGTTAAACTAGAAAGAGTGCAGAAGAGATTTACGAGGGTGCTAGCAGGACTTAATGGTCTGAGGTATAAGGAGAGGCTGGATAGGCTGGGACTTTTTTCCCCTGGAGCAAAGGAGGCTTCGGAGTGCTCTTATTGAGGTCTATAGAATAATGAGGAGCATAGATAAGGTAGATAGTCGACATCTTTTCCCAAAGGTAGAGGAGTCTAGAACTAGAGGGCATAGGTTTAAGGTGATAGGGGGAGATACAAAAGTGACCAAACAGGAATTGTTTTCACACTGAGGGTGGTGAGCATCTGGAATGAGCTGCAGAGGCAGTGGTAGAGGCTGTTCAATTTTCTCCTTTAAAAAACAGTTAGACAGTTACATGGGCAGGGTTGGTACAGAGGGATATGGGCCAAATGCAGGCAAGTAGGACTAGCTTAGTCATAGAAACTGGGCGGTATGGAGAAGGTGGGCCGAAGGGCCTATTTCCATGCTCTAAACATCTATGACTCTAAGTACCTTAGGGAAATGTCCTGTTTTCTACAGTGAAAACAGATACTAAATACTTGCCTCCGACATTCCTTGTTTCCATTATTAATCCCAAACATCTCTCTATCTAGATGATCAACGCTATCTTGAGTTATAATTTTCTTATTTAATTACTTGCAGAAACTCTACCTTAAACTGAGTCCACAATTCTCTCACAGTAGGGTTATTATAAAAGAGTAATAATCTGTAAAGCAGAGCAGTCTTGGGGACAAGGAAGAAGCTGAAACTCGCCAAGTGAACCAGATTTTTGAAGACATTCAGCCAGAATCTGAAGGAGTCCTAATAGGAACCAAATCTGTTTTAGATTCTAGACCATGCTAATTTTAGGATGGATTAGAGCTGTATGTTTACTTTCTTGTTGGTTAATGGGAAATTGAGAAGTGGTGTTAAGAGATAATTGTAAGCTGCTCTTTTCAGTTGTGAAGTTAAAAAAGTTAATATTGTATTCAAAATAAAGTTTTGTTTTGGAAATACCAAAGCCCTATTTCTTCATGCATTCACTCCTGGAGTGAATCATTCTTTTCACACGTTCTTGTAAATAAAACTAAAATATTGGGGCTTTGATCCAGTATCCTAGCCACTGTTGGGGTCTAGTCTGGGATTGTAATATCGCTGAGATAAATCTTTGCCGAGAGTGATTAAATATATGCTTAAAGGTCAGCCACTGCATTTCTGCTGTCCTACATTTTAACCTAGTTTCCTGGCTCATTTTAAATGGCTCTGCTTTCAAGCTCTGAGATATAATACTTTTATATTTAAGTTTAAAACACTAGTCTTACACTCACACTTCACCCCTTTAAACTAAAGGTGAAATCCTTTCAAGCTACGATCATTGTCCATAGAATCCATAGAATCCCTACAGTGCAGAAGGAAACCATTCAGCCCATCAAGTCTATACTAACCCTCCAAAAGAGCACTTTACCTAGGCCTGTTCCCCTGCCCTATCTCTGTAACTCTGAGCATTGATCATGGCCAGTCCACCTAACATGCACATCTTTGGACTGTGGGAGGAAACTGGAGCACCCGAAAGAAACTCACGCAGACAAGAGAACAAGCAAACTCCACATAGTCACCCAGGGCCAAATGTGCAAACTTCACATGGATTGTCACCCAGAGGCTACTTTAATATGAGGTTATTGATTCATTCTGTCTCATTTCACATTACCAAGACTAGAATAGTCTTTTCCCTGGTCGGCTGTAGAATGTATTTCTCTAAGAAATGCTCCCGAATTTTCAACAAGCCACATTTTCCAGGTTACCTTTGCCAATCTGATTTGCCCAATCAACATACAGATTAAAGTCACTCATGAAGCTAAACTAGAAGGCTGTGACTAACCTATCATATGCTAAATGAAGACCTGTAGACCTGTAGATAGACTTGGATATTGGAACAGAATTCCAAAGGCAGTGAAACTCACTATGACTTTGAATTTGTGTGAGTCACAATCATTCTAAGTAAGTACTGGAAGCATATTTAATTTCAGGAAGTTTGCTGTCTAAAGGGCCCTCAAGATAACGGATGCCTTATTTGGTTGTGTCAATAATTTACTTTAGTTCCAAATGGATTAAGATTAGAAGAATAGGATATGGTGCCATATTTATATTGTAATGCTAGCTTCCAAATAGTATAGAGGGCTACTGACTGTGCCTTTTCTTGCCAGTGATGCCCTGTGCATTAAGCTATGATCTCTGCTGTCTGGTTTGCCATTAATGAAATGTTGAGAAAGTATAATCATTTGTCTTGATCCCAGCCACAAGCTCCATCATTCTCCCTGACCATTCCCTGAGGCTGAACCCTGTTTGGCATTCATATGCAATTATACACTAAAGGTCCTATCTAGCTTGCTATAGTCATATGATCTCTGCCATGAGGGACAGGCTGGGGACTGCTATGTTACATTCAGTTCTACTAAACACATTCTACTAGAATCAATGTACTCTTTGAGCTTGCAGCAAACCGGTGATTTGCAACCTTGTTGTCCTATGTGACCCTGATCTGAACCTCTGACCCCATATCCGCTTCATCGCCAAGGCTGCCTACCTCCACCTCCATAACATCACTTGTCTCCACCGATGCCTCAGCTCATCAGTAGCTGAAACCTTCACACATGCTATTGTTAGCTCTAGGTTTGTTCACTCCAATGCTGTTCCAGTGACCTCCAATTTCCATAAACCTGAGTTCTACATGCTAAGTCACACCAGTAGGGAGGGGTACCTTCAGCTGCTGCTGCACCAGTGTTAATTCTGGGACAGCCTCTGTCACAGCCCTGTTGCATCAAGGGGTCAATTATGGTAATGACACCCTCTGGGGCAATGCTTTCTCGTCCTCTTTTGCGACTGCCTCAGCCATTGAATAGCACTTTGGATTGCTGGAGAGAACGACCAGATGGGCCGCTAATGGTATCCACTGCGTGATCTTTGCACTATCAGCATCATTGACTTGTCCAATGCTCCAGCGCATTGATGGATTTTGTGCTTGTCACTGCGCTGCGACTGCATCCATTCCAAGTCCTGCCACACGCGAATCTTCATGAGGTTGGCCACTGTTTCATTGGAAGAGCTCATGTGCTCAAAGCCCTGAGCCGCATTGGTGCACATGAGCCAGATGGATTCTGTAGTGCTCAGGCTTCCCAATACAGTGGAGTATTTGGCATGCTGTCAGAAAGGTAGGATTTCTCTCCGGCCCTTCATCTATAGATCCCAATATCTTTTCACCCACGACTGCAGGTATTCCCATTTCTTCATCGCCAACTTGTTCCTGTGGGGACATTCTGGCGACTGTCCAAAAGATTGAGTATGCAAATCAGTGTTCCCTGGTGATATTTTAACTTTGACAAGCAGAACCGATGTGGACGACATTATGAATTAATTGTGTGGCATTTGCTGAGCTGGAGAATTCCTGGAATTCACCCTTCTTTGTAATTATTGTAAATTGACAATTGTATTAATCTGCTTCTGCTCTTTCCTCTTGAATGTATGTTTTTATCACGTCTCCCATGCTCGCTGTGGACACCTGCCCTGATCCACTGAGACCCCTCCACCATCAGAAACAGCACAACCCCCAGGCCTTTGCTTCTTGTATTTTTAAGCAGAAAAAAACATGTCCCAATGAGCAGCAGCGAGAAAGAAAAATGCATTACAGCTGCTATAAAGTATGCCATTTCTCTTACGGAAAGGTTTCTATCCCAGTTGAAGCCCTGCGTGCTGATAATTGCATCGAGATGAATTTGTACAGGAAAACCGAACCACAGGTGTGTGAACCAATGTCTGTTCATTGCTTCAGAAACTTATAACATTGAATTTCTAAATAGTTCCAAACATTCCAGTCATTCTGGACTGCTTCGAAGAGTCCATTGCAAGTTTTACATCAGTCTCTCGAATGTCATTCCATGTACATCATTCTCGCTCAAATGTTTTATAAATACAATAAACATCACAGTTTTACAGGAAATCATCATCATCACATTAACTGCAACAAAGAAGAAATAAGACAGTATTGATGGTGGAAAATACATTTTGTTTCTATTAATGAAAATCATAATGCAAATGGTTAGGCAAATTCTAATGCGGAATCAAGCCTCTCTGCCAATATTAATCCTGAAAGCAATTTTTCCATTAATTTTCAACATTAATTACAGTCTAATTTCAGGTGGCACTTCCTACTAACCTTGATCCCTAACTAAGATTTTTCTTGAGTTTTTTGAAGAGTTCATGGAAAGAGTACATGAGGTTAACATGGTGTACGTCAGTCATTTTCAAACCCAGATTCGTGACCCCGTGGGTGGGTCGCAGGCGGGTGTCGGGAGGGTCGTGGGGCCATGTGTCACGGCATTCACGATCATGGGAAACAGTGCCCAAAGGCTGCGACCAGCTTTTAAAAATGCCAGCTGCAACTGGTTTTCAGAATGCTGGCATGCGTGCCCCCTCAGCAGTGCGCAGGTCCGGAGCCCAGCGGGGCAGACCGCCTCCTCCTGATGTTAGCACGCTGACACAGGCACAGAGTTTTTTAAAAACTCGATGGAGTCTTCCTGACTGGAGCGGCAGCAGAGAGCAGGTCACACATCCTATATACTGACGTCACATGCCCTGGGCTGAAGAGAGATTCCTCCATTTTGTTAGCAGCAAGCAACAGGACTGAAGTATGTAAAATGGAACGTTTCGTAATAAGGAAGAAAGGGCCAGAGACAAAGAGAGGCCAGGATATCAGAACTAAATCTGCTGGAGAGAGCTGCTCAAGAGACTCTACAGCAGGACAATGCAGTACTGGTGTGAGTTACACGGCTTCTAGTGAACAGCCCATTAAGAAGAAGCTGAAATCAGGAACAAAGCAGAATAAAGATGATTTTATAAATTATGGCTTTATTAATTGTATCAATGCAAATCAGGATGCAAAGCCCATGTGTGTTATACGAAGGGAAGTACTGGCAAATGAATGTTTAAAACCCTCAAAACATCAAAGGCATTTAAAGACTAAGCTTGGCGGGTTCGAGGACAAACCTCTTGATTTTTTTCAACGGATGCAGTGAGCATTTATATCATCAGCTGAAATGTAACACCGAATGACAAAGCAAGTGAGATTGTGAGGACCAAGCAGACTCACCTGTCACATTAAAGGTAAGCAAAAATGGTGGGTTGCGAAGTTCAGGCGGTGTAGGTCAGAAAGGTCAGCCGGCATGGGACGCAAAAATTGTCCGACATGGGTCACGAATGTCAGCCAGCATGGGTCCCGAGGATAGCCAGTTGGTAAAAATGGGTCCCAGGCAAAAAACCTTGAAAAACACTGGTGCACATAAATTTGAATGAAGGCATTTGATGAGGTGCTGCACAACTGACTTTACAACAAAGTTAGATTTCATGGAATAAAAGGAACTGTCGCAACATGGATATGAAATTCGCTGAGTGACAGGAAACAGAGTGGTGGCGAAGGTTATTTTTCTCACTGAAGGAAGGTTTATAGTGGAGTCTCCCAGGGGTCAGTGATAGGCTGACTGCTCTTTTTGATATATGTTAATGACCTCGATCCTGGTGTACAGGACATTATTTCAAAATTTGTGGATGACCCAAACTTGAGGTATTATAAACTGTGAACAGGATAGTGCAGAAAAAAGGATATACGTTGGTTAGTGAAATGAGTGGCAAGTGGTTGATGGAATTTAATGCAGAGAAATGCAGAGAAGGTAGAAGAGAGGACAGCAATATAAAATGAGGGTATAATTCTAAAGGGCAGAAGCAGAAAGATATGGGGGTTTACATGCACAAATAATTGAAATTGGCAGAACAAGTTGAGACAGCAGTTAAAAAGCATATAGGATCCTGGGCTTCATAAATTGGAGCATTGACTACAGAAACAAGGATTATATGGGTGGCACTGTGGCACAGTAATGAGCACTGCTGCCTCACTGTGCCAAGGATCTCGGTTCAATTCCGGCCTTGGGTGATTGTATGGAGTTTGCATGTTCTCCCCATCTCCATGGGTTTCCCACAGTCCAAAGATGTACATGTTAGGTGGATTGGCCATGACTGATATCTAGGGTTATGGAGGTAGGGCGGGGAATTCGACTCTAGGTTGAGAGCTTTTTCGGAGGGTCAGTACAGACTCAATGGGCTGAATGGCCTCCTGCACTGTAGATATTCTATGGATATTGATTATGTTAAATCTGTATAAGGCACTAGTTCAGCCTCAGTTGGAGTAATGTCCATTTCTGGGCACCACACTTTAGAAAGGGTGTACAAGAATGGTTCCAGGGTTGAGGATCCTGTTCTGTCGAGAGATTAGAAACGCTGGTGCTGTTCTTGCAGAGGGAAGGATGACAGGAGATTTGATAGAAGCATTCAAAATCATATGAACATACAAATTAGGAGCTGGAATACACCACTTGTCCCTCAAACCTGCTCCACCATTCAATAAAATAATGGCTGATCTAATTGCAACCACAAACTCACATTCCCACCTACCCCGATAACCTTTCATCCCCCCACTTATCAAGAATCTATCTAGCTCTGCTGTAATAATATTGAAAGACTCTGCTTCCACTGTATTTTAAGGAAGAGAGTTCCAAAGACTCACAATCTTCTGACAGAATTTTCCTTCCTTATCTCTATCTTAAATGGATGACCCCTTATTTTTAAATGGACAACACCTAGTTTTAGATTCTCCCACCAGAAGAAACATCATTTCCACATCCACCTTGTCAAGACCCCTCAGAATTTCATATGTTTCAATCAAGTCACCTTTTACTCTTCTGAACTCCAGCTGAGACAAGCCTAGCCTGTACAACCTTTCCTCATAAGGCAACCCACCCATTCCAGGTGTTGGTCTTGTAAACCTTCTCTGAACTATTTTTAGTACATTTACAAAATTCCTCAAATAAAGAGACCAATACTGTACACAGTATTCCAGATGTGGTCTCACCAATACTCTGTACAAATGAAGCATAGCTTCCCTACTCTTGTATCTAATTCTCCTCGCAATTAATGATAACATTCTATTAGCTTGCCTAATTATTTGCTGTACCTGCATACTAGACTTTTGTGATTCATGCATTAGGACACCCAGATCCCTCTGAATATCGGAGCTCTGCAATCTCTCACCATTTAGATAACATGCATTTTTTTATTCTTCCTGTCAAAACAGACAATTTCATATTTTCCCACATTATACCACATTGCCAGATCTTTGCCCGCTCTCTTAACCTATCTATATCCTTTTGTATTTTCCTACTTATCTTTGCATCATCAGCAAATTAAGCAACTACACCTTTGGTCCAATCATCCAAGTCATTTCTATGAATTGTAAAAAAGTTGAGGTTCCAGCATTGGTCCCTGTGGCACACCACTAGTTACATCTTTCCAACCGTAAAATGACCGATTGATGCTTACTCTGTTTCCTGTTAGCTAACCAATCTTCTATCTGTGACAATATGATACCCCCTACACAATGAGCTTTTATTTTCTGCAATAACCTTTGATGTGGCACTTATCAAATGCCTTCTGGAAATCGAAGTACAATACACCCATGCTACTCCTTCAAAGAACTCAAAAAAATTGGTTAAGCTTGATTTCCCAAGAACAAAACCAAGTTGGCTCTGCCTGACTACCTTAAATTGATCCAAATGTCCTACTATTACACTTTAATAATGACTCTGAACATTTTCTACACGACCGATCTTAAACTAACCGCTGTGTTCTTTCCTGCTTTCTGTCTCCCTCCCGTTTTGAATAAAGGAGCTACATTGACTATTTTTCAATCTCAAGGAGTCTTCGCCAAACCCTAGAATTTTGAAAAATTAAACGGTACTAGGGAGGCCCGAACAACCATGCCCACTTGTCGGGTTCTGGATAGCCTTCTTCGAGCGATGTTCAAGGTTCTGGTGGTGAGGGTGGAGCCATGCCCGAGAGTGGCGGTCTTTGAGGTATCGTACCAGCCGGATGATCTTATGGGGAAGAGGGCCGACGCCGTGGCTTTTGCATCCTTAATCGCATGCCAGAGAATCCTGTTTGGCTGGCAATCAGCAGCACCACCAACAACTGCAGACTGGCTGGCAGACCTGCTGGAATTTCTCCACCTGGAGAAGATCAAGTACACCATCCGAGGGCTTCCACAAAGCATGGGGCCACTCATCAGGCTGTTCCAAGACCTGTTTGAGGCAAACAGTGACTAGAAAGAGATGGGGGGAAAAGCGAGAGAGGAAGAAAAGGGAGGAGATGCACAACAGACAGGAGCAGAGGGGGAGGAGAAGGAAGGGATCCCAAAGAAGGTACAAAATGAAGCACGGGAGGCGAGGGGAGGAGGGGAAGGGCCATGCAGATCTCCCCCCTTCCCCCCAACACCAAACAATAAAAAAGTAAAATTCCCAGCAGGGAAAAAAAGGAAAAAAGAAGAACGTGCCACCAACAAGGGAAGGGAGTTGTGGCTTCACCTTTTGTACCAGTCTACCATGAGGTACTTTGTCAAAGGCTTTACTGAAGTTCATATATACAACATCTACTGCCTTTCCCTCACCTATCATCTTTGTAATTTCCTCGAAAATCTCGATCAAATTAGTGAGGCACGACCTCCCCTTCACAAAACCATGCTGTCCATCACTAATAAGTCCATTTGTTTCCAAATGTGAGTAAATGCTGTCACTAAGAATCTTTTCCAATAATTTCCTAACACTGACGTAAGGCTCACCGGCCTATAATTTCCTGGATTATCCCTGCTGCCCTTCTTAAACAATGGAACAACATTGGCTACTCTGTAGTCCTCTGGAACCTCACCTGTAACCAATGAGGATACAAAGATTGCTGTCAAGGCCCCAGCAATGTCTTCCCTTGGGGTAGATCCCATCAGGCCCTGGGAACTTATCTACTTTAATGCTTTTTAAGATGCCCAACACCTTGTCTTTATTAATATACATGACTCAGAATATCTACACTCTACCCTATAATTCTCATCCACCAAGTCCTTCTCTTTGGTGAATACTGAGGCAAAGTATTAATTTAGTATCTCGCCCAGTTCCTCTGGTTCCATACATAGATTCCCTCCAATATCCTTGAATGGACCAACCCTTTCTCTGGTTACCCTCTTGCTCTTTACATATGTATAAATCACTTTAGGATTTACCTTAATCCTGTTTGCCAACTACATTTCATGACCCCTTTTAGCCTTCCTAACTCCGACCTTACATTCTTTCTTACTTGCATTATATTCTTCAAGGTCTTCATCTGTCCTAAGCCTTTTAGACTTTGTGAATGCTTCCTTTTTCTTTTTGGCAAGGTTCATTATATCCCTTGTTATCCAGTGTTCCCTATACTTGCCACCCTTATATTTCATCCTCACAGGTACATGCCAATCCTGAATTCTAATCAACTGATATTTGAAAGCCTCCCACATGCCAGGTGTTGATTTTCCCCCAAACAACCTCGCCCAATCAACATTCTCTAGATCCTGTCTAATGCTGTTGTAATTAGCCTTCCCCAGTCTAACACCTTCACCTGAGGACCACTCTTGCACTTATCCATAAGCAGCTTAAAACTTACGGAATTATGATCATTGTTCCCGAAATGATCTCCAACTGAAACTTCGATCAACTGGCCGGGCTCAATCCCCAGCACAAGGCCTAATATGGCCCCTTCCCGAGTTTGGCTATTTACATATTGTTTCAAGAAACCCTCCTTACTAATTCTGCTCCATCCATGCCTCTAGCAGTAAGTGTGTCCCAGTCAATATAGGGAAATCACCCACCACAACAACCCTATTGTTTATGCATCTTTCCAAGATCTGTCTGCATATCTGCTCCTCTATCTCCTGCTGGCTGTTAGGAGGTCTGTAGTAAACCCACAACATTGTGACAGCACCATTCCTATTCCTGAGTTCAACCCAGATTGCCTCACTGCCTGAACCCTCCAAGGTATCCTCTCTCAGCACAGATGTGATATTCTCCTCAACCAATAATGGAACTCCCCCAACCCTTTTGCATCCTCCTCTATCCTGCCTGAAGGATCTAAATCCTGGAATGTTTAGTTGTCAATCAGTCCCTCTCTCAACCAAGTTTCTGTAATAGTAACAACATCATAATTCCACATACTAATCCAAGCTCTATGTTCATCTATCTTACCTGAAATACTCCTCGCATTGAAACTAATGCACTTCAGCCCACCAGCCCCGCTACGTTGAACAACCACTCCCTGCCTGCTCTTTCTCTTAATCTTACTGGCCTTAGTCTGTAGCTCTCCCTCAGTTATTTCTCCCACTGACCTACTGCTCTGGTTACCAACCCCTTCCATACTAGGCAGTTCAATCTGTTTCTCTGCCTTCTACTTTTCTCCTTACTCGCTTTTGTTTCTATCTCCTCTTTACTACCCTCTGACTTCCTGCATTGGTTCCCATTCCCCCTGCCACATTAGTTTCATACTCTGATGATTGTCCTTATTTAAGTTTAAAACATTCGCCTTTGACCTACTCTTCTCTCCCTCAAATTGAATGTAAAATTCAATCATATTATGATTGCTGCTACCTAAGGGTGTCTTCGCTATGAGATCATCAATTAATCCTAATTCATTACACAATACCTGATCTAGTATAGCCTGCTCTTTTCTTGGCTCCAGAACATGCTGTTCTAAGAAACTACCCCAAAACATTCCGTGAACTCCTCATCTGGACTACCGTTGTCCATCTGATTAATAGTCTAGATGTAGATTAGAATTCCGCCTGATTAACGCTGTGCATTTCTGAAGAACTCCCATTATTGTCCCATCATGTGAGTACTGTTACGGAGCCTGTACACCACTTCCACAAGTGACTTCTTGCCTTTATCATTTCTCATCTCTACCCAAATTGCTTTTACATCCTAGTATCCTGAAATTAGGTTATCCCTCTCTAACATGCTAATAGCATTATTAATTAACAGAGGCACCCCTCCACCTTTTACTAGCTTTCTGTCCTTCCTAAATATCATGTATCTTTCAATATTCAGGTCCCAATCTTTAAGTTATCTCATCTTCCCAAATGTTATCCCTTGCCTCCACTTATTAGTTTAAAATCCTCTCTACTTCCCTAGTTATGCAACTTGCTTGGACACTGGTCTCAGCATGGTTCATGTGTCAGCCGACCCAACAGTACAACCCCCACTTTCCCAAGTACTGATGCCAGTGCCCCACAAACTGGAACCCACTTCTTCCTACCAATCTTTAAGCAACACAATAATTTCTCTTATCTATTTGCATGTGGCTCGAGTGATCATCCACAGATGATTACTTGGGCGGCATGGCAGCACAGTGGTTAGCACTGTCGCTTCACAGCACCAGGCACTCATGCTCGATTCCTGGCTTGGGTCGCTGTCTGTGTGGAGTCTGCACGTTCTCCCCGTGTCTGTGTGGGTTTCCTCTGGGTGCTCCAGTTTCCTCCCACAAGTCCCGAAAGACATGCTGTTTGGTAATTTGGACATTCTGAATTCTCCCTCTGTGTACCCGAGCAGGTGCAAGTGTGGCGACTAGGGACTTTTCACAGTAACTTTGATGCAGTTTTAATGTAAGCCTACTTGTGACAATAATAAAGATTATTAGTTTGAGGTTCTGCTTCATAATTTGGTGGCTAGCTCCTCATACTGACTATGTGGAATCTCCTTCTTCGTCCTACCTATGCCCTAGAACATAGAACATAGAACAGTACAGCACAGAACAGGCCCTTCATGTTGTGCCGAGCCATGATCACCCTACTCAAACCCACGTACCCACCCTATACCCGTAACCCAACAACCCCCCCCCCAACCTTACTTTTTTTAGGACACTACAGGCAATTTAGCATGGCCAACCCACCTAACCCGCACATCTTTGGACTCTGGGAGGAAACCGGAGCACCCGGAGGAAACCCACGCACACACGGGGAGGACGTGCAGACTCCGCACAGACAGTGACCCAGCCGGGAATCGAACCTGGGACCCTGGAGCTGTGAAGCATTTATGCTAACCACCATGCTACCGTGCTGCCCTACTTTAAAAAAAAAAAATTTTTTAGAGTACCCAATTATTTTTTCCAATTTAGCGTGGCCAATCCATCTACCCTGCACATCTTTTGGGTTGTGGGGGTGAAACCCATGCAGACACGGGGAGAATGTGCAAACTCCACACAGACAGTGACCCAGGGCCAGGATTCGAACCTGGGTCCTCAGCGCCATAGGCGACAATGCTAACCACTGTGCCACCGTGCTGCCCATGCCATTCATACTTACATGGGCCACAACCACTGGGTCCTCCCCTCTCACTGCAAGTTCCACTCCAGCTCTCAGCAGATGTCCTGAACTCTAGTACTGGGTAAAAACACCGCCATCTGGACTGTCATTCTTTGCTGCAGGGAACAGTGTTAATCCCCCGCATTATTCAATCCCCTACAACCACTGCATTCCTCTTTTGCTCTTCCCACTTGAATGGCTTCCTATAACAAGAGGTCTTACAACACCAGGTTAAAGTCCAACAGGTTTGTTTGGAATCACTAGCTTTCAGAGCACTGCTCCTTCACGGAACTGTGCTCCGAAAGCTAGTGATTTCAAACAAATCTGTTGGACTTTAACCTGGTATTGTCCGACCTCTTATTGTACCCACTCCAGTCCAACACCGGCATCTCCACATCATACCTATAGCAAGGTGTCGTGGTCTGTCAGCTCATCGACAAATTAGAGGACCGCAAACCTGTTGAAGGATTGAAAAGGCTGAGGTTCCTGCACTCCTGCTCTCTGGGTCCCCTTACCTGCCTCACTCACAGTCTCACCCTCCTCATGAAGGATATAGCCACAATAAATAAGGGGAAACTGTTCCTATTGGTGGAAGGGTGGTGAACCAGAGCACATTGATTTAAAGTGATGGGCAAAAGGAGCAAAGGCGATATAAGGAAACACGTCTTTAGGCAGCAAGTGGTTAGGATGTGCAATGCACTGAATGAGGGTGTGGTAGAGGCAGGTTCAAACAGCTTCGAAAAGAGACTTGGACCATTATCTGAAAAGGCAACATTTTCAGGGCTAAAGGAAAAGGCAGGAGAGGGACACCAGGTGAATTGCTTTTACCAAGGGGCCAGCACAAGCAGGGCGGGCCGAATTGCCTCTTCCTGTGCTCAAACCATTCTGAGACCCTCTTATAAACCCCAATGTCACATTATCACTGCTCTATTAACCCTAACCTTGATTGAAAAGTGCCCTTTGAAAGAAGTATGAAATAAACATAACGCTGTAAGCAATCATCCCGTTACCCTGCGGGCTGGAGACTGTCCATGGAACTGAAGGATAAAGTATGGGATCACTTTCAATTTCTGCCGGGGATGGTTAAACCGCCCACCCCACCCCCACCGCCGATTTCCCTCTGTCCAGTAACCTCGGCGGAGAAGAAATCCCCCAAAACCTGCGTTTGCAGAGAGCATTTCAGGCGGGCTATTTCCCCAAATCCTTTGCCCAATGAATCGCTTTTGAGATGTGGTGATTTATGTTGACAACCTAAAATAATGGGATTAGCATGCAGTCCAGCGATTTAGCTCCGCTATGTGTGTCCGCTATTGCTGGAGTTTGTAAGAGTGCTGCTTTGCAAAGGCAGCTTGTGGCTGTAAATGGGGTGGCGCCTCTGGGTGAACCTTGCTAAGGTGTGGTCCTGCATGTGGTGAAGCAGAGCTCAGGTATTCTCTGCATTGTTGCAGAGTGACGCCCCGTTCATCGTGGGCGTTGCCTGCAACATATAAATGGCCAGAAACTCCAGCCTATCGCCACTAACGGTTGCATTTCCCTCCAGAGCATCTCGCAGAAGAACCTTCGAGGTAGGTTCCCTCTCCTCGTTGATTTTGTCTTTTTGTTTTGATTTGGCAAATCGGGGTTCTTGGAAGTCCGGCGGGTGCACGTGCAATTTAGTCAAGTTAACTCTTTGTTTTCCCCCTTTGCCCCACTTTCTAGCCGCCACTTTCTGAGGAGGAGACCGTTGTCAGATTTCAGCCATGCAGTTGTCGAGAGTCGCTGTGCTCCTGTTGTTCCTCTTCGTCGCCCAGTGTCTGCTGGCGGGGGCAAGTGAGGAGAAGAAGCAGAGGAGGAGGAGGAAAGGCAAAGGACAGGACAAGGAGCAGCCGCAGGACGGGGCCACAGCAAGGAAGGCAGAGAGCAGCCCGAGCGGGGCAGAGCAGGGGAAGAGGCAGGGGAAGGGTTCAGTCCCCCAGCAGGGAAGGTTCGTCAACAAGGACAAGGCACACTGCAAGTGGAGGCTCAGAGGGGAGGATGGCGCTGACAGGAACCTGCGTGTGGAGTGCAAGAAAGGAGCTGATGATTACTGGTGTGAGTTCACGGGAAAGCCATCAGCCTGCGCCAAGTACGCGGGAGACGCAAAAACCTACTGGAAGCAAATCACCCGGGCGCTGAAGAAGCAAAAGGCAATATGCAGCGAACCATCGGCGGTGCTGAAATCCAGCTTGTGTCGAAGTACAAAAGCAGCGAATCTGAAAATGACCGGCTCCACACAGCAAACCGCCGCAGCCCCGGGCAAGGAGCAACCGAAGCTGCCGAGCTCCTTATCCACCGTGGACCCTGACGCTCCAGATATTGACAAAGTTGCTTCGGAATATTGTAGCGAAAGCTGGGGGTCTGTCTGCAAGTTCATGCTGTCAGCAATGCAGGGCTGATACAATAAGGGACTGCAATGTTGTGTTTCTATGCGATTGTCTATTTTACTCACCGCTTAAAGAGTGGGACTATATTGTTTGTATAGCTGATCGATTATATTAAAGTTCCGTGGTTTATAAATGAATTTGTAAAACTTAAAATGCCCCTAATTTATTAACAGCCGTTCTGGAATACAGTATCTCATGTTAAACTTAATACATGTGTAGCTCTTCATTACAACGTGTACAGGGGAGTAGTACAGCGTTGTGGGCGTGACTAGTTGTAAAGTCCACACTGCTGTCAAACCAGCCCATAGTAATAATATGGTTTGAAACGACAATGAATCGAGTTCCCCCGAACGTTTTACAGACTATGTACACATAGACACATACTGCCAATTTCAGCCGTGTTTTTTGTTAATGTCATGTCCTGCTTCGACCAATGTCACTTCAATGAAAATGTTACTCCTGTTGACAGCACGACCCTCGTGTTTTACTGACGTTTGAACGATCAAGTTTCTAGATTAACACAAGCCTATTGTAAATAAAACCAGGTATATTTAACTAAAACCGTTAATAAAAACTTTTTTAAAACTTTATTTTACTTCGATGCTATGTTTTTTTCAGAACGCGCGAAAAAATACTCAAGCAAAGTCTTAAGATTTATATTCGATCTGCTCGTTTAACTGCTGCGTCCATATGAACTCCTGAAACACTGGGCAGCAGCTGAGTTTAATGCTGCTTATATTACGATATAAAAAAGTCTGTGAAGACAGACTTGTTTTCAAAGCTTCTCTCTTGTTCGGTGCAACCATTCCCGTTGCATTTTTGTCTCCTGGCTTAGAATGCTCTTATCTACCCATCAATTTAAGGGGAATTAACATCATTGGTAATACCAGGAGGAAAGTGCCCGCTGCAATTATTCAAGGATGCTGCCCTTGAAAGTTCCTAAAGTGTCCGACTCCACTATCACAGCAGGCAGTCCATTCCACACCCTAACCATTCTCTGAGTAAAGAACCTACCTCGATCTGGTAGAGTCCAGTCGGGATGTTACTTTGAATTAAGAAGTCACCATTATGCTTAAACCTACCAAAGCAACAACTTGAGTGTCACTACGTATAAAAGGTCGCTTCACCAAATGCTTATCAAACAAAATTTGACACCGAATCAAATAAGAAGACATTGAGCCAGATGATCAAACGCTTGGTCAAATGGGCAGGTTTTAAGGGAATCCAGCTACAAAAGTAGAGATGTTTAGTAAGGGAATTTCAGAACTCAGGGTCTTGGCAGCTGAAGAAATGTCCGCCAGTGGGGGAGGAATTAAAATTGGAGATGCTCACGGCCAGAATTGGAGAAGCGCAGCTATCTTGGAGGGTTGTAGAGTTGGAGGAGATTATAGAGATAGGGAGGGAAGACCATTGAAGGATTTGAAAACAAGCATGAGAATTTTAAAAAGGACGTTTCAGTTGACAGCGAGCTAGTGTGAGTCAGCAAGCACATGGGTGATGGTGGAGAGTATCTGGTGCAAGGACATGGTATTTTTGAATGACCTAAGGAGGGTATCATGTGGCAGGCACATTGGAATATGAAAAAACTGAAGGTAACAAAGGTATGGATAAGGGTTGCAATAGCAGATGAACTGAGGAAAGGGTAAAGTCAAAAGATATAAAAATCACGTCAACAGCACCTTCCAAACTCACAATCTGTACTACCTAGAAGGAGACGGGCAGAAGATGCATGGGAATACCACCAACCCAAGCCACTCACCACCCTGACCTGAAACTGTATTGCCGTTGTTACTCTGTTGCTGGGTCAAAATCCTGGAACTCCCTTCTTAACAGCACCGTGGGTGTACCTACATCACATGGACTGCAGCAGTTCACAATGGTGTCTCACTACTCTCTTAAGGGCAATTAGGGATGGGCAATAAAAATGCAGACCTGGCCAGGGCTGCCCACATCCATGAAAGAGTAAAAAAGATGGAAATAGGCAATCTTACTGTTGGCGTGGACAAGTAGTTGGAAGCTCAATTCAGGGTCAAATAAACATTAAATATCAGGTAAACTCATCATTGGGAAAATAGTGATAACTGCAGCAGTTTGATTCAGTTGCAATACTCACGTCAGTATCCAGGCGTGGGCCCATGCTCTACAAAATGTTTAAGCTGACAATGATGTATTGAGAAAAACCATATCGTCCTTAAATCAAGCCCTTGTCTGCCTGTAGGCGAATGCAAAAAATATCTGCGTGGGTTTCGTCCAGGTGCTCCAGTTTCCTCCCACAGTCCAAAGATATGCAGGTTAGGTGGTATCTTTTTCCTGATGGAAGAAGGTGGAAGAGAGCATGTCCAGGGTGCGTAGGGTCCTTAATTATGCTGGCTGCCTTTCCGAGGCAGCGGGAATTGTAGACAGAGTCGATGGATGGGAGGCTGGTTTGTGTGATGGATTGGGCTACATTCACAACCTTCTGTAATTTCCTGCAGTCTGGGGCAGAGCAGGATCCATAAGAAGCTGTGATACAATCAGAAAGAATGCTTTCTATGGTGCATCTGTAGAAGTTGGTGAGTGTTGTAGGTGACATGCCAAATTTCCTTTGTCTTCTGAGAAAGTAGAGTCGTTGGTGGGCTTTCTTAACTATAGTGTTGGCATGAGGGGACCAGGACAGGCTGTTGGTGATCTGGACACCTAAAAATTTGAAGCTCTCGACCCTTTCTACTTCGTTCCCATTGATGAAGACAGGGGCATGTTCTCCATGATGCTTCCTGAAGTCAATGACAATCTCCTTCGTTTTGTTGACTTTGAGGGAGAGATTATTGTCATCGCACCAGTTCAACAGATTCTCTATCTCATTCCTGTACTCTGTCTCGTCATTGTTTGAAATCCAACCCACTACTGTGGTGTCATCTTCAAATTTGAAAATCAAGTTGGAGGGGAATTTGGCCACACAGTCATAGGTGTACAAAGAGTATAGTCGGGGGCTGAGGACACAGCCTTGTGGGGCACTGGTGTTGAGGATGATTGTGGAGGAGGTGTTGTTGCCTATCCTTACTGATTGTGGCCTGTGGGTTAGAAAGTTCAGGATTCAGTCACAGAGGGAGGAGCCGTGGCCAAGGCCACGGAGTTTGGAGATGGATTTCATAGGAATGATGGTGTTGAAGGCTGAGCTGCAGTCGATAAATAGGAGTCTGACATGGCTGTCTTTGTTATCTTAGTGTTCCAGGGTACAGTGCAGGGCCATGGAGATGGTGTCTGCTGTGGACCTGTTGCAGCGGTAGGCGAACTGTAGTGGATCAAGGCAATCCGGGCGGCTGGAGTTGATTCGTGCCATGACTAACCTTTCGAAGCACTTCATGATGATGGATGTCAGAGCCACTGGACGATAGTCATTAAGGCACGCTGCTTGGCTTTTTTTTGGTACAGTGATGATGGTCATCTTCTTGAAGCAGATAGGGACCTCAGAATGTTGTAAAGAGAGGTTGAAGATGTCCGCGAATACCCCCACCAGCTGATCCGAGTAATACCTGAGTGGCTGTCCGGGTGCCCCATCCGGGCCAGTGGCTTTCCGTGGGTTGACCTTCGAGAAGGCTGTTCTGACGTCTGCAGTGGTGATCTCAGGTACAGGTTCATCCGGGGTGGAGGGCTTTCTCTCGCTGACCTCTTGTTCAAAGCGTGCATAGAATGCGTTATGCTCATCAGGGAGTGGTGCATTGGAGCCGGTGATTTTACATACCTTCATCTTGTAGCCCGTTATTGCAGACCTTGCCATAGTTGGTGGGTGTCTGTGTGGCTAGCCTGGGACTCGAGCTTGGTCCGGTACTGTCTTTTGGCATCTTTGATGGATCTCCTTAGATCAAATCTGGCTTTCTTGTGTAGGTCAGGGTCGCCTGACTTGAATGTCTCAGACCTAGATTTCAGCAAGCAGTGGATATCCCTGTTCCTCCAGGGTTTCCGGTTGGGAAACATGCAGATTTGCTTCTTTGGCACACAGTCTTCTTCACACTTACTAATGAAGTCAGTTACTGTAGTGGTACTCATTCAGCTGGTCGCAGAGTTTTTAAATACTGACCAGTCCACTGACTCTAAGCAGTCCCCTAGGAGATCATCCGATTCCTCAGACCAACATTGCACGCTTTCTTTGACGGATTCTCCCGCTTCAGTTTTTGCTTATAGGCCGGGAGCAGGAGCACAGCCTTGTGGTCAGATTTGCCAAAGTGTGGGCGGGCGATAGAGCAGTACGCATGTTTGATATTTGTGTAGCAGTGGTCCAGGATGTTTGGGCCCCTGGTGGAACAGGGGACGTGTTGGTGGTAATTTGGTAGTACGCTCTTGAGCTTGGCCTGATTGAAGTCCCCAGCTACAATGAACAAGGCCTCGGGATGTTTCGTTTCAAGGCTATTTGTGGTGGTGAATATTTTGTCCAGTGCGATTTTTACGTTCGCATGGGGTGAGATGTAAACTGTAGTCAGGATAACGGAGCTGAACTCCCGCAGAAGGTAGTAGGGACAGCATTTTGGCGTCAGGTATTCTAGGTCTGGGGAGCAAAAACTCGCCAGTGTTGCTACTTCTAGGCACCAGGAAGTGTTGATTAGAAGGCAGACCCCACCTCCCCTAGCCTTGCCTGAGACTGCTGTACGGTCCATTTGGTGGATTGAGAAGCTCTCTGGCTGTAGAGCACAGTCTGGTGAAGCAGGAGTGAGCCATGTCTCCATGAAACAAAGCACACAGCAGTCCTGCCCTGTCTGTATGGAGTCTGCACATTCTCCCCGTGTCTGTGTGGGTTTCCTCCGGTTTCCTCCCACAGTCCAAAGACGTGCAGGTTAGGTGGATTGGCCATGATAAACTGCCCTTAGTGACCAAAAAAAGGTTAGGAGATGTTATTGGGTTACGGGGATAGGGTGGAAGTGAGGGCTTAAGTGGGTCGATGCAGACTCGATGGGCAGAATGGCCTCCTTCTGCACTGTATGTTCTATGAGCACATGGCCCCACGGTGCAGGCTGCTACCCCTCCTACCCCCCCACCCCTACCACAAGACAAAAAATGAAAAATCTGCTCATTCAAATTCCCATTCAGCCTCCCAAGACACCTGGGCTAATAAGGAACATCGCAAGCATTGAGGAGCAGTAGGATACTGCCCTCAGTACATGACATGGCTTGGCGTTATACACTCTCATATACAGTAGCTAGTAAACAAAGGTTACCCACACCATGCAAAAGTTGTTACACAACTGATCTCACTCCTATCCAGCTACACCAGATGCACTGCTCCATCACCGTTGACACTGGAAGATTTACACCATCCTCCACCGAGGAAACCCCACCAACAAGGAGAAGAAGAACCGTCAAGGCACCCACAAACTGGGCATCTTGGGAGGGGTACGATCCTCTGCCCCCCTCAACCCTGAGACACAATACACCAAATCAGAGCCTGTATCAATGTCCTTCTTACATAATTAAGGAAAGGGAACCTCAAAAGAAGAGGAATACCAGGATTAGCCAAAGAACGCCAGACAAGGTCTAGCATTATACACCTTTACAAAAAGGGGCAGAACAGCGTATCCTCACCAGAAACAGGACACTGGCTCCCTAGGGAGCCCAGGTCTCAAGAATCTGGAAGTCTCTGTGTAATACTACATATACAGGAGGGCACCTAACTCCCCCACCGCGTCTACCCTCCAACCACAGAAAGGCTCCAACAACACTGATCCACAGCACTCAGACTTTATCTCGAGAAGGAGAACAAATCAGGAGCCCAGAAAAGGGGACAACTTGAGGAAGGGGAATCTACTCCAACTCTCAACACACCCTCCACCCAACCCAGATAAATATAGTTACTCCTGCCCTAAACTACTCAATCAAGTGACCACTGCCACTACCCACACAGTCAAATAAATATCGAAGAAGGCGAGCCAATCAGTGATGTGTGCCATTGCATATTTCCCCCCACTCCAACAACATCAGAGACATCAAGGACAAAGAAGAATCATAATGAACCCAAACTTCTCTAAAATATATGATCCATCTGCTCCTTCATAGGAGATAAGCACAGATTCCATAATCCCAAAATAACGATAGAAAAACATGATTCTGATAGTTCTAACTGGGGGCTTTCCTCACCCACGATGAGGACTTTAATAGCCATATCAACCATCTCCACATCAAGCACATTAAAAAACTGGGTAACTACCTCATAACTCTCATGTCACACTCACAACTCAGTATGATTTTTGCCATAACAGGATAACTGGGGACAGCTGCCTCTGTGCTCATATATCGTACACCCTGGTTGTGATGAAAGACAATAACATAAAATCAGTTGCATAATCGCAAGGAGAAAGTTCAGGATTCTTGATGAGCTGCAGGATAACATCACCGTCCATAGAGCTGGAAAATCCCAAAGTCGTGACAGGAATGTCGAGCAGCATTCAGGATCCTTCCAGAGTTCCATCGAAGCCCCTGCGCCTCCGCCATGTCATCGCCCTGAAGCACAGGTAGTGGGAAACATAGGCCCTGATGGGAGGCGGTGGCCTGACATGTTTAGCCACCTTGAATCCTTCTCAACGAGCATTGAGGAAAAGACAGTGTAATACCAGTGGTCGGAATCCCCGACCAACCTAAGGCCCTGAAGACAATGTGCTCCACCAAACTCGAAACATCCAACCTTCAAATCGAGATTGCTAAAGCATGGCAGCCAGCTCTCAGACCCGTCGGGAATCTGTCCCCAGACCAGGTGCACAAACACTCCCTGTCCGGCCCCATCTCCCCGAATCGAAAAGGATATTCAACATTCCATGTGACAGGATTTCAAAGGACTGAAGATGATCCCCCATGAAGAAGACTGCCCTATCGACTGCCAAGCTTCTCTTCTCTGTTTCATCCATTCTCTCAAGGATATCTTGCAGTTCATCATCATGAGCACCAACAACCTGCAGCAAGGAACCGAAACCATTGTGCATAACATCATTCCCAATGGCATCCATCATCTCAACATCTGCAGCGTTGCCAAAGCGTAGGCCCGCTCACCAGCAAATCCGACACTGCAAGCTGGCCCCACCTCCTTTTTTTGACTTAACTCAGCTCCCCATCGCCAAAATCTGGCCAGGGTCTTCTTCCAGAAACCTGGAAAAGGACACACACATCAGAAACAAATAATTATGCAGTGTGCAACAGAATTTAAAAAAAGAATGAAAAGATGAATAGCAACTCCTGCATTCACAGCACGTGACCCCATGGTTTCTATTTTTGGAAACTATGTTGCAGAATACAATCACAAATCACCTATGGAAATTGAATGGAAGTTAATAGACTGGAATTTGGTTTCTAAAATCTGAACAGCACATTTTGTTATTGATGTGCGAATTGGCTAAGCAACTTGCAGTTTGAGTAATACACAAATTGCTAAATAATTTGTGCTGCTCCATCATTAGATTTGTAAAATTGTGACCTTGCACTGAACTTCGTTAAGTTTCATCCAGTTGCAGCATTTGCATATTAATTGCCCATTGAGTATGCCACAGACTTAAGTAATTAACAGTGTAAGTATCATTTTAATAACATAATTGTTGATTACGGCCAATCAACTACTTTTGCCCCCTCAGGAGTTGAGTTGTGAATTATCTTTGGAGGTTTTAAAAATGTCAAATATTTTATTTCCTTTCTTACTTTTCCTTTGTCCCTTTGCTTTCTCTCTCATGTAATCCAACCTTTTCTCTCCCCCCCCCCCCCCCCCCCCCGTATTTCTTTCTGTGCTGGACTATACTCTAATTTACCCTCCTTCTCAGTCTTTTGTCTGTTAAGTTCTCAATCCTTAAATCTCATTGGGTAAGAGGATACACTATCTGTCCCATTGTTCACCAAGGTCCCACATGTCCTATTGACCTTGCTTCATCGTTACCAGCCCACACTGACAGCAACTTTTCAATAAAAATGTCTTGAGTTTATAAGTGCAGGAAAATGCCTTACCAACCAGGCACGCTGCAAGATGTCCTGCTCTAGCACTTTGTGAACATTTTATGTGGCAGTTGAGCAAAAAAATGGAAAATAAAATAAAAAATTATGAAATGACTGAACTCATATTTCTGTGCTCATGTTTGGACGTTAATCTCATCTTGGTCCCAGTTTGAAATCAGTGCACTGGAATGTTGAGATCCATTAATTGAAGTGCAAGAATGTAAGTAAATTTAGTGACAATTCCCAATTTCATTGGGGAGTGTGGCAACAATAGGACTAAATAAACAGAATGATGCAAAGTGGCCTAGGAGTTTGTGCCTGAATTGCACCCTATTTAAGGCCACACTTTCAACCTATCTCTGTAATCCAGTAACCCCATCTAATCTTTTTGGACACTAAGGGCAATATTGCATGGCCAATTGACCAAACCATGTTTGGACTGTGGGAGTAAACCGGAGCACCCGGAGGAAACAGTCCCAAACCGGGAATCCTGGGACCCTGGAGCTGTGAAGCAACTGTGCTAACCACTGTGCCTTTTTTCTTTCTAAATATTTTTCGCATTTTTTTCTAAACTAATTAGAAAGCGGGGAAAAGGAGAGCAAAGCGAAAAAGAAATCCAAGGGGAATATGAGGGAAGAACATGAAAGAAGGAAGAATTGTGTCTTCCATAGCCGGCGGGGGTCCCAACACACTTTAAAATTAAGGAAGTGTTCTTTTAGCCTGTTACAGGATATGACAAAACAAAATGGAAAGTGTACAATACAGAGAGACAGGGAGAAGACAATGAATGTCAGACAAAAAGGGAAACAGAATGGTAACCTATAATAGTTACAAATTGGGAAGAGAGTGATTTTGCAGATTGGCAGTTACAAAGTAAACATGTTCAGAACTCCTGAATGGGACTGTTTTAAAATGTCCCGGTTGGTACATGTGGGCTGGGGGACAAATGTATGTTTGGAAAATACAGTATGATTTTGCTCCAGCCAGGTTCGATGTACCCGCTACCTAAATGTCCGCCCGCCCCCAAAAGTGTGACCAGCACGAAGCCAGTGTGTGAACGCCGACGATCTGTGGATGTGCAGAGAGGCTGAATCTGGCAAATGTTACAAAGTGACATGAAATGAAGGTGGGAGTAAAGGAAAGAGGAAGCACCGAAAACAATTCTCCGTAAAATCCGATAATCTCCCGAAATGCAGGAACATGTCTGTTCGGAGAGCTGGGTGGAGGTTGGGAGGGGCATTGTAATGGGAGTCACTGGAGACAAGTCATTGGAATCGGATTGGCTTCCAAAGCGTGGGGTGAGCGATGTGCTGACAGAGTGGGAGTCACAAACCCGCCCACTTCAAGAGAGGCGCGACTTTAATAAATCAGTGGGAGGCAGTGGCAGATTGGAGGCATCACATAACTATGGTTACAACCAGCGAATCAGGTAGAGAGAGAGAGAGATAGCTCATTAAACTGGACGTGTTCATAGGAAACTGATCTAAAAAGTTTATGATACCTGGCTGTGATATTCCGGATGGCGATACTCCATTTAGATGCTGCTGTTTAGCATTCTGTCCTTATCTGTAAAGTGAAATGTCATTAGTCAAACATTGATCATTGTGTAGTCGGCACAGCTAATTCTTGAATTTCGACATTTGCACTTCCCCGTTGATACGAAGAACTTTTTACTGTTCATTGATGAAAAATAGTAACATAATTTCTAAACTATTGGGGGAGAAGTAATTTAATCCGGCATCACATTTAACCTCCAACGCTAATTTATTCTATCGATCAATGTTTGTTATCCTTCTCTATTCGAACAGCATCACATGTTTCACCTATTCCCATAACATTAAACGGTGTCCAGAAAACAATTGCTAAAGCCAAACCGCTGATTAGTGTCCATTGAATTAATACACAAAATATAAGAACTTGCGTGTATGGTGTAGCTTTGCACATGTTGGGGAGGCCTGTTTTTGAAGTGCAATATTGTTAATGTAGGCAAATATAGCAGGCATGTTGTGTAGAGCACGATCCCCCACGGTGAGAATTAGGTGGATTTGGCAGAGTTACAAACGTTAGCCAAGGTGTCAAGACTCTGGCAACCTGTTTTTCTTGGAATAGTACTGATTGTGAAAGGTACAGTGCACAATGATTAGCACTGTTGCCTCACAGCGCCAGGGATCTGGGTTTGTTTCTGGCTTAAGGCCATTGTCTGTGCGGAATCTGCATGTTCTCCCCGTGTCTGCGTGGGTTTTCTCCAGGTTCTCCCACAAGTCCCGAAAGATCTACTTGTTAGGTGAACTGGACATTCTGAATTCTCCCTCACTGTACTCGAACAGGCGCCATAGTGTGGCGACGAGAGCATTTTCATAATAACTTCATTGCAGTGTTAATGTAAGCCTACTTAAGACACTAATAAAGATAATAGAATTTACAGTGCAGAAGGAGACGATTTAGCCCATCGGGTCTGCACCAGCCTTTGGAAAGAGTACCCCACTTAAGCCCACACATCCACCCTATTCCCATGATGCACGATCAATTACACAAAAACGAGAGTTGGATGCAATCGAGGCTTTATTACACTAAGATATGTGGCCTCCTACAGCAGCTGGCAAAATGGCTGCTCTATGGGGAGCACACATATTTATACCTCGCCTACTGGGCGGAGCCAGCAGGCAGAGAACTACCCCCGTACCTGTAGTACAGGGCCGTACTACAAAACACCTACACCGACATCCTCTATATGCAATATATATATATCAGTGGTGACTACCACATTCACCCCCTGTTAAGATTGAGTCCAGCAGGGGTGGTGGAGAACTATATACAGGTAGACTGTTCAAAGTACAGAGAGCAAAAAAATTGAGTCCAGCGGGGTGGAGGGGGAAATAATGTACAGAGGGATGGTGTTTTCAATGTCCAGGTCATGTTACAGATTCAGTCGGTCCGGAGCCTTGATCTGTCGTTGGGAGTGCCTCAGTGCTGGCGGTGATTCCGGTGTCGGTTTGGTCTTCGGTGACTCCGGGAGCGTGTCGAAATCCTCTTCATCCTCGGATGTGAGCAAAGGGAGGACGGATTGTCCTGGGGCGGCGTTTGCGGCTGGGTGCGCTGGGGGAGGGGAGGGTGGCACCGGGCCGGGGATGTGTGTGTGTGTGGAACCAGCTGGTGCCAGGTCCCTGAGTGAGACAGTATCTTGGCGGCCGTTTGGGTACGCTACGTAGGCCTACTGTGGGTTGGCGTGAAGTAGCTGTACCCTCTCAACCAACGGGTCTGCCTGGTGGAGTCGTACGTGATTAAGGAGGAGTACGGGTCCTGGAGCTGCGAGCCAAGTCGGGAGCGACACCCCGGAGGTGGACTTCCTAGGGAAGGCAAACAGACGTTCATGGGGGGTTTCATTAGTCGCCGTGCACAGAACCGACCGAATAGAGTGCAGGGCGTCGAGAAGGACCTCCTGCCAGCAGGAGGCTGGGAGTATTTTGGACCGTAGGGCCAGCTGGACGGCCCTCCAGATCATCCCATTCTCCATCTCCACCTGTCCATTTCTCCGGGGGTTATAGCTGGTCATCCTGCTTGAGGCAATACCTCTGTTGAGCAGGAACTGACGCAGCTCATCGCTCATGAATGAGGATCCTCTGTCGCTGTGGACGTAGGCGGGGAAGCCAAACAGAGTGAAGATGGTGTTGAGGGATTTGATGACTGTGGCAGACGTCATGTCGGGGCATGGGATGGCGAAGGGGAATCTGGAATACTTATCGACCACACTGAGGAAGTACGTGTTATGGTCAGTGGAGGGGAGGGGCCCTTTGAAATCCATGCAGAGGCGTTCAAAGGGGCGGGAGGCTTTCACCAGTCGCGCACTGTCTGGCCGATAGAAGTGCGGTTTGCACTCTGCGCAGACCTGGCAGTCACTGGTGATTGCTCTGACTTCCTCGATGGAGTAGGGCAGATTACGAGCCTTGATGAAATGGTAAAAATGGGTGACCCCCGGGTGACAGAGGTTATCGTGCAGAGTCCGGAGTCGGTCCACTTGTGCGGTGGCACATGAGCCTCGGGATAGGGCATCGGGGGGCTCGTTGAGCTTACCGGGGCGATACAAAATCTCGTAGTTGTAGGTGGAGAGCTCGATCCTCCACCTCCAGATTTTATCGTTTTTGATCTTGCCCCGCTGTGTGTTGTTGAACATGAAGGTTACCGACCGTTGGTCAGTGAGGAGAATGAAACTCCTGCTGGCCAGGTAATGCCTCCAATGCCGCACAGCTTCAAAGATGGCTTGGGCCTCTTTTTCGACGGAGGAATGGCTACTGTATGGGGAGCACACATATTTATACTCCGTCTACTGGGCGGAGCCAGCAGACAGGGAACTACCCCCGTACCTGTAGTACAGGGCCTTACCACAAAACACCTACATCGACCTCCTCCATATACAATATATACATCAGTGGTGACTACCACACCCCATAACCCAGTAACCCCACCTAATATTTTTGGACACTAAGGGCAATTTTAGCATGTCAAAGTACCAACCGACTCAAAAACAGCTTCTTCCCTACCATCAGACTTTTGAATGGACCTACCTCGTATTAAGTTGATCTTTTCTCTACACCTTGCTATAACTGTAACATTATATTCTGCAGTCTCTCCTTCCTTCCCTATGTACGGTATGCATAGTTTGTACAGCATGCAAGAAACAATACTTTTCACTGTATACCAATACGTGTGACAATAATAAATAAATCAAATCAAAGACCCTGCAGGGAATTGAACCTGGGACCCTGGCACTGTGAAGCCACAGTGCTAATCACTTGTGCTACCGTGCTGCCTATGACTACATCCTGGTATTCTGAGCTCCTGTGCTCTTGATATTATCTTTTTATCCTGTCATTGTCAGTGATGGGAGACACCGACTGCAAATATTACAATCTGAACCAACTGTATGGATATTTGGTGGTCCTCTCTGCATAAATGTGTGGAATGATGATTGCTCTGACTGTGCTGGATTTTGGGGATTTCTTGCATCTTGTGGTTATAGGTAAAATATCCTCTCATGCAAATTTTTTCTGCAATATTTCCTTCCTTATTTTGGGGTTAGAGACTGATTGACTGGCTCCTGCAAAGGTACAGACAGGTCTTATATCTGAGAAAAGGACATCATAATGTGTTATTGACGTCTCTGGTATGATTGAAGTTGGGGGAGACATGCTTTGGTGCACGCCTGAACATGGCGCGAAGATCTTATCCTATATTCTCATGGGCTGTACGAGCACTTACTACATGTGAAGGTGTGCACCGTTTTACAATGCTTTATAGGTATATTGTGTCTTCCCCCTCATTCCCTAGCTTATCCACTGGTACATACGGAGGTACCAAGTTTAATGATTAAACCGTGTTGTTGTTCTCCTGTCTTTTTCTGTATTCATATATGCTGAGGCACATATATTGTGCTGTTCCAATCCTGAGGATTTCTTGAGTTATTTCTAAAAGTGGAAAAACTCTGATAAAAATATATATTGAAAGTAGAAATTGTATAATAGAGTCAAATGAAAAACATTTTCAATTCTGATCTGAAGTAAACCTCAAAAAATAGATAGGTGCAGGAAAATTCTCAGGGAAGAGCTCCATAGAAAGACTTGGAAGCTGAAGGATGAAATTTAAAATTGACCATTGCAGCAGAAGACTCCATAGCATCTCTTGAAAGTCCACCTTCAACTCCCAGAGTATAGAGTCGGCAGACCTAACAGGGATGTGCTAAAACTTTAAAATTCCAAGATAAATCAAGTCTTAAGAAACATTTCAATAGTTCAGTTATGAGAAATTGGAGTTGAAAAACTTTGTCGAGAAAAAAACAGATTCCCAAGTCAGCTCTTGAGCACTAGCTCCCTCTGAAAAATCAAAATTAATTAATTTTTTTAAATTCATTCGTGGGATTGGACACTATCGCCTGATGTGTTGGGTATGCTGGGTCTGCGAGGACTGCGTTTACTGCAGCAGTGAGAGAGACAGGCTTCCAACACTTGGAGAAATGCAACTCTATTTTATTAAACTCTTAACTATTAAACCAGACTATTTTACTACCACATGGTGGATGTTTGAGTTGTTGCTCACAGGCTCTGGCTGACTCAGAGGCTGCATCCCGAGAGAGTGGGAAAACTAGTGCCCTCTGGCTTTATAGTGGCCGTGTCCTGTCTGGTGATTGGCTGCTGTGTTCTGTGTGTTCATTGGTCATCTTGTGTGTCAATCAATGTCTGTCTGTGCACCATCATATACTTGTGTGTATATTATGACATCGCCCACTCCTAATTTCCTTTAAGAAGATGGTGGTAAGATGCTTCAAGTAATTCTGAAGAATCGTGACAACAGAGTCAGCTTTAATGACTAGCAAAGGTCAGGAGCTGACACTGCGCTGAAACAGAGAAGCCTGCAGCTGGTTAACCCAGGCTCAAGATGTTTTCAAGGCTGAGCATGAGTGCCATTGCATTGTGATCCCGCGAAAAACAGCAAAAACCCTTTGTTTTCAAGCAAACAGTGGCACCATCTCGAATTTCAGCAACTTTTTAAAGCTAAACATATACTTTAAAAATTTTTAACCATGCATCAGAAATCCACTCTTGTAGATCAATTTGAACTTATCCAGGGCCCAGGTCAATCATATATGCTGAATGTAGGAATTTCAAATATATTGTATTATATGTATTTGGTGCAGTCAGGGTTAGAAGCCGAGGTTGGTGTCTGTATGTGATTGCCGCAGTAATGTTTTTTGTTTCAAAATTCTGGTTTACAAGACAAAAGAACACTTTGGCTATAGGGGTGCAATTAAAGCATGGTGAAAGATCATAATTCATTCCAACCATGTACATTGTTTACCTGAAGTTGGGCTAATGGATCATTCCATGATCGAACGGCAGAGCAGATTCGATGGGCCAAATGGCCTAATTCTGCTCCTGTATCCTTGGAACTTTGTTTATATAAAGAAGGTTCCCTGGGAGTAATTAGGGACATTGTGTTTTAGCTCAGGAAGATTGTGTAGTTAACGGGAGGAGCCAGGGTTGAAGCAGTCAGGTCTTGAGTTTCAGTTTCTGAATTTAAAAAAAATATATAAATTTAGAGTACCCAATTATTTTTTTTTCCAATTTTGGAGCAGTTTAGCATGGCAAATCCACGTAACCTGCACATCTTTGGGTTGTACATAGAACATAGAAAAATACAGCACAGAACAGGCCCTTCGTCCCACGATGTTGTGCCGAACCTTAGTCCTAGATTAATCATAGATTATCATAGAATTTACAGTGCAGAAGGAGGCCATTTGGCCCATCGAGTCTGCACCGGCTCTTGGAAAGATCCATGGTCAACACCTCCACCCTATCCCCATAACCCAGTAACCCCACCCAACACTAAGGGCAATTTTGGTCACTAAGGGCAATTTATCATGGCCAATCCACCTAGCCTGCACATCTTTGGACTGTGGGAGGAAACCGGAGCACCCGGAGGAAACCCACGCACACACGGGGAGGACATGCAGACTCCGCACAGACAGTGACCCAAGCCGGAATTGAACCTGGGATCCTGGAGCTGTGAAGCAATTGCGCTATCCACAATGCTACCGTGCTGCCCTTAAGAACAAATGAATCTAAACTCCATCATTCTACCGTAATCCATGTACCTATCCAATAACCGTTTGAAGGTCCCTAATGTTTCCGACTCAACTACTTCCACAGGCAGTGCATTCCATGCCCCCACCACTCTCTGTGTAAAGAACCTACCTCTGACATCCCCCCTATATCTTCCACCATTCACCTTAAATTTGTGTCCCCTTGTAATGGTGTGTTCCACCAGGGGAAAAAGTCTCTGACTGTCTACTCTATCTATTCCCCTTTTCACCGTATAAACCTCCATCAAGTCGCCCCTCATCCTTCTCCGTTCTAATGAGAAAAGGCCCAGCACCCTCAACATTTCCTCGTAAGACCTACTCTCCATTCCAGGCAACATCCTGGTAAATCTCCGTTGCACCTTTTCCAAAGCTTCCACATCCTTCCTAAAATGAGGCGACCAGAACTGCACACAGTACTCCAAATGTGGCCTTACCAAGGTTTTGTACAGCTGCATCATCACCTCACGGCTCTGCTAATGGACCCCAGCACACCATAGGCCTTCTTCACAGCTCTATCCACTTGAGTGGCAACTTTCAAAGATCTATGAACATAGACCCCAAGATCTCTCTGCTCCTCTACATTGCCAAGAACCCTACCGTTCACCCTGTATTCTGCATTCATATTTGTCCTTCCAAAATGGACAACCTCACACTTTTCAGGGTTAAACTCCATCTGCCACTTCTCAGCCCAGCTCTGCATCCTATCTATGTCTCTTTACAGCTGACAACAGCCTCCTCACTATCCACAACTCCACCAATCTTCGTATCATCTGCAAATTTATTGACCCACCCTTCAACTCCCTCATCCAAGTCATTAATGAAAATCACAAACAGCAGAGGACCTAGAACTGATCCCTGCGGTACGTCACTGGTAACTGGGCTCCAGGCTGAATATTTGCCATCCACCAGCATTCTCTGACTTCTATCAGTTAGCCAGTTCGTTATCCAACTGGCCAAATTTCCCACTATCCTATGCCTCCTTACGTTCTGCATAAGCCTACCATGGGTAACCTTATCAAATGCCTAACTAAAATCCATGTATACTACAACCACTGCTTTACCTTCATCCACATGCTTGGTCACCTCCTCAAAGAATTCAATAAGACTTGTAAGGCAAGACCTACCCCTCACAAATCTGTGCTGACTATCCCTAATCAAGCAGTGTTTTTCCAGATGCTCAGAAATCCTATCCCTCAGTACCCTTTCCATTACTTTGCCTACCACCGAAGTAAGACTAACTGGCCTGTAATTCCCAGGGTTATCCCTATTCCCTTTTTTGAACAGGAGCATGACATTCACCACTCTCCAATCCCCTGGTACCACCCCTGTTGACAGTGAGGACAAAAAGATCATTGCCAACGGCTCTAAAATTTCATCTCTTGCTTCCCATAGAATCCTTGGATATATCCTGTCAGGTCCGGTGGACTTGTCTATCCTCAAGTTTTTCAAAATTCCCAACACATCTTCCTTCCTAACAAGTATCTCCTCGAGCTTACCAGTCTGTTTCACACTGTCCTCTCCAACAATATGGACCCTCTCATTTGTAAATACTGAAGAAAAGTACTCGTTCAAGACCTCTCCTATCTCTTCAGACTCAATACACAATCTCCCGCTACTGTCCTTGATCGGATCTACCCTCGCTCTAGTCATTCTCATATTTCTCACATATGTGTAAAAGGCCCTGGGGTTTTCCTTGATCCTACCCGCCAAAGATTTTTAATGCCCTCTCTTAGCTCTCCTAATCCCTTTCTTCAGTTCCCTCCTGGCTATCTTGTATCCCTCCAGCGCCCTGTCTGAACCTTGTTTCCTCAACCTTACACAAGTCTCCTTCTTCCTCTTAATAAGACATTCAACCTCTCTTGTCAACCATGGTTCCCTCACTCGATCATCTCTTCCCTGCCTGACAGGGACATACATATCAAGGACAGGTAATATCTGTTCCTTGAACAAGTTCCACATTTCAATTGTGTCCTTCCCTGACAGCCAATGTTCCCAACTTATGCACTTCAGTTCTTGTCTGACAGCATCGTATCTACCCTTCCCCCAACTGTTGCATGCACCTATCCCTCTCCATTACTAAAGTGAAAGTCACAGAATTGTGGTCACTATCTCCAAAATGCTCCCTCACTAACATATCTATCACTTGCCCTGGTTCATTACCCGGGGCTGGTTTAGCACACTGGGCTAAATCGCTGGCTTTGAAAGCAGACCAAGGCAGACCAGCAGCACTGTTCAATTCCCATACCAGCCTCCCGAACAGGCGGCGGAATGTGGCGACCAGGGGCTTTCCACAGCAACTTCATTTGAAGCCTACTTGTGACAATAAGCGATTTTCATTTCATTTCATTTCATTCCCAAGTACCAAATCCAATATGGCCTCCCCTCTGGTCGGACAATCTACATACTGTGTTAGAAAAGCTTCCTGGACACACTGCACAAACACCACCCCATTCAAACTATTTGATTTAAAGAGTTTCCATTCAATGTTTGGGAAGTTGAAGTCACCCATGACTACTACCCTGTGACTTCTGCACCTTTCCAAAATCTGTTTCCCAATCTGTTCCTCCACATCTCTGCTGTTATTGGGGGGCCTATAGAAAACTCCCAACAAGGTGACTGCTCCTTTCCTATTTCTGACTTCAACCCATACTACCTCAGTAGGCAAATCCTCCTCGAACTGCCTTTCTGCAGCTGTTACACTATCTCTAATTAACAATGCCACCCCCCCCCCCCCCCCCCACCTCTTTTACCAGCCTCCCTAATCTTGTTGAAACATCTATATCCAGTGACCTCCAACAACCATTTCTGCCCCTCTTCTATCCAAGTTTCCATGACGGTCACCACATCGTAGTCCCAAGTACCGATCCATGCCTTAAGTTCACCCACCTTATTCCTGATGTTTCTTGCATTAAAGTATACACACTTCAACCCATCTCCTTGCCTGCAAGTACTCTCCTTTGTCAGTGTTCCCTTCCCCACTGCCTCACTACACGCTTTGGCGTCCTGAATATCGGCTACCTTAGTTGCTGGACTACAAATCCGGTTCCTATTCCCCTGCCAAATTAATTTAAACCCTCCCGAAGAGTACTAGAAAACCTCCCTCCCAGGATATTGGTGCCTCTCTGGTTCAGATGCAACCCGTCCTGCTTGTACAGGTCCCACCTTCCCCAGAATGCGCTCCAATTATCCAAATACCTGAAGCCCTCCCTCCTACACCATTCCTGCAGCCACGTGTTCAACTGCACTCTCTCCCTATTCCTAGCCTCGCTATCACGTGGCACTGGCAACAAACCAGAGATGCCAACTCTGTCTGTCCTGGCTTTTAACTTCCAGCCTAACTCCCTAACCGCGTTTATTACCTCCACACCCCTTTTCCTACCTACGTCGTTGGTACCAATGTGCACCACGACTTCTGGCTGCTCACCCTCCCCCTTCAGGATCCTGAAGACACAATCCGAGACATCCCTGGCCCTGGCACCCGGGAGGCAACATACCTTCCGAGAGTCTCGCTCGCGACCACAGAATCTCCTATCTGTTCCCCTAACCATTGAATCACCTATTACTATTACTTTTCTATTCTCCCCCCTTCCCTTCTGAGCCTCAGAGCCAGACTCAGTGCCAGAGACCTGGCCGCTAGGGCCTTCCCCCGGTAGGTCATCCCCCCCAACAGTATCCAAAACGGTATACTTGTTTTGAAGGGGAACGGCCACGAGGGATCCCTGCACTGTCTGCCTGTTTGTTTTCTTTCCTCTGACTTTAACCCAGCTACTCTTATCCTGTACCTTGGGTGTGGCTACCTCCCTGTAACCTTTCTCTATAACCCCCTCTGCCTCCCGGATGATCCGAAGTTCATCCAGCTCCAGCTCCAGTTCCCTAACATGGTCTCTGAGGAGCTGGAGTTGGGTGCACTTCCCGCAGGTATAGTCAGCGGAGACACCGGTGGTATCCTTCACCACCCACATTCTACAGGAGGAGCATGCAACTGCCCTAGCCTCCACCCCCTCTTACTTTACAGAATATAGCTGCCCTGTAGACCAACTGGACCTCCGCCCTCCGACTCTGCTCCCAGTCAGCTGCACTCTGTAAACTCCTGGCTCCCTTCTCGCTCTTTGCCAAAATGAAATGAAAGGAGCACCTTGCTCCCTCCTCACCTAACTGCCTCAGTCACCAAACTCTCACTATAGCACTCAAATGCACCAAATTCAGCACTCCCTCAGTCACCAAACTCTCACTATAGCACTCAAATGCACCAAATTCAGCACTCAGTGCAAACAAAGTCTGCACTGTAGCGGGATCACTTTTATACTGTGACTCCAGCCTCTGAAAACTGGCCTAATCCAATTAACTAATTAACAAGCTCCAGCTGCAAGTACCTACAAGTAGAACCTTTGTTTAAAGCTGATTGAAAATTCACCTTCTTCTAAACCAAACAACTTAGAACATAGAACATAGAACATAGAACAGTACAGCACAGAACAGGCCCTTCGGCCCTCAATGTTGTGCCGAGCCATGATCACCCTACTCAAACCCACGTATCCACCCTATACCCATAACCCAACAACCCCCCCCCCCCTTAACCTTACTTTTATTAGGACACTACGGGCAATTTAGCATGGCCAATCCACCTAACCCGCACATCTTTGGACTGTGGGAGGAAACCGGAGCACCCGGAGGAAACCCACGCACACAGGGGGAGGACGTGCAGACTCCACACAGACAGTGACCCAGCCGGGAATCGAACCTGGGACCCTGGAGCTGTGAAGCATTTATGCTAACCACCATGCTACCCTGCTGCCCCCTTGAACCAGGGCCCCCTGCAACTTGAAGGTGAATCCTCCACAGTTTCTTTGTTCATCCCCAACCTTACCTGCTCCACCTTCTGTCCTCCCAGTCCTGTACCTATGGTGGGAGTGGGACTACCTGGGTCCTAGTGCTGCAGACCCCCTCCTGGGGTGAAGGCCCTGCTGCCTGCCTCTGTCCTCCCACCCCTCTGCCTGAGGTGGGAGTGGGACCATCCAGGGCTGCAGGTCCTGCCTCCTGTCCTCCCACCCCTCTGCCTGAGATGGGAGTGGGACCACCTGGGGCCTGGTGCTGTGCCCCCTCCCAGGGTGAAGGCCCTGCTGCCTGCCTTCTGTCCTCCCACCCCTCTGCCTGAGATGGGAGTGGGACCACCTGGGGTTGCGGCAAAATACTTTATTTTTGGCCCCAGCAGGGCTGAAGAGCCCACCTTTCTACCACCTGTGGCAGGAGTGGGGCAGCTTTGGACATTACCTTGGGCCCCTCCAGGGCTGAAGAATGCTGCCCCACTGTTCTGCAGCACCTTCCCTTGTGGCACCTGTGCTTAAGGTGTCACGTCCCTACCTCCTTCCCCTTACATTGTTTTACGCACGGCCAGGTCGTACCAGGGGTGGGCATGGCCAGCACCTCTGGGGCATCCTCCACTCTGCCAGGGGCAGCGAGGCCAAGCACTTATGTGGGGTTGGCAGCCTCTCGACCTTCCGCCTCCCCCGCGCCCTTCCGCCTACTAACGCGGCAACTGGGGGTGAAGTGCTATCCCCACCCCACCATGACCATCGAGGCGTGCGCCCGTGCGATGGCCGGGGTTGTCGGCCCCTCGGCCATCGTAGCCGCCTCCCGGATGTACGGCAAGGCCATGTTTTTCCTGCGGGCCGAGCAGGCGGTCCACCGGGCCCTGGAAAGGGGGCTCACGGTGGGCGGGACACACGTGGACCCGCTGGAGGCCACTGCTGAGCGTGTCGTCCTTTCTTTTTTTTTTTTTTTTTTTTTAAATAATTTTTATTGAAAGAGTTTTTCCATACAAACATTTACCCCTACTAATTTTTAAATTATTTACAACACAATCCCTCTAGGCAAATGTCCCTCCCTCGCCCGCCCTCTCGCGCGCACCAGTCCTCCCCCCCCCCCCCCCCCCCAGGCAACCTTAACAAACAAGGCAGCCTACAGTTTCAGACATGAGCAGCGAGCAGACTTGCCCGCGTTACAGTCGTGCATGTCCCCCCACGACCCTTGCTGCCCCCCCCTCCCCTCCCCCTCCCCCCCCCCCTCCCTCCCCTCCCCCTCCCCCCCCCCCTCCCCCCCCCCCTCCCCCCCCCCCCCCCCGGGTTGCTGCTGCCACGACCCCGAACGTCTATCTCTGATCTAAAAGTCAAGGAAAGGTTGCCACCGCCTGGAGAATCCCTGTACCGACCCTCTCAGGGCAAATTTGATCCTTTCTAGCTGAATATAGCTAGCCATATCGTTAATCCAAGTTTCAACGCTTGGAGGCCTCGCGTCCTTCCATTGAATTAATATCCTTCGTCGAGCCACTAGGGACGCAAAGGCCAGTATTCCGGCCTCCCTAGCCTCCTGTACCCCCGGTTCTACCCCGACCCCAAAGATCGCAAGCCCCCATCCTGGTTTGACCCTGGACCCCACCACCTTCGACACCGTCCTTGCCACCCCCTTCCAGAACCCTTCCAGCACCGGACATGCCCAGAACATATGCACATGGTTCGCTGGGCTTCCCAGACATCTGACACACCTGTCCTCACCCCCAAAGAACCGGCTCATCCTTGTCCCCGTCATGTGAGCTCTATGCAGCACCTTAAATTGAATGAGGCTCAGCCTCGCACACGAGGAGGAAGAATTGACCTTCTCCAGTGCATCCGCCCACGTCCCGTCTTCTATCTGCTCTCCCAGCTCCCCTTCCCACTTGGCTTTCAGCTCCTCCCCTGATGCTTCTTCCGCCTCCTGCATTATCTTGTAGATGTCTGATATCTTCCCCCCTCCGACCCAGACCCCCGAGAGCACCCTATCACTCGCCCCCTTACTGGGGAGCAGGGGGAACCCCTCCACCTGCCGTCTAGCAAATGCCTTCACTTGTAAATATCTGAACATGTTTCCCGGGGGGAGCTCAAACTTCTCCTCCAGCCCTCCCAGGCTCGCAAACCTCCCCTCTATAAACAGGTCCTTCAGCTGCCGTATGCCCACCCTGTACCAGCTCTGAAATCCCCCGTCAATGTTCCCCGGGATGAATCTATGGTTCCCTCTTATTGGCGCCGCCAACAGACCTCCCATTTCCCCCCTATGTCGCCTCCACTGCCCCCATATCTTGAGGGTGGCCGCCACCACCGGGCTCGTGGTGTGCCTCGTGGGGGGGAGCGGCCATGGTGCCGTTACTAGGGCCCCCAGGCTTGTGTTGCCACAGGACGCCCTCTCCATTCGTTTCCAAGCTGCCCCCTCCCCTTCCATCATCCACTTGCGCACCATTGACACATTTGCCGCCCAGTAGTACCCCGAAAGATTGGGTAGTGCCAGCCCTCCACTGTCCCTACTCCGCTCCAAAAAGACCCTCCTCACCCTTGGGGTGCCATGCGCCCACACGTAGCTCATGATGCTACTCGTCACCTTTTTGAAGAAGGCCCTAGGGAGGAAGATGGGCAAGCACTGAAATAAAAACAAGAACCTTGGGAGGACCGTCATTTTGATTGACTGCACCCTCCCCGCCAGCGACAACGGTACCATGTCCCACCTCTTAAATTCCTCCTCCATCTGTTCCACCAGCCTGGAAAAGTTCAACTTGTGGAGGGTCCCCCAGTTCCTTGCCACCTGCACCCCTAAGTACCTAAAGCTCTTTCCTGCTCGCTTGAAGGGGAGTCTCCCAATACCCTCTCCCTGGTCCCCCGGGTGTATCACAAAAACCTCGCTTTTGCCCAAATTTAGTTTGTACCCCGAAAAGTCCCCAAACTCTGCTAATAGTTCCATTATCTCCGGCATTCCCCCTTCTGGGTCTGCCACATACAGCAGTAGATCATCCGCATACAGCGATACTCGATGTTCCTCCCCTCCCCTAGTCAGTCCTCTCCACCCCCCTGAACCCCTCAGTGCCATCGCCAACGGTTCAATCGCCAATGCGAAAAGTAGGGGGGATAGGGGACATCCCTGCCTGGTCCCTCGGTGGAGCCCGAAATACTCCGACCTCCTCCCGTTTGTCACTACACTCGCCGTCGGGGCCGAGTAGAGCAGCTTCACCCACTTAATAAACCCTTCCCCAAACCCAAACCGTTCCAACGTCTCCCACAGGTACTCCCACTCCACCCTATCGAATGCCTTCTCCGCGTCCAGCGCTACCACTATCTCAGCCTCCCCCTCCACTGCCGGCATCATAATTACATTCAGCAATCTCCGCACGTTCGTGTTGAGCTGCCGCCCCTTCACGAACCCCGTCTGGTCCTCATGGATTACCCCTGGCACACAATCCTCTATTCTAGCTGCCAGGATCTTTGCCAGCAACTTGGCATCCACGTTCAGAAGCGAGATAGGCCTGTAGGACCCGCACTGCACGGGGTCTTTATCCCGCTTCAATATCAGGGAGATCAGAGCCTGCGACATTGTCGGGGGCAGAACCCCCCCCTCTCGCGCCTCATTAAAGGCTCGTACCAGTACCGGTCCCACCAAATCCACATTTTTCTTATAGAATTCCACCGGGAACCCATCTGGCCCCGGCGCCTTCCCCGCCTGCATCTGACCTATTCCCTTGACTAGCTCCTCTAGCCCTATTGGCGCCCCCAGCCCTTCTACCAGCCCCACCTGGACCCTTGGGAACCTCAATTTGTTTAGGAAGTCCTCCATTCCCCCTCTCCTCGTCGGCGGCTCAGACCGATACAACTCCTTGTAAAAATCCCTGAAGACCCCGTTCACTTCTTGCCCCTTCTGCACTACCTTCCCGCCCCTCTCCTTCACTCCCCCAATCTCCCTAGCCGCATCTCGTTTGCGAAGCTGGTGTGCCAGCATCCTGCTCGCCTTTTCCCCATACTCATAAACCGCGCCCTGTGCCCTTCTCCACTGCGTCTCTGCCTTCCTGGTGGTCAGCAGGTCGAACTTGACCTGCAGGCTGCGCCGTTCTCCCAGCAGCCCCTCCTCTGGTGCCTCCGCATATCTCCTATCCACTTCCAATATCTCCCCCACCAGCCTCTCCCTCTCCTGCCTCTCCTTTCTTTCTCTGTGCGCCCTTATGGAGATCAGCTCTCCCCTGATCACTGCCTTCAGGGCCTCCCAGACCATCCCCACCTGCACCTCACCCGTGTCATTCAAGTCCAGATAGCTCTCAATGCTCTTCCGGACCCTTTTACACACCTCGTCGTCCGCTAACAGCCCCACATCCATCCGCCACAGCGGGCGCTGGTCCCGCGCCTCCCCCATTTCCACATCCACCCAATGTGGTGCATGATCAGAGATCGCAATGGCCGAGTACTCAGCTTCCCGTACCCTCGGGATCAGCCCCCTGCTCAACACGAAGAAATCGATTCTGGAGTACACTCTATGGACGTGGGAGAAAAAGGAATACTCCCTCGCCCTCGGCCTACCAAACCTCCATGGGTCTACTCCTCCCATCTGCTCCATGTACCCCCTCAGCACTTCTGCCGCTGCCGGCCTCCTATTGGTCCTTGAGCTCGATCTGTCTAGCCCGGGGTCCAGCACTGTGTTAAAGTCCCCCCCCATGATCAAGCCCCCTGCCTCCAGTCCCGGAATGAGGCCCAATAGGCGCCTCATAAAACCCGCGTCATCCCAGTTCGGGGCATATACGTTGACCATCACCACTTTCTCCCCCTGCAGCTTACCCTTCACCATCACATACCTACCCTCCTTATCCGCCACCACCTCCTCCGCCACGAACGACACCCTCTTTCCCACCAGAATCGCCACCCCCCGGTTCTTTGCGTCCAATCCAGAGTGGAACACCTGTCCCACCCACCCCCTTCTCAGGCGAACCTGGTCCACTACCTTCAAATGGGTCTCCTGTAACATTGCTACATCAGCCTTCAGTCCCTTCAGGTGTGAGAATACCCTTGATCTCTTGACCGGCCCATTCAACCCCCTCACGTTCCAAGTAATCAGCCGGGTCGCGGGACGACCCGCCCCCCTTCCCTGCCGATTAGCCATGTCCTGTTCCCTGCTCGCCCCGGGTCGACCCTCCCCTTCTGACCCGCTCCCCATGGCGATGTCCCCCTCCCCCCACCTCTCCAGTCCTCCACTTCTCGTTTCTGGTCTTTTCAGCAGCAACCCGGTGTCCCTCCCTAACCCCCCTCCCCCCCCAGGCTAGGACCCCTCCTAGCCGCGATGTACCCTCCATCGTACTCCCGTAAGTCAGCTGGTTCACGCTGACCCGGCTGCTCCTGCCACACTCCGACTCCCCCCGGCTCGGGGGGGGGGTCCTCCCCCCCCTTGCCACTCCTCCCTGGCCCCGCTCCAGCGCGGGAAAGGTCGCCATTGCTAGCCACGCCCCGCACTCCTCCCCTCCCCCCTCCTCTGCCCCGCGCGCGGGAAAACAGAGGAAAGCCCGCGCTTTCGCCCTGCCACACCCCACCCCGCCATCTTCAGTTCCACCCCCGTCCCCGTCCATGCCTGTAAAGAACCCCCCCTAGGAGCCCATATCCCCGATCTGCTCTCCCCCCCGTCCCGCCTCCCCAACTTAACATTATAAATAACAGATAGATAACAAATAACATTGTACTTAACAGTCGCCCTCTACCAAACAGCATAAATAACCATAAATAACCATGAATAACCACAATAACAATAACTAAGGGAAGTTGGCAAAGGGGGAAAAAACATCAGAAGAAAAACCACAGCAAGAGTTCAAAATCCAAACAAAGAATTCAGCTGAAAGTACCCGAGCGGCTACGGCCGCCAAGTATCCCCTGGGTCTAATTCGAGTCCAGTTTCTCTTCCTGTACAAAGGCCCACGCCTCCTCTGGGGACTCAAAATAGTGGTGTTGGTTCCTGTAGGTGACCCACAAGCGCGCTGGCTGCAGTATTCCGAACCTGATCCGTTTTGCATGTAGCACCGCCTTCGTCCGGTTGTACCGGGCCCGCCGCTTTGCCACCTCCGCACTCCAGTCCTGGTAGACCCTCACCGTCGAATTCTCCCACTTGCTGCTCCTTTCCCTCTTGGCCCACTCCAGCACTCTTTCACAGTCGCTAAGTCGCTGGAACCGCACCAGCACCGCCCTCGGGGGCTCATTTGCTCTTGGCCTCCTAGCCATGACCCTGTAGGCCTCTTCCAGCTCCAGGGGCGAAGGGACGGCCCCTGCCCCCATCAGGGAGCTCAGCATTTCTGCTACATATCCCGGGAGGTCTGACCCCTCCAGGCCTTCTGCCAGGCCCAAGATCCTCAGGTTCTTCCGCCTCATTCGGGTATCCAGCTCCTCAAAACGGCTCTGCCATTTCAGGTGGAGTGCCTCGTGCACCTCTACCTTTCCCACGAGGACCGTGGCCTCCTCCTCCCTCGCAGTCATCTCCTGTTGCAGCTCCCGAATCGACGCCTCTTGGGTCGCCTGGGCTCCCATCAGCCTGGTGGTCGTCGCATTCATTGACTCCAAGAGCTCCATTTTCAGCTCCGTAAAGAAGCGCAGGAGAGCGGCCTGCTGCTCCTCCGCCCATTTCCTCCATTCCTCGGGTGCACCACCGGCCGCCATTTTGGTCTTCTTCCCCCGCTTTTTTTTGGGAGCTGCTGTTGCTCTCTTTACCACCCCACTCCGGGTACCGACCATAAAGTTGGTCTGGTTCTCTTCAGGGATCCTTCCCCCACCGGGATTTGTCCTTACAGCGCCGTTGGGGCCCTCCAATCGGCCCGAAAACACCTTTGTAGCAGGAGCAGCCAAACGTGCGACTTAGCTGGTCATAGCCGCAACCGGAACGTGTCGTCCTTTCTAACGTCCCGCCCTACCTCCCCACTGAGCTCCACCTCCCCCAGCTCAACCTATTGGGGGAGGTCAGGTCCAGGGTGGCACCGCTGACGCTCAGCCTTCGGGACCCCTCCCTCCGCCATGTTTACTCCTTCCGCCATCAGGTTTTCATCCGCCTGACCCGGGAGGAGGTCACGGAGGGAGGTTTCGCAGTCTCCCACCAAGGGGAGGACCACAGAGTGTTGTGGTCAGCGGATGGCATGTGGTGCCATGCCTGCGGAGGGCTAGGGCATCTCTGCCGCAACTGCCCCACCCTGACGGCCGCCAATACCACCTCCACGGCGGCCGTGGCTGGCACTGCCCCCTCTCCTCCTCCTCATCTACCCAGCAGCAGGCCCCAAATAACACCACGGCTGCTGGTGGGATGGGAGAGGGGGCCTCCGCTGGAACAGCGGAAACCAAACAGGAAGGCAAGGCCCGCTGCGGCACAGCGGTTAGACCGGGCCATCCAAGATCTAGGCCCAGTCCCGGCTGCTGTCCCCGCGCCTGTCCAGACCAGCTCAGCGGACGCAGCCTCGCCTTGGGACGCCGCCTCCCTGGAACAACCCGAGGGGCCCGGGGAGACCACCAACCGGGCTCCAGTGGGAGGCGGGGAGCCTGCGCCCGGCCCTGAGCTGGTCGGCGTTTTATTGTCACCTCCAGTCTCCGCTGCCCCGCAATAATGTGAGGAGCCCGGAGAGACCACTGACCGGGTTCTAGGCGGAGGAGGGTCCAACCTCCTCGCAATTCAGGGGCCGAGTGACGTGGGTGGAGGGAGACGCTGCTGAGGGATCTCCAGAAATGGAGGCCATGCAGCAGGGCGATCCCGAGCCACCCCCTCCCTGCAAGCACCGTCTGTCTGGGCCGGGGGGGGGGGGGAGGGGGGGAGAGAGGGGGATCTTGCTGCCCCCTCCCTGGGTGAGGGGGGTTGGGTTTCTCCATTGTTCGCCCCCATCCCCCTAACACCCATGAAGGGAACTAAGAAAAGCAAGGCCAGGGAGGCCTTCGAGGCCCCCGAACCATTTGAGCTGCTGTCGTACCCCGAGCAGGGAGGCCTGGGGTCAGGCGGAGATGAGACCCCCAAGGGCCCGTTCTGCCTGGTGGAGTTTTACTCCCCGGTAGCCTCCTTTTGTTCATCGCCGGGGGCCAGCGGTAGCCACCAGAGCCCATATATATTCGGCTCGTGGGCGGGCGACGGCGAGGAAGGCTCCCCGCTCACCACACCAAAACAGATGATGCCAGGGAGCCCAGGTTCCATCCCGGAGCTGTTCCCGGGGGTTTTCCCAGGTCTCTCTGAGGGCCCAGCATTGACGTTGGAGGCGGGGTCAAAGCCGCTGCTGCCCACGGACCCTGAATCGCGGGGGGAGCCTGCGAAGGACCCGCCTGAGGACCCGCCTGGGGGTGGGATTGACTCGGGCCTAGGGCTAGTCGATTGGTCGATGGGAGTGGCCCATTGAAATCGGTGCTCAGGCTTTCAAAGGGCCGGGATGCCTTTACCAGGTGGGCCTTGTCTGGTCTATAGAAGTGCGGTTTGCACTCTGCGCAGATTGGGCAAACCCTGATGACAGCTTTTACCTCCTCGGTGGAGAAAGGCAGATTTCGGGCTTTGATGTAGTGGGCGAGCCGGGTGACCCCTAGGTGGCAGAGGTAATTGTGGATAGCTTTCAGGCGGTCATCTTGCGCGCTGGCGCACGTGTCGCAGGACAGGGCATCTGGGGGCTCGTTGAGCTTCCCCGGTTGATACATAATATCGTAATTGTGGGTGGACAGTTCAATCCTCCACCGCAGGATTTTATCATTTTTAATTTTGCCCCTTTGCGAGTTGTCAAACATGAAGGCAACCGATCTCTGGTCGGTGGTGAGGGTGAACCTACTACCTGCGAGGTAGTGCCTCCAGTGTCGTATGGCTTCCACGATAGCTTAGGCTTCTTTTTCGACCGAGGAGTGTCGCAGTTCCGAAGCGGAGAGGGTTCGGGAGAAGAAGGCGACTGGTCTCCCTGCCTGATTCAGAGTGGCGGCGAGAGCTACCTCTGAGGCGTCGCTTTCCACCTGGAAGGGGACGGATTCATCCACCGCCCGCATGGCCGCTTTGGCGATGTCCTCCTTGATGCAGTTGAAGGCCTGGCGGGCCTCAGCTGACAGAGGAAAGAGTGTGGCCTTAAATAGTGGGCGGGCTTTGTCCGCATACTGAGGGACCCACTGGGCATAATAAGAGAAGAATTCCAGGCACCTCTTGAGGGCCCTGGGACAATGAGGAAGAGGGAGTTGTAAGAGGGGGCGCATACGGTCCGGGTTGGGGCCCAGGACTCCGTTTTCCATGACATAGCCGAGGATGGCTAGCCTCGTCGTGCGGAAAACGCATTTCTCCGTGTTGTAAGTGAGGTTAAGTTTCTGGGCAGTTTGGAGAAATCGGTGGAGGTTGGCATCGTGGTCCTGCTGGTCATGGCCGCAGATGGTGACGTTATCCAAGTATGGAAACGTGACCCGCAGCCTGTACTGGTCCACCATTCGGTCCATTGCTTGTTGGAACACCGAAACCCCATTCGTGACGCCAAAGGGGACCCGGAGGAAATGGAAGAGGCGGCCATCTGCCTCGAACGCCGTGTAGTGGCGGTCCTCTGGGCGGATTGGGAGCTGGTGGTAAGCAGACTTCAGATCCACCGTGGAGAAGATGCGGTACTGGGCGATCTGATTCACCATGTCTGCAATCCTGGGGAGGGGGTACGCATCGAGAAGCGTGAACCGGTTAATAGTTTGGCTATAGTCCACTACCATTCGGAATTTTTCCCCAGTCTTGACGACCACCACCTGAGCTCTCCAGGGGCTGTTACTGGGCTCTATGATCCCCTCACGTAGGAGCCTCTGGACCTCGGTTCTGATAAACACCCTGTCCTGCAGGCTATACCGCCTGCTGCGAGTGGCTATGGGTTTGCAGTCCGGAGTGAGGTTAGCAAAGATTGGAGGGGGTCGATTTTTAGCGTCGCTAGACTACAGATAGTGAGTGGAGGTAGGGGTCCGCCGAAGCTGAGTGTGAGGCTCTTGAGATTACACTGGAAGTCGAGTCCCAGTAAGAGTGGGGCGCAGAGTTCGGGGAGTATGTACAGCTGGAAATTAGAGTAGCTGGCGCCCTGAATCGTTAGGGTCGCGACGGTGCGCCCTTGTATGTGAACACAGTGTGAGCCTGAGATGAGGGAGATAGTTTGCCATGCAGGGAAGATAGGGAGCGAACAGCGTCTTACCAGTTCAGGGTGTACGATGCTCTTGGTGCTCCCGGAGTCGAAGAGGCACGGTGTTCTGTATCCGTTGATTTTAACGGACATCATTGAGCTCTGGAGGTGTTTCGGACGCGACTGGTCCAACGTGACCGCGCTGAGTTGCGGGTAGTCGGCGGCTCGATCAGCTGTGCTGGAGTGGCCTCATGACGACTGTCCGCTGAGGTCGTAGTCTTCGAGATGAGGTTCGGAGGCTGGAGAGGATGGAGCTCAAGATGGCCACCCCGTGGATCGCACGTGTTGGGCGCTGAGGAAGATGGTGTCCAAGATGGCGGCCCCCATGAGTCGCACGTGGCCGGCCGCGTGGAGGAGGGGTGCCACGAGTCGACATGTCGGGTGGGGGCGGAGTCGGCATACACGCTGCAGCATTACGGGGCCTGCGGGCCTGTGAGTTTGGGAGGCGAGTGCTCTGGACTGCGGGGGAGTTTGGAGTTTTCTTTGCTAGGCATACCCGGGCATAGTGTCCTTTGCGGCCGCAGCTGCTGCAGGTCACGTTGTGGGCCGGGCAGTGCTGCCGTGGGTGTTGGGGCTGCCCACAAAAATGGCACGCTGGTGCTGCATAGTGGGTGGGTGGCCGCACGGCGCAGGCCTGGGGCAGTCGCTGTTCGGGGGCCCACGATGGGGTCGCTTGGTCCGCGGGGAACGAGGTGAGGCTGTGGAACGAGACCTCCATGGTTGTAGCTAACTCTACAGTGTCCTCCACGTTCTGGGCCCCCTTCTCAAGCAACCGTTGGCGCACATAGTTGGACCTGAGCCCTGCCACGTATACATCACAGACAGCGAGTTCCATATGCTGGGCGGCTGTTACAGCCTGAAAATTGCAGTCCCGAGCTAGGGCTTTTAAATCGCGAAGAAAGTCTTCCAGTGACTCCGCGGGGCGCTGGCGGCGGGGTCGTGAAAATGTGCCGCGCGTAGACCTCGTTGATGTGCCTCATGGACATTCGGTCGAGCATGGCCAGGGCCTCCGTATATGAGGTGGTACAATTAAGTTGCGTAGAGATATGATGGCTCACCCTTGCATGCAGTAGGCTGAGTTTCTGCTCCTCTGTAGTTTCTGAAGAGCTTGATTCAGCCATGTAGGCCTTGAAACATCGAAGCCAGTGTAGGAAGATTTCCTTCGCCTCTGCAGCCTGCGGGTTGAGTTCTAGTCGATCAGGTTTGAGGGCTGATTCCATAGTAGTTTTCTTCAAGTTTTCTAATACTATTAAATTGATGTGATCATCAATTCACTAGACACACGATTGGAAGTAAACTGTGGTTTTAATAGTCTTACAACTAAGCCAGCCTGTGACCAGAGGAACTGAGAGCAGGCTTACGGCTGCAGTACTTTATACTTCCGGTTAGTGGGCGGAGCCATGGGCGGAGCCAAGGGTGGAGCCCAGTACAAACTCCTCATCTCCCCCTATGGGCAGAGCAAGGGCTCACATACAGTCCCCACAAGGACACAATACATGTAAGGCAATACAGTGTGAATTACGAGGCATACAATTCACTACACCCGCCACACTCCATGTGGCGGGGGCTTGGGCTTAGGTGGTGACCGCTCGGAGGAGGAAGACTGCTCGGTGACGGGTGAGGAGGAGGATTTCGACATTCTCTGCAGCGAGGCAGAGGGTGCCCTCACACCCGGCACCGAATCTCCCCTCATCTCCTCGGGAGAACTCCAAGCATTTTTGAATAAACATCGTGGTCACCAGGACTGTGTGCGGCTGGCCCTGGACAGCTGGGGAAATCTGGGGCTGCTCCTCGTGTCCGCTCGCGTCTATGCCAGAGAGGCGCGGGAATTTGATCAGGACCAGGGAGAGCAGCGCCGAGCTGTTCTGTTCCTTGAACCTCCACTCCCTCTGTGCACTGAGGTGATTGGTGACGGATATACACTACTACTGACATGGAGGTAACCATAGCCAGCCTCAACATCAACGGCAGCAAGGACGCACATCGCTATTTCCAGTTCTTCTCTGTATTTCGGGACGGAAAGTACGGGGGGTGCTTCCTGCAGGAAACCCACGCCATTCCGGGTGACGATGCTCAGTGGACCCTGGAGTGGAAAGGAGTCTTCATGAGTCACCTGGCCCCACGTTCGGGCGGGGTGGCTATCTTGTTGGCTCCACATTTTCAGCCGGAGATCTTGGGGGTCAAGGAGCCAGTGCCAGGCCATCTGTTGCACTTAACAGCCTGTGACGGGGATGTCTACGCTCCCCTGGTCGGGCCGCAGCAGGCGACGTTCTATGAAAGAGTGTCCACTCTTCTACGCACCATCCCTGTGGGCGAGTGCACCGTCCTGGGAGGGGATTTTAACTGCACCCTCCAGGACAAGGACCATCGTGGAGTCTAGCACAGCTCGGCGGCGGTGGTGAAGTTGAGCGACCTGGTTGGGTCCTTCGACTTGGTGGACGTCTGGCCTTTGTGAACCCTCCGTTCAGAGCGTCCAGAATCGACCGTCTTTATATTTCCAAGACTTACTTGCCCAGCGTTCCGACGGCCTCTGTGGAGCAGGTGCCGTGCTCGGATCACCACCTGGTGTAGGCGGGGCTCGCCCCGTCCCGTGCCCAGACACGGTCGGCATACTGGCACTTTAACAACCTGCTGCTGGAGGACGAGCGGTTCCTAGACTGGATTTGCCCTTTCTGGGCTGGCTGGAGAAGGAAGAGGGGTGGCTTCCCCTCCTTGAGGCTATGGTGGGACGTGGGCAAGACTCACGTCCGCGCCTTCTGTCTGGGGTACACAAAGGGGTCTACGGCGGGGCGGAATTCCACAATCGCCAAATTGGCTGAGGAACTCTTCGATCTGGAGTCACGTCTTGCTCAGCCCGATGAGGACCCGGGTCTGGGGCGGGTGTACAGAGAGAAGAAGGGCGCACTGCGGGACCTGCAACTTGCCGGGTCCCTTGGTGCGTACCTGCGGTTGCGGATCCGTCTCCTGACGGACATGGACCGCGGCTCTCCCTTCTTCTACTGGCTGGAAAGAGGATGTGGGACCTGTCGGCAGATTTCTACGCTGCTGGCCGCCGACGGGCCGCTCATCTCGGATCTGGAGGGGGTCAGGACCCTGATTAGGGACTTTTATTCCGACCTCTTCTCTCCGGATCTGTCCAGCGACGATGCTTGCAGAGTTCTGTGGGAGGACCTGCCGCAGGTCGGCCCAGAGGGCGCCGCGAGGCTCGATCAAACCATCAACCTCCAGGAGCTGACCGGCGCCCTGGACAGCTTGTCACGGGGCAAAACCCCAGGGCTAGACGGGCTGACCGTGGAGTTCTTCAGGGCATTCTGGGACGTCCTGGGGAGCGACTATCCTGGGGTCCTGGGGGAATGTATTGCGACCGGGGAGATGCCCCTTTCGTGGCGCAGGGCCGTCATTGCCCTGCTGCCCAAGAAAGGGGATCTCCGCCTGCTTAAAAACTGGCGACCGGTCTCCCTCCTCAGCACGGACTACAAAATCTTTGCCAAGGCGATGTCTTTATGCCTTGGCCCCGTGCTGGACCACATGATTCACCCTGACCAGTCCTACACAGTCCGGACCGAACCATTTATGATAACATCCATTTGGTCCGGGACATTATTAATTTTACCCAGAGGACTGGTATGTCGAGGGTCTTCCTGTCTCTTGACCAGGAGAAGGCGTTCGACAGGGTGGGGCACGAGTATTTGCTCGGGACTCTGCGAGCCTTTGGGTTCGGGACGCACTTCGTCGCCCGGCTCCGATTATTGTACGCTGCCTCAAAGTGTCTGATTAAGGTTAACGGGCCCCTTCGCTTTGGGAGAGGGGTGTGTCAGGGCTGCTCCTTGTCCGGCCAACTTTATTCTGTGTGTGTGGAGCCTTTACTGTACCTCCTGCAGAGGAGGTTGTTGGGGCTGGTTCTGCGCGAGCCGGACATGGCGGTGGTCCTCTCGGCTTACGCTGATGGCGTGCTCCTCATGTTCACTGACCCCGGTGACCTGCGGAGGATGCGAGAGTGCCAGGCTGCGTACTCCTCCGCGTCTTCTGCTAGGATCAACTGGGCTAAATGTTCCGGACTCCTGGTCGGTCCGTGGCAGGTGGACCCCCACCCGGAGGAGCTCAGGCCCTTTAGCTGGAGTCGGACCACCATCCTCTACTTGGGAGTCCATCTTTACCCGGCAGAGGAAGCCTGGCCGGCGAACTGGCAGGAGCTGGAGATCAAGGTCACCACTCGCCTGGGACGCTGGACAAGACTGCTCCGAGTGCTGTCCCACAGGGGTCGAGTTCTGGTCATAAACCAGCTGATCGCCTCTTTTCAAATTGGCAGGCAGTAACTAGTGGGGTGCCACAGGGATCAGTGCTGGGACCCCAGATATTCACAACATATATTAATGACTTGGATGAGGGAACAAAACGTAACTTCTCAAAGTTTGCAGATAATACCAAGTTGGATGGGAGGGTGAACTGTGACGAGGGTGCAGGGATCCTACAGCATGATCTGGACATATTGTGCGAGTGGGAAAATCAATGGCAGATGCAGTATAATTTGGATAAGTGTGAGGTTATTCACTTTGGAAGCAAAAACAGGAAGGCAGATTACTACCTGAATCGTTGTAAATTGGGAGAGGGGAGTGTGCAGCGGGACCTGGGTGTCCTTGTGCTCCAGTTGCTGAAGGTAAGCATGCAAGAACAGCAGGCAGTAAAGAAGGCTAATGGTATGTGGGCCTTCATTGCGAGACGCTTTGAGTACAGGAGCAGGGATTATATTGTTGCAATTATACAGGGCCTTGGTGAGGCCACACCTAGAATGTTGTGTGCAGTTTTGGTTTCCTTTTCTGAGGAAGGATGTTCTTGCTCTCGAGGGAGTGCAGCGAAGGTTTACCAGTCTGATTCCTGGGATGGCGGGACTGTCATATGAGGAGAGATTGACTAGGTTAGGATTGTTCTCGCTGGAGTTCAGAAGAATGAGGGGGGATCTCATAGAGACTTATAAAATTCTAACAGGACTAGACAGGGTAGATGCAGGGAAGATGTTCCTGATGGTGGATGTGTCCAGAACCAGGGGTCACAGTCTGAGGGTTCAGGATAAACCATTTCGGGCAGAGATCAAATGACATTTCTTCACCCAAAGAGTGATGAGCCTGTGGAATTCATCACCACAGGAAGTAGTTGATGCTAAAACATTGAATTTATTTAAGAAGCGGCTAGATAAATCAGTTGGGGCAAATGGGATCAAAGGTTATGGGGAGAAAGCAGGATTAGGCGAATGGGATCAAAGGTTATGGGGAGAAAGCAGGATTAGGCTATTGAGTTGGATGATCAGCTATGATTGTGATAAATGGTGGAGCAGGCTCGAGGACCAAAATGCCTCCTCCTGCTCCTATCTTCTATGTATCTATGGATCTATGAATTTGGAACAGGTTACTGAGTTGGAAGATCAGCCATGATCATAATGAATGATGGAGGAAGCTTGAAGGACTAAATGACCTCCTCCTGCTCCTATTTTCTATGTTTCTAATCACAATTACTGCTGGGAAAACTAATGAGGCCAAAAAGTGACAGGACCTCTGATCCTGATGACCTGGATCCTAGAATTGTTTTTTAAATTTAGAGTACCCAATGATTACTTTTCGTTCCAATTAAGGGGCAATTTAGCGTGACCAATCCATCTAACCTGCATAATTTTGGAATGTGGGGGTGAAATCCACGCTGACATGGGGAGAATGTGCAAACTCCACACGGACAGTGACCCAGGACCGGGGTGGATCCTAGAATCTTAAACCAGGAGTCTGCAGAGATATTAGATGCATTGGGGGGTAATCTTTCAAAGTTCTCCAGATTGTGGAAAGTTCATAACAGGTTATGAAACTTTAAATGTAACATCTCTATTCAAAACTGGAGGGAAGCAGAAAGCGGGGGACAATATCAGTTAGCTTAATATTTGCCTTTGCGAAAATGCAAGAATCCATAATTAGGGAAGTAGCAGTGGGACATTTAGAAATTAAAACTACAATTAGGTAGAGTTCCATGGCTTTGCGCAAGGAAAAGTCTGTTCGACAAATCTATGAATTCTTTGAGGGTGTTACGGGCAGGTAGATAAAGGGATACCTTTAATGTATTTGGATTTCCAGGAGACATTTGATAAGGTGACGCAGAAAAGGTTACTACAGAAGATTAAAGCTCATGGTTTTGCAGGCAATGACACATAAAAATGGATAGAAAAATGGCTAACATGAAACAGAGAATCGGGATGAATGGGCCATTTTCCGGTTCCCTTATGCAAAGGTATATTGACCACAATGTAACACATGGAATACACAGGGAACAGTGCTGAGGCCTTCACTATTTATGATCTATAGTACATGGATGAAGGCTTTGAAGGAGGTGGTGGCATGGTGGTAGTGTCACTGGACCAATAATCCAAAGACCCAGTGTTATTCTCTGGGGACCCGGGTTCAAATTTGGGTTCAATAAAAAAACTAGAATTAAAAGTCCATTGCTAATTGTCATAAAAAACCATCTGCTTCACTAATGCTCTTTATGGAAGGAAATCTGCCATCCTTAGCTGGTCTGGCCCACATATGACTCTAGGGCCACAGCAATGTGGGTGACTCTTAAATGCCCTTTGAAATCCAAACCACTCAGTTCAAGGGTAATTAGGGATGGGCAATAAACTCTGGACTTGCCAGTGACATTCACATACATGAATAAATGATAACAAAGATTTTGATTGTATTGTGGCCACATTTGCTGACAATACAAAGGTAGGTAGGCAAGCAAGTTGCGAGTAAGGACACAACATACTTGTGAGTTAGGTTAACTGAGTGGTCACAAATTTGGCTGATGGCACATAATGTGGGAAAAGGTGAGGTTCTTCAGAGGAAGGTGTATTAGAAAAGCATAATATTATTTTAATGGAGCGAGACTGCAGAATGCTGTGGTGCAGAAAGGTTTGGGTGTCGGTGCACATGAATCTCAAAGTGTGGAGCATGCAGGTAGAGCAAGTTATTGGGAAGACAAATGGAATGTTGGTTTTATTGCAAGGCTGAGGATAAAGGTAGGAAAGTGTTGCTACACCTGTACAAAGGGCATTTGTGAGGCCACACCTATAGGCCTGTGTACACATTCAGGCTCATTACTGAATGAGGAATGTATTTGCATTGGAAGCATTTCAGAGAAGGCTCGCTACACTTATTCTTGGGATGAAGAGTTATCTTATGAGGAAAGGTTGAACAGGTTGTGCCCATACTTCATAGAATACCTACAGTGCAGAAAGAAGCTATTTGGCCCATCGAGCCTGCACTGAGCCTCCGAAAAAGCACGCTGTCCATGCCCACTACCCTGTCCAATCTATGTAACACTACCTAACCTACACATCCCTGGAAACTAAGGGACAATTTAACATGGCCAATTCACCTGACCTGCACATCTTTTTACTGTGGAAAGAAACCGGAATGCCCGGAGGAAACCCACGCAGACACGGAGAGAATGTACAAACTCCACACAGTCAGCCAAGATCAGAATTGAACCCGGGTCCCTGGGTGTCCATTTGACAGTCACACAGTTGAGGGGGAAATGGGGGATGTGGGTGAAGGGTGTTGTCAGCGGGACTGAAGGGGTTCCTGCCCGATTTGTGGCCATAAAATCCAATCCTTGATCTTATTGAATGACAGAGCAGACTCAATTTACTGGCCCTGTGTAAATCCCGCTATGTCAGGAGAAAATGGAGAGAGCCCTGAAATGGGATCTCCATCAGGCACTAAACAGTTTGCGATGTTCCCAACCCTTCCCAACAGACATAATCATGTTCACGCCACCATGCATTTAAATGGATTTTGAGATGCAAAGTTGACTTGACTCCGAATCTTCTGAGAATGTGCTATGTTCCCATGGCGTGACGTGGCACCAACCGTGATGGCCATGGCAGGGGGCCCAGAGGCCATTGTAGCCCCCAGGTGGTTGGGGTCATGGCAGAACAAAGCCCTGGCACCATGCCTAGAACCCTGGCAGTGCCAACCTGCCCATTCAGCTAATGGGTTGGCTGGGGTCAGTGGGCACCTAGGGTGGTGGCCTGGGGGGGCACCTATACGACCCATGGCCCTAAGTTCACAGTGGGCTGTCAGAGGCGTGCAACCTGCATGGCTGCCTTTCCGGCTGCAGCAATGGTATTCCATCCCCGGCCACCCCGACCCTAGAGCCCACCTCCTGGCCACCCCCCGCTTCTCCCCCCAGCTGCCACTGGCCCCTCAGCCAGCGGGACAACAGTTAGCAAACTATAGCGATGTTGGACACTTTCCGTACTCCATCTCTCTCCCTCAGCAGCCATGACGTCGGTGTCACGATATTTAAAAGCACAAGTGAACTGAGCCCTCGGGAACTCGGCCCATCGGGGGCAGAGAATCGCGGAGGCCCCAGAGAATACTGGGTCGGGCCTGGTAATGTCATGCAAACGGTGTTAACTGTACTTGCGTTCCGGACTGCTTTGACACCACTGTTGAGGTGGTGGAGAATTGCGATTTGGAGTCAAATCGGCGGCGGACACGATTTTGGCTTCGGAACCTATTCTCTGCCCAATCGTGTTTTGCGATTTTGGCGTCAGCCAACGGAGGATCCCGTCCCCCCTGAAATGTGAGGAAAAATCCAATTCATATTGCTCCCTCAACCATTCCACCAGTTTGTGGCCCAGTATTTATATCAGCGTTGTGTTCTAGAAAGGCTTTTTGGATAAGCATTAATAATTGTACTTTAACTACAGCAATGCTATGGCTTCTGCAGGTGGGAAGTATTAATGCTGCTGTAGTCGTACTTGTGCTCACTGACTGACAGTTCAGTAATTCTGTAGCTGCCATTAATAAATAAGAGTTTTCCCCCAATTTTATGCACAATAGATCAGCAATGAGTTTACCAAATGCTCATCTGAGAAAAAACTTTGAAGACTGGTACGACAGGGGCCAAGTGAGTTCTAAGCTGATTGGACCCTGCACTGGAGGTCTTTATGGAGAAGGTGGAAATAATGCAAGATGTTTTGTAGCCACAGGGTCCTAAGAGGTCAAGCCCCAAGGACCTGGATGAGGTGCCCCAAGAGGTTCACTTATCACAAGATCAGTAAATGCATCTTCAAATGCCTTTCCCTACCAACTGCACTATTGGTTCTGACAGCGCTCAATGCACCATGCACCTCATCACACATCTACCAATAATCTTTATCAATCAGGATACATATCTAACATTCATATACTCCCTTGCACCCTCTCACCTGCAAGCATCAGTCACTTCTCACAGCTTGCATACACTGCCATCTATTCAGTCATGACAGCCATATCACAGATAGAGGCTCCATGTTGATCACTGATACACTGGAAACAGCAAGAGCTAGCAAAAGGGTATTTTGGCCCCTGCACACCTCCATATTCTAACCTTCATGAGAGGATGGTGCTGGCCATTTTTGGCATTGCCACAATCAATTGCAGGGCTGTAACCATTGAGTTGTGTGATAACTTCCTCCTCACATTCACTCTTCTCCCCCCATCTCAAATGCGCCTCTGATTAATAAGCTAAAGGTTGTGTAAGCAAGTTTCTATTATTGTCCCCCCTTTCTTACACACCAGAGAGTCACAGAATGGTTACAGCACTCAAGGAGGTTATTCAGCTGCATGTTCGTGCTGGCTCTGTGCAAGAGCAATTCACCTGATGCCACTCTCCTTCAAAGTTTTCCTCTTCCAAGCATCTTCAAAAGATAGAATTTGCCTTTGCAACACTCTCAGGCACTGCACTCCAGATCCTAACCATTTGCTCCATAAAGCAATTTTTCCTCATGCTGCCATTGCTTCCAGCCAATCACTTTCAATCTGTGTCGTCTGGTTCTTAATCCTTCCACTGATGGGAACAGTTTCTCCCTATCTACTCTGTGCAGATGCCTCATGACTTTGACCACCACTAAGCTGCCCCAGCTTCTCAAACCTATCTACAAAACTGAAGATCTTCATCCCTGGAACAATTCTCCTGAATCTTTTCTACACTGTCTCTAATGCCTACACATCATTCCTAAAGTGTGATGCTCAGAAGTGGATACAATAGTCTAGTTGAGGCCAAACCATTGTTTTGTACAGGTTTATTATAGCACGCTTACTTTTGTACTCTATGCCTCTATCGATAAAGCTCAGGAGCTTTATTAACCTCACTCCCCACATGCCATAGACTTGTACACATGTCCCTCTGCTCTTGCCCTCCCTTTAGAATCGTTTCCTTTATTTTATGTCGCTTCCCCGCATTTCCCATTCTTTCTACCAAAATGAATCACTTCCCACTTCTTTCCATTAAGTTTCATCTGTCAATTGTCCTCACATTCAACAACCTGTCTACGTCCTTTTGAAGTTTAACATTATGGTCAAAATTTTCCAGCAACCCCACCCACCCTCCACACCTCCCCCTCGCTATCCCCGGCAGATTTTCCATGGCGTGGGCAGCTCTCTATTGGCTGCCGGTGAGATCTTCCGGTCCTGACTAAATGTATGCTGTCTTTCATGGATTTTCCGTCCTGCTGCTGGGGAACCTGTGGTGGGGATCAATGTTGGCGGGAGCAGAGATCCCACTGAGTGGAAGGGTCGGATCCTCATGGTTCTCAATACTTCCACAACTTTACCCTTTTTGCTTTTCTCCTTTATGATACCCAAGAGTTACAATATGGCTAGGCATTGGATGAAGACCAAGAGCAGAGGGATGATGGAGACACTGCACCATCATTCTATTCCACACTTGCAGCCACCATAGAATCGAAAAAAATAAAATCCCTACATTGCATAAGGAGGCCATTCAGCCCATCGGGTCTGCACCGACTCTCTGAAAGAGCATCTTATTCCATTAACCCCACGTAATCTGTGTAACCCTGGACACTAAGGAGCAATTTACCATGGCCACTCCACCTAACCTGAACATCTTTGGACTGTGGGAGGAAACCGGAGCACCCGGAGAAAACCCACGCAGACACAAGGAGAACGTGCAAACCCCACACAGACAGTCACCCAAGGCTGGCCCCCCTTCCCCTGCCACTGGCCCCTCAGCCAGCGGGACAACAGTTAGCAAACTATAGCGATGTTGGACACTTTCCGTACTCCATCTCTCTCCCTCAGCAGCCATGACGTCGGTGTCACGATATTTAAAAGCACAAGTGAACTGAGCATGGTGCATTGAACCCGGGGCCCTGGTGTTGTGAGGTCTCTCATGGCCTCAGCCATCGGGAACTCAGCGTGGAAGCTGTGGACTCAGTCCAGCGCTGCCACGGTCGGGGAGGGCCGATCTGCGGGGGGAGGGGGGGGGGACATATTCGGGGCTGGGGACACTGTGGTGGAGCAGTCTGAGGTCAGAAGTGGAGATGTTTGCAGATGATTTGACAATGTTCAGCATCATTCAGGAATTGAAGCAGTCCATGTTCAAATGCAGCAAGACCTGGACAATATCCAGGCTTGGGCTGACAACGGCAATCAGCATTCATGCCACACAAATGCCAGGGAATGACCATCTCCAACATGAGAGAATATATCCCATTGCCTCATGACTTTCAATAACATTTTGATTGCTCAATCGCCTTATGTCAACATCCTGGGTGTCACCATTGACCACAAATTGAACTGAACGAGCCACATAAATGCTGTGGCTACAAGAGTTGGTCGGAGGCTAGGAATCACGCAACGGGAAACTCACCTCCTAACTCCCCGAGTCTGTCCATCATTTACAAGTCACAAGTCAGGAGTGTGATTAAATACTCTCCATTTGGCTGGATGAATGTTCTCCAACAACATTGTAGAAGCTTCTAACTGTCCAGCCTGCTTGATTGGCACCCCATCCACAAATATCCACTCTCTCCACCGCCAACGCACAATGGCAGCAGTGTGTACCTTCTACAAGGTGCAGTGCAGGATCTCACCAAGACTCTTTATTCAGCACCTTCCAAACTCATGACCACTACCATCTAGAAGGACAAGGGCAGCAGATACATGAGAACACCACCACTTGGAACTCCCCCAGCAAACCACTCGCAATCTTCACCTGGAAGTTATGAAGACCCTGGAGGCCCGAGAAGGTAAGTAAATGGAAGTTTATTCAGGTCAAAGAAAACAGCCGCTGCGGTGGCGTACACATAATAGGTCCCAGTCAGGACTACCAGAATGCTGGTCCCTTTCCCGGCCAGCTTTCACAGAGCAAGGCAACGAGCTTTGCGGGCCTCCACCACTAATAATAATAATAATAATCACTTATTGTCACAAGTAGGCTTCAATGAAGTTACTGAGAAAAGCCCCTAGCGGGGAAGCTCATATTCCACGAGTATCACCGGGAGATTGATTGTTCTATCCCCATGTGCCTCATAAGGGTCATTACACCCCGCCCTCCACCAGGTCCTAAGGTTCCCCTCCAATGGCCAACTGAGGCAATCTTCTTCGCCGCTTTGCAAGTGGCTGTGCCTCTGCCAGCGGTGAGGCCGGGTTGGGGGGCATGTCTTAAGTCATAGATTGCCTTTTCTGTGAAGAATGACAGAGGGTCACTGCTGGGGGCTTGTCCCCGGATGGCACACGGTCCGTAAATGCTGATGCTTCCACGTCCATGTCTGAGGCCAAGTTGTTGTCGTACTGCTGGCCTGGATACTGATCTATGGTGGGTATTCCTTTGGAGCTCCTGCTTTATCGCTACTTTCCCACCAAGACACGGTTCAGGCTCAGGCGGGTCCGGAGGCGTCGGACCATCAATAGCTCCGATGACGCTATCCGGGTCGTGACGTGTGGCACAGTCCTAGTGGAATAGGAACCGTGCCAGGTTTGTTTCAAAGAAGCCCGTATTCTACTTCCTGCGTCAACCTGGCCACAGGACAATCACATTGGCGCCCCGCAAATGTTCAGGGCTTCACAGCCACTGGGAGTGGATGTCCTCCTCCAACTTTAAGTGTGAGGTCCGTAATCATGTGGCAGAGGTGCCGCACTGTCTCCTTGGTCAACCAGAGTTCTTTCCGGAGGTGGAGGACAGATGTGAACGGTGCCAAGGAGGCCCGGCCAACCATGCCCACATGTTCTGGTCTTGCCCCAGACTTGCAGGGTACTGGACAACCTTCTTTGAGGCAATGTCCAAAGTGGTGGGGATGAGGGTGGACCCATGCCCGAAAGTGGTGGTCTTCGGGGTATCAGACCTGCCAGATCTATTCCTGGGGAGGAGGGCGGACGCCCTTGCCTTTGCCTCCCTGATCGCCAGCTGTAGAATCCTGTTCGGTTGGCGGTCAGCAGCACCACCCAAAGCTGCAGACTGGCTGTCCGACCTCTCGGAATCTCTCCAAATGGAGAAAATCAAATTCGCCATCCGAGGGTCAGACGACGGCTTCCACAGAACATGGGAGCCATTCAGCCAGCTGTTCCGAGACCTGTTTGTGGCCAACGAACAAGCCGAAGAATAGCCAGGCAGCCAAGAATCAGGGGAAATTAGCCAAGGCGTGAGAGGGAGGGATAGACAGGGATAGGTGGGGGTGGGGGGGGGGACAGCTAGACCTCAGAGAAAAGGAAGGCGAACCACAGGAGAAGGGGAGAGGGGAAGGGGGGGCAGAAGGTGGGGGGAGGGGGGAAGAGGGAGGAGACAGGGAACAATAGAGGGGAACCAGAGAGGGGGGGGCGGCAAGGCAATGATAGCCGGAAGGAGAGCAGGGGAAACTACAACAAAAATGGCAAATACAGTAACAGAGAGCAAAGAAAATACGGGTGAAAGACGGGACGAACGGCCGAAGCGGAGGTGAATGTGAGACAACAATGGCAGCGAAAACCGTCGGGGAGAAGCAAGTAACAACACCAGATCCATTCTCATATTGTCCTCTCTGTATTGGACATAACTAATGTAAGTGTTTCTCCGGCACCCAAATGTATATGTACCTCCCCGGTTCTCTCTCTCTCTCTCTCTCTCTCTCTCTCTCTCTCTCTCTCTCTCTCTCTCTGTCTCTCTCTCTCCCCCCCCCCCCCCCCACCACACACACACAAACAGGTGCCTACTTATATGTTAAAAATAATATTGCCAACTGTACAGAGTTGCTGTTGTTGAGCTAGTGCACAATATCGTACCAGTTTTTTTCTTTAGTTTTCTTCTCTTCTATGTAGATAAATTGTATTCTCCCTACATAACTAAATATACTTTGTTCAAAAAACCAAGAAAAAACATTTATATAAAAATATATATTTGGTACAGTAACTAATTGAAATGAATGGATTCTATGTACAATTAGTCATTACAAAATGTGCCTTATATTTCACATTAACTATGCAATTTGACTTAGCAATATATTATGGTCACAAAGATACTGGAGTGTTCTGCAATTTCTCAATCATCAAGATTATTGTACTTTCTGCTGTGATGTGCATGTGTTGAGGAAAAGCATTAATTCATATATGCAATCCTGAAGTTTAAAAAGCGATGTTAATTGGATTGGCGCAGATTGTGAAAACGCGCCACTGTCTGTGTTGCTGACTTTTTCCTTTCATTCCACCCAGAAGCAATCATCAACCGCAGAGCACTTTCCAACAAATCAAAAGGTGTAGGTGAGCAGAACAATAACTTTCCATTGATAAGTCTTTCACAAATTCAGAAAGCTTTTACAATGACCGATTTCCTGTACATGACTGAATATGAGTCAAGCTTACATAACTGTTAGGGGCTGTAGTTACGTGTAGGATCTGTACTGATTGCTTCACAGAATAAACTAGCTGGAAAAAAAAACCTCAAAATGAGCCAATTTCTTTGGCTCAGGACATTCCACTTAGGAATGAAAGATTGAACCAATAAATGCAGAAAAAATTGTTTAGCCCTGTGCTGTAGTAGCTGCTCCAGGATATTTGACTAAAATAATAAATAATAGATGAGATACAAACCTGATTTCCCTCTGTCAACAATTAATTGACTCAAAAATTTTCATTGCTCGATTGCCTTGATTTTTCTGTGACAGCCCTCATTCTGATCATTCTCTAGTCAAGAAGGCCATCTGACCCTGGGTTTCTATGAATGTTTTTTAACTGTTAGAACTTGAGACAGTTGAGTTCCTGCAATGCCAGACACATGCTATAAATTGCACTGCTTCTAGCACTAATCCAACCCATCCAAATTTACACCAATTTTCCCTGCCTTTGCAATTTGAATGTGCTGCAACGATCGCAGCTGTGAAGAGTGGCACAGTGAGTAGTTTATAACCACTTCCAAGTCAGTCTGGGAAAATGGAGTGGGCCCCTCGTAGAATCATGGGGCTGTTATGGGAATATGATTCTGCACAATAAAGATTCTAAAGAAAGTAAATTAATCCATATTAACATCTGCTTTATGAATAGCAGAAATCATAAAGAATTTACAGTACAGAAGGAGGCCATTCAGCCTATCAAGTCTGCACCGGCGCTTGGAAAGAGCACCCAAAAGCTTTGACAAAGGGTCATCTGGACTCGAAACGTTAGCTCATTTCTCTCCCTACAGATGCTGCCAGACCTGCTGCGATTTTCCAGCATTTTCTCTTTGATTTCAGATTCCAGCATCCGCAGTAATTTGCTTTTATTTTTTACACATAGGAAATAAACACTTTAATGGAAAATTAGGCAGTTTAACATAATTCCTGAAATAAATATTTTGACCAACAGCATTAGTAATTTTGAGCTATTGAAAAGTTTTCCTACATGACAATGGGCAGAATTTTACAGCCCTTCCCATCAGCGGGATATTCCGGCCTCACCGAAGTCAATGGACTTTTGAATGGCTCTCCGCATCTTCCAGCGTCTCTCCCGCTGTGACAGGGCTGTAAAACTCCACCAAATGTTTCTGCTTAGTGCTTACATGAAATATCTCTACGTTGCCCTGTAATCTCGAGATTTCTCATAACTAATTTTCTTTGGTGAGAAAATTGTAAAGAGAATGCCTGTCCTAATAGATAAAAGCTAATTACTGCTGGAATCTGAAACAACAACAGAAAATGCTGGACAATCTCAGCAGGTCTGACAGCGTCTGTGGAGAGAGGGGAGCTAACGTTTTGAGCCTGGATGACTCTTTGTCAAAGCTGGAGAGAGAACTGGAAATAAGGTCAGATTTATACTGTAGTGGGGGAGGGGCAGGTGGAACGGTGGAGCTGGATAGGGGGCCAGTGATAGGTGGGGATTGAGAAAGACAGAAAGATAAAAGAAATGTAAACGGGGGTGATTAAGGCTTAGAAGGGTGCTGATAGTGGCACATAAAGAGATTAGAATGTGTGACTGGTAGAACAAAAGTGAGCAGTGTGTCAAAGGGCAACTAGGAACAGATGGTCCAAGTGGGGTCGGGGAGGGAGAACAATGGTGAGACAAAAAGAGAGAAATTGATAGAAATTAAAATGGGGTGAAGGTGGAGGAGGGAGTTCACAGCCTGAAGTTGTTGAACTCAATGTTAAGTCCGGAAGGTTGTAACGTGTCTCATCGGAAGATGAAGTGCTGTTCCTCCAGTTTGCGCTGGGCTTCACTAGAACATTGCAGCAGGCCAAGGACAGACATGTGGACATGAGAGCAGGGCCTTGTGTTAAAATGGCAAGCCACAGGAAGGTCTGGGTCCGGCTTGCAGACAGACCAGAGGTGTTCTGCAAAGCGGTCATCCAGTCTGCGTTTAGTCTCCCCAATGTAGAATGGACCACATTGGGAGCAGCAAATGCAATAGACCAGATTGAAGGAAGTGCACATGAAGCACTGCCTCACTTGAAAAATGTGCATAGGCCTGGGATGATGAGCAGGGAGGATGAAAATGGCCAGGTGTTACACCTTCTATGATTGCATGGGAAGGTACCCTGGGAAGAGGGTGAGGTGTTGGGGGTGATGGGAGAGTGGACCAGGCTATCCCAGAGGGGATGGTTCCCGTGAAATGCTGACGGGAGAATGAGGGGAAGATGTATTTGATGGTGGAATCATGCTGGAGTTGGCGGAACTCATGGAGGATGACTCTTTGAATGGGGAGGTTGGTGGGGTGAAAAGTGAGGACAAGGGGACCCTAACCAGGTCCTGGAAGGGAGAAGAGGGGATGAGGGCAGAGGTATGAGGGACACGGTTGAGAGCCAGTCGACCACAGTGGGTGGAAAACCATGATAAAGGAAAAATGAAGTCATGTCAGCAGCACCATTTTGGAAAGTGCATCATTGAAACAGATGCAGCGGAGGAGAAGGAACTGGGAGAATGGGATGGAGTCCTTACAGGGTATGGGGTGTGAAGAGGTGTAGTTGAGGTAGCTGTGGGAGTCAGTGGGTTTGCAATGGATGTTAGTGGACAGAAATTGAAATACATAGGAAGTGTCGGAGATGGGCCATGTGAAGGTGATAGAGGGGCGTAAATCGGAAACAAAGTTAATCAGCGAGATTTTCTGTCGGGTACATCCTCCGCCCGGCTGGCAGCGCACACACACCTATGCGTTTCTTGACTGTGTGGGGTGACCCACAGTGGCCGGCTGCGGGAAAAGAGAATCTGCTGCCAGCGAGAACACACCGTGCCAGAAAATGGGGCATTTTTCCAGGCCCAGACGGGAACGGGAACATGAAGCAGCACCGAAACAGTCATCAATATACTGATAAAAGAGTTGTGGGATGGGGCAAGAGTAAGACTGGAACAGGGAATATTCTACATACCCCAGAAAGAGAGAGGCAAAACTGGAATCCATGCAGGTACCCATAGACACAACTTTGGTTTGGAGGAAATGAGACATGTTAATTGTTCAGTGAGAGGACAAGTTCAACCACACGGAGGCGAGTGTTGGTGGATGGGGATTGTTCTGGTGTCTTTTTAAGGAAGAAATGGAAAGCCCTCAGACCATTCTGGTGGGGAAAGGATGTATAGAGGGATTGGACAACCACGGTAAAGAGGAGGTGGTGAGGGCCAGGGAACTGGAAGTGATATGGTGTAGGGCATCAGAGGATTCACTAATGTCGGTTGGAAGGGACTGGACAAGAGGAGAGAGTATGGAGTCACAATAGGAAGATATGCGTTTTGTGGGGCAGGATCAGGCCTACTGGGGCACCCCTGTTGTGGATTTTGGTGAGGAGGTACAAGTGGGCTGTCCGGGGTGGGAGATTATGAGGTTGGAAGCTGTGGAGAGATGATCTGGCAACACGGTGGCACAATGGTTAGCACTGTTGCCTCACAGTGGCAGGGACAAGTTCAATTTTGGCCTTGGGTGACTGTGTGGCGTTTGCATGTTCCCCCTGTGTCTGCATGGGTTTTTTCAAGATGCTTCGGTTTCCTCCCATAGTCCAAAGATGTGCAGGTTAGGTGATTTGGCCATGCGATTTTGGCCCTTAGTGTCCAAAAGGATAGGTGGAGTTACGGGGTAACGCATGGGCTTAGGTTGTGTGCTCTCTCTCGAAGGATCCCCGAAGAGATAAGTTGGGTGAAGTGGGGGGGGGGGGGGGAGGGGGGGTCCGGAGGCCATGGTGGAGTTGCTGAAGGTGGTGAAATATTGGGGCTACCTTTAAAAATAACGTCCCGATCCGGGAGTAGTCCTCCTGCTCCGGCGAGCTGAGTTAATCAGTGCAGGAAATGACTGAGGTGCAGCCTTGACAGGGGGTTCCTTGCCGAGGCCAAAAGAAATCTCTAAAGGTCTGCGGTGCCAAGCAACACCTTGCTAAACGCACCAGAAACCGGACTCAGAATTCTTTTGGTTGAATATCTTGAATACCTATACCTTGCTGAAGAACATTGCAGGAACTGATGCACATTCTTACATCCCAGCCATAGAAAACACAGAGCTCCAGGAGAGGGAGCAGTCAGGACAGTAAATCCAAATTTAGGTGCGAATGTGACTGCTCATCTTTCACACAGTCTTGGAATGGATTTACGAGGCGACCTGGACATGTAGGGACAACTTCCTCTTTTAGCTGCATGTAGCGAGATTGTAAAATGTACAAAGATTACTTTTGGAGATGTTTCTATGAAATTGTCAATGGGTGGGATTTTATAGCCTCAAATCGGGTGTGTCACCCCCTCCCCGGCATGAACTCAAAATAGGGTGAAATGATGTCTGGTTGCCAATGTGATATCATCACGCCAGTCTCCAAAATTATGGAAGGTGAGAAAGTGTGGAAATCGAAAATCCTCCCCTCATTTTGAAAATATTATTTCACAAACTGCTGAACTTGTTGACGACCCAGTCGCTTTCAAATGTTCTTTGCCGGTTGCATTCCTTGGGTGTCGGACGTAAAACTATTTGGGATTGTTTTATGGCATCTAAGATGAGACGTAAGGAAAGACCTGCTGAATGTAGCAGCAGATTCTGATGGTGCAGGAGGCAGTGCCTGTGTATTTTTAAAAAACCTCTTTATTTTACCTTTTTAGAGCATGCCCTGTCAAATAAAGAAAGATTGAGAGAGCGGGGCCTTTAAATTTTTAGTCATGACTGACTTCCTGCTAATGGCACAGCTCTTTTGCTGAATGATTTCCCAGCCTAGATTCCTGATTGGGCGTCAATCCCCCCTTCGCATTGCTAATTGGCCATCTTTCCACCGGGCGGCCACTCCTTGGCCATTTGACGCTTGATTCAATGAGCTGCTGACAGAGGGGTGGGGTGCGAGTGAGCAGACCACCTCTCTCAACCCGTCAAATATTGTCAAACCCAGTCCAATGTGTTCTTTTTGAAAATATTTATAGATTTGCTAGAAATACAGATTAGAGAAAATCAGAAAACACTGGAATTGCATGTCGATGGAGGCGGGAATGTAATTGGGAGAGTGGGTAATTTCATGCACCTGGCCAGCACCATCATGCCTTGGATCAATTTCTCAGAAATGTCAAGTAGCCATTGAGGTTAAGTCGAAGAGACTAACTGGAATTTGCCAGTTCTGTGGGTTTTTTGCTCTGTCGGAAACGGGCTAGTTGCCTGGAGGCAGCCTTCCTGTGGCAGGTTGGGAGCCCAGCAATCCGAGCAGGATTTACTGCCCTTCCTGGCTGCCCTGTGATGGCATCTCCCTCCATGATGGTGGCCTTGCCAGTTTGTAATTCAAAAAATGTAAAAGTTGCCAAGCTCTCCCTGACCTGCAACAGAAGCCTGCAACTTCTTCCATGCTGGAGGGCCTCCTCTTGGCCGACCAACTTTGAGAACCTGTCTGCTGTGCTTAATTGGATGGTTAGTGCACTCTCTGGCCAGTAATATGCCAGTCAAGGGAACGTCACTGCTGGGTGACTGCTTCCAACACAATGCAGGGCCAGGATGCCCATTCAACAGCGATTCTGGGGCTCAGGGCCATCTTCAAGGAATAGATCCCAGTAATTGTCCAGACAAAAAAGTTATAAAGCCACAATATTAGAAAATAAACAGAATACATAGGAGAAACCAGGTTTAAACAGGTGGATCCTTACACAAGAAGAGTGATCAAATTCTTAATGTCTTACTGAATACTGCACACACAAAAACACAGAGTTCACCTGCTGTTCAAAAGGAAACTGAAAACAATTTGATCTTTTGATACTGCCTCATACTTTGGAGATTGTCAAACGACTTGCACAGATTGCAAGGAGGGGACAAAACTCTAAAAAGTGAGTGCTCGCCAAAAGCTACACTACCAATGAGAAATCGGCACCTACTATTAACCTAGCAAAACAGGTCCAATATCATGCACTGTGCAGACAGATGATGAAATAGTGTGGGAACGTCCTTACCTGGTTTGGCCGACATGTGACTTCAGACCCACAGCAATGTGGTTGACTCTTAAATGCCCTCTGAAATGCCCTTGCAGGCAGTTGGTTGTATCTAACCGTCAAAAAGTCAATAAGTAATTAAGCCAAACAGAGCACCTGGCATTGACATAGGCAGCGGAAATGACAATGACAAACCTAGCCCTGTTGACCCTGCAAAGTCTACTTTGATAACATCTAGGGGCTTGTGCCAAAATTGGTGGGTTCTCACAGACTCATCAAGCAACAACCTGACACAGTCATACTCATGGAATCATACCTGACAGATAATGAGCAAAATTCTCCAACCACCAGCAGGGTCGGAGAATCGCCCGGGGCCGCCAAAAGTCCCGCCCCCGCCGTGGCAGAGATTCTCCGCCACCCGGGAATTGGTGGGGGCAGGAATCACGCCACTCCGATTGGCGAGGCTCCTGCGGTGATTCTCCGGCCCGGATGGGCCGAAGACCCGCCGCTGGGAGGCCTCTCCCGCCGCCAAGGTTTGAGCCACCTCTGGTGGCGGCGGGATCGGTGCCGCGACTGGGCCCCCAGGGGTCCTGGGGGGGTGCCCTGGGTGCACTCTTTTTTCTCCGCCGCTGCCACGGCCTCCGCCATGACGGAAGCGGAAGAGAAACCCACATCGCGCATGCGCCGTTGGTGACGTCAGCGGCAGCTGGCTGCTGACGTCACCGCCGGTGCATGCGCCGACTAAGTAAGCCTTTCGGCCAGCCCCGCGGCGAGCCTGAAAGGCCGCTGGCGCCGGTTTTTTGCGCCAGTCTTCTGGTGCCAACCGCTCCGGCGCGGGGCTAGCCCCCAAAGGTGCGGAGAATTCCCTACCTTTGGGGAGGCCCGACCCCGGAGTGGTTGGCGCCACTCCCCTACGCCGGGACCCCCCGTCACGCCGGGTAGGGGAGAATCCCGCCCAATGTCCCAGACATCACCATTACCATCCCTGGGTATGTCCTGTTCCATCGGCAGGACTGTAGCCATCTGGGATGGCCACTTTCAGCATATAAAATGGACACTCGCAGAGCAGACAGGGAAAAATGGACAATGCAAAGTAACAAGCAGGCACAGAGCCTGAATGTGTATTTAGAAGACAGACTGCAGACAGAACCGAAACTCCGAGCCGATTTACATATTGATGGCCCATCTCCGATGAACAAAGACTGGTGCTCCGGTAGCCGATACCGTCCCAGACATTCCGGCGCCACTACCCCAGCAAGAAGATACAAACAAAGCAAGGCCAACGGCCACCTAGAAACACGCCCAGCAATCAAGGCACCCGCCCCTTTATTGGCTCAGATCGATGGCGGTGATCGAGAAGCTGCCCAATTAATTAGGACCAAGGTTAAGCCCCGCATAAAAGCGCGTGAAGCCCCTCCAAGTATACGAAGGAACCCCAGCCATATGTTCAGCCTCTTGGAATTAGCTCTCAAGCGGAGAGACCCTTCCACCTGCACCACCAGAAGCAAGTAAGTTCAAGTTCAATGCTCGCTTCCAGACGGACGACCTTAGCTGTACTCCTGCTATCTCTTCAAACCCAACAGCCTCAGATCCGAACAACGACCATTGTTCCTCTGACCTAAGTGGGCACCCGAAGTTAAGTATAGGTGTTAGTGATAGAGATAGTGAGCCTATAGTGTTATTGTGCATGAATAAATCATACTGTGTGTAAATAAAGTAACATTGACTTTGAACTAACTAACTGGTGTATTGGCTCTTTGATCGGTATTCGGTTGAACCTTGTGACGGTATCAAGAGATACCTGGCGACTCTGAAAGTATACTTATAATTAAGATTAAGAAAGGCGACCTTATTAACCGCCATATTTAGAGCCACTAAAAGAGAGCAACAGGACAGACCCAGCAGAGGAGGTGGAACAGTTGTATACAGTCTGGAGGGAGTTGCCCTGGGAATCCTCAGCATCGTCTTAGACCGCATGAGGCCTCATGGCATCAGGTCAAAAATGGCCAAGGAAACCTCCTGCTGAATACCATGTACCAGGAACCATCAGCTGATGAATCAATACTCCTCCATGTTGAACACCACTTGGAGGAAGCACTGAGAGTGGCAAAGGCACAATGTACTCTGTGTAGAGGACTTCAATGTTGATCACCAAGACTGGCTGGGCAGCACCACTACTGATTGAGCTGATCAAGTCCTAGGCGACATAGCTGCTTGACTGGGCCTGTCGCAGGTGGTGAGGGAATCAACAAGAGAGAAAAACATACTTGATCTCATCTTTACCAACCTGCCTATCACTTGCATCTGTTTATGGTAGAATTAGTAGGAGTGACTACTCCACTGTCGTTGTGGAGACGATGTCCTGTCTTCATGTTGAGGTTACCCTCCATCATGTTGTATGGTACTACCATGTGCTAAATGGGATAGATTTCGAACAGATCAGGGCCGGGATTCTCCCCTAACCGGTGGGGTGGGGGGTCCCGGCGTAGCAGAGTGGTGTCAACCACTCCGGCTTCGGGCCCCCCAAACGTGCGGAATTCTCCGCACCTTTAGGGGCTAGGCCCGCACTGGAGTGGCTCCTACTCCACCGACTGGCGCCAACGGCCTTTGGCACCATGCCGACCGGCGTTGGGGCTGGCTGAAAGGCCTTCGCCGGTCGGCATGAGTCCGTGCATGTGCCGGAGCATCAGCGGCCGTGGCGGCGGCGGAAGAAAAAGAGTGCCCCCACGGCACAGGCCCGCCCGCCGATCGGTGGGCCCCGATCGTGGGCCAGACCACCGTAGGGGCACCCCCCCCCCCCCCCCCCCCCAGGGCCCGGGGCCCGCTCACGCCGCCTGCTCCCGCCGGCACCAGAGGTGGTTTAAACCACGTCAGCGGGAGAGGCCTGACAACGGCGGGACTTCGGCCCATCGCAGGCCGGAGAATTGCCGCCGGGGGCCCGCCGACCGGCGCGGGGGGCCCACCAACCGGCGGGGCGCGATTCCCACCCCGATTCCCGGGTGGCGGAGAATTCCGGCCACGGCGGGGGCGGGATTTACGAAGGCCCCGGGCGATTCCCCGACCCTGCGGGAGGTCGGAGAATTTCGTCCCTAGCAACTCAAGATTGGGCATTCATGAGGCACTATGGGTCATCAGCAGCAGCAGAATTGTATTCAATCACAAGCTGTAACAACATGGCCTGGCATTTCCTCCACTCTATCATTACCATCACAACAGGGAATAACACTGCTTCAATGTCACAGAATGACAGAATAATGCAGCACAGAAGAAGCCTTTCAGCTCATTGATGCATGAAGAACACCTGACCTGTCTACCGAACCCAATTTCTAGCACTTGGCTCATAGCCTTGAATGTTATGACGCACCAAGTGCTCATCCAGGTACTTTTTAATGGATGAGGCCACCCACCTCTCCAACACTCCCAGACATTCCAGACCATCATCACCCTCTGGGTAAAAAAGGTTTACCTCAAACCACCCTAAACCTCCTGCGCCTCACCTTGAACTTGTGTCCCCTTGTAACAGAGCCTTCAACTAAGGGGAACAGCTGATCCCTATCCACCATGACCATACCCCTCATAATCTTGTACACCTCAATCAGGTCGCCCTCAGTCTTCTCTGCTCCAGTGAAAACAAGCCAGGCCTATCCACCGTCTCTTTGTAACTTAAATGTTTCATTCCAGCCAACAACCTGGTGAAACGCTGCTGCATCCCCTACAGTGCAATCACACCCTTCCTATAATGTGGCGACCAGAATTGCACACATTACTCCCTGCTTTTGTAATCTATGCCTCGATTGATAAAGGCAAGTGTCCAATATGCCTTTTTCGGCACCCTATTAACCTGTCCTTCTGCTTTCAGAGATCTATAGACAAGCACGCCACGGTCCCTTTGTTCCTTGGAACTTCCTAGTGTCAGGCCATTCTTGGCATACTTTCTTGTCACATTATTCCTTCCAAAGTGTATCACCTCACACTTTTCAGGGTTAAATTCCATTTACCACTTTTCTGCCCATTTGACCATCCCATCTATATCTTCCTGTACTCCGAGACACTCAACCTCACTGTTAACCACACGACCAATCTTGGTGTCATCCACAAATTTACTGATCCTACTCCACCCCCCCACATAGTCATCTATCTCAATTATATAAATAACAAACAGTAGTGGACCCAGCACAGGTTCCTTTGGTCCGCCTCTGAACACTGACTTCCAGTCACTAAAACACCCATCTGTCATCACCCTCTATCTCCTGCAGCTAAGCCAATTTTGAATCCACTTTATCAAGTTACCCTGTAACCCTGTGCATTTGCCTTCTTTATAAACCTTGTCAAAGGTATTGCTGTAATCCATGTAAACTACATCAACTGCACTACCCTCATCTACACACCTGGGGCGGGATTCTCCCCTACCCGGCGGGACGGGGGGTTCCGGCGTAGCGGAGTGGCGCCAACCACTCCGGCGTCGGGCCTCCCCAAAGGTGCGGAATTCTGCGCACCTTTGGGGGCTAGGCCGATGCCGGACTGGTTGGCGCCACGACGACTGGTGGCAAAACCTGCGCCAGCGGCCTTTGCCGCCCGCAGCCCGGTGCCGGGGCTGGCCGAAAGGCCTTCGCCGGTTCGCGCATGCGCCGGTGCGTCAGCTACCGCTGACGTCACCACCGGCGCATGCGCGCTGGGGGATTCTCTTCCACCTCTGCCATGGTGGAGGCCGTGGCGGCGGCAGAAGAAAAAGAGTGCCCCCACGGCACTGGCCCGCCCGCCGATCGGTGGGCCCTGATCGCAGGCCAGGCCACCGTGGGGACACCCCCCGGGGTCCGATCGGCCTGCGCCCCCCCAAGGACCCCGGGGGCCCGCTCGCGCCGCCGATCCTGCCGCCACCAGAGGTGATTGAAATGACGGCGGCGGGAGAGGCCTCTCAGCGGCGGGACTTCGGCCCATCGCGGGCCGGAGAATCGCCGCGGGGGTCTCGCCGATCGGCGCGGAGGGCACGCCGATCGGCGGGGCGTGATTCCTGCCCCCGCCAATTCCCGGGTGGCGGAGAATTTCTGCCACGGCGGGGGCGGGATTTTCGCCGGCCCCGGGCGATTCTCCGACCCTGCGGGGGTTGGGAGAATTTCTCCCCTGGTCACAGGCTCAACCCCCCCACCCCCCCCCCCCCCCTCCCCCCACATCTCTGCTCGTAATTCTTTCCAATGTACCAAGGCCAGATCCTGCCTTATTTTACTAAATTCCGCTCTCCCCCAATCCACTACATTCTTTTGCAATTTATCCAATTATTTGCCCATAACAAACTTAAATTGTGTCATGTTGTGGTCGCTAATAACAAAATGCTTCCCCACCAACACAACAACCACCTGTCTGGTTTCATTCCCCAGAATTAGGTTCAGCATTGCACTGTCCCTTGTTGGACCCTCTACATATTGAGCTGAAAAGTTCTCCTGTATACATTTTAAGAACTCTACTCCATCGAAGCCCTTAACACAGTGACTATCCCAATTAATGTTGGAACAATTGAAATTACCTCATATGATTACCCTATTATTACTTTTACACACCTCTGTGAATTGCGAACATATTTGTTCCTCAATTTTTCGCTGACTATCTAGAGGTTTATAATAATCACCTAGCAATGTGGCTGTCCCTTTTTTGTTTCTAAGCTCTACCCACACAGCTTCATTTGATGTTCCCTCCAAGATATAATCCCTCCTTTGTGCAATAACTGACTCCTTATCTAATAATGCAATGCCTCCTCCACTGTCTCACCTGAATATTCTATATCCACGGATATTGAGCTGCCAATCCTGCCCCTCCCTCAACCATGTCTCTGTGATAACTACTACATCACAATTCCACGCGTCAATCCTCGCCCTTAACTCATTTGTTTTACCTGTAATACTCCTGGCTTTAAAGTAGAGGCCATCCAGCCTGTCTTACTCCCTTGAAACTTATTACCGTTGTTTTCCCTATGACTTGATTGCTTTTCTGTGTTTTGTTGTGTTCTTATTCTGCTAACAGTCTGCGTCCCCTTCCCCTGCCGAATTAGTTTAAACTCCTCCCAACAACACTAGCAAACCCAGCAGCAAGGATGTCAGTCCCCCTCAGGTTTAGATGTAGACCGTCCCACTTTTACAGGTCCCAGCTTCCCCAGAAATGGTCCCAATGGTCTAGGAATCTAAAACCCTCCCTCCTTCACCAACTCTTAAGCCACACATTCATCTGCGATGCTCTCCTATTTCTGTACTTGCTGGCATGTGGCACTGGGAATAATCCAGTGATTACAACCCAAGACGACTTGCTTTTTAGTCTACTATCTAACTCTCTGAATTCTTGATCCAGGACCTCATCCCTCTATCTACCTACTTCACTGGTGCCAAAGTGCACCATGATTTCTGTCTTATAACCCTCTCCCTTCAGAATGCCTCCTGCCCGTTCAGAGGCATATCCTAGGGGGAATATACATATATATATTTAAATTTTAGAGTACCCAATTCATTTTTTCAAATTAAGGGGCAATTTAGCATGGCCAATCCACCTACCTTGCACATCTTTGGGTTGTGGGGACGAAACCCACACAAACACGGGGAGAATGTGCAAACTCCACACAGACAGTGACCCAGAGCCAGGATCGAACCTGGGACCTCGGCGCCGTGAGGCAGCCATGCTAACCACTGTGCCACTGTGCTGCCCCTAGGGGGAACATTTGCTGGAATGGTTGGGGGCAGTTTGAACTAAAATGGCAAGGGGAAGGAAACCCATGCAAGGAGCCAGAGGAGGAGGAAACAAACATATGAACAAAAGACAGAAAGGGGAACCAGAAATGTGAGAGGTAGAGAAATCAAGAGTCAGCATAAAACTGGGCCACAGTGAAAAATAATGTGAATGGGACAAAGAATGTTAAAAAGGCAAACCTTACGGATTTGTGCCTCAATGCGTGAAGCATTCCCATCAAAGTTAATGAATTAATCGGGAAATAGATGTAAACGGATATGGTAATCGGGATTATGGAGACATGGCTGCAGGGTGATGGGAACTGAACATCCAGGGGTATTCACTATTTAGGAAGGAGAGACAAAAAGGAAAAGGAAGTGGAATTGCATTGCTGCATAAAGAGGCAATAGTGAGGAAGGACATTAGCTTAAACAATATGGAATCTGTAAGGGTAGAGCTGAGAAACACCAAGGGACAAAAACATTAGTGAGGGTTGTATATAGACCCCCAAACTGTAGTGATGACAGGAAATTAGAGACCCATGCAATCAAGGAACATCTGTAATTATGGGTGACTTTAATCTGCATATAGATTGGGCACATCAAATTAGTAACAATACTGTAGAGAAGGAATTCCTGGAATGCATACGGGATGGTTTTCTGGAACAGTACATTGAGGAACCAACTAGAGAACAGATTATTTTGACTGGATATTGTGTATTGAGAAAGGAATAATTGGCAATATTCCAATTATATTGCCAATTGGGGATGAACGACCATAATATGATAGAATTCTTCATCAAGCTGGAGAATTACCTAGTTGATTCTGAGACTAGGCCATAAATGTAACTGAAATAAACTATAATGGCATGAGAGGTGAGTTGGCTCTGATGGATTGGGGAACGTTACTTAAAGGAATGACAATGGATAGGTCATTCTAAATATTCAGAGTGCTTGGGTGAACTGCAACAATTGTTCATTTCTGTCTAGCGCAAAAATAAAATGGATAAATTGGCTAAACCATGTCTTAAAAGGGAAATTAGAGATCGTATTAGATCCACGGAAGAGGCATACAAATTGGCCAGAAAAAAACAGCAGACTTGAGATTTGGTAGCAGTTTAAAATTCAGCAAAGGTGGACAAAGGGATTGATTAAAGGGGGAATAGAATGCAAGAGTAGCTTGCGGGGAACATAAAACTGACTGTAAAGGTTTCTATACATATGTGAAGAGAAAATATTTGTGAAGACAAATGTAGGTCCCTTACAGTCAGAAAAAGAGGAATTTATAATGAAGAAGAAAGAAATGGCTGACCAACTAAATACATACTTTGATTTGTCTTCACAAATGACACAAGTAACATACAAATGTCGGGGAACCCACGGTTTAGTAAGAAGGAGGAACTGAAGGAAATCGGTACTATGCGGCAAATGGTGTTGAGGAAATTAATGGGATTGAAGGCCGAAATATCCCCAACACCTGATAATCTACATCTCAGAGTACTTAAGGAAGTGGCCCTAGAAATAGTGGATGCATTGGTGATCATCTTCCAACATTCTCTAGACTCTGGAACTGTTCCTATGGATTGCAAGATAACTAATGTAACCCCACTATTTAAAAAGGGAGGTAGAGATAAGACATGGAATTTTCAGCCAGTAAGCCTGATGTCGGTAATTGGGAAAATGCTAGAGTCCATTATAAAAGATTTGATAGCAGAGCACTTGAAAACCAGTGGCAGAATCGGACTGAATCAGCATGGATTTACGAAAGAGAAATCATGCTTGACAAATCTACTGGCATTCTTCAAGGGTATAACTGATAGAGTTGATTAGGGAAGCCAGTGGGTGTGGTTTATATGGACTTTCAGAAGGCTTTCAACAAGGTCCCACATATGAGATTAATGTGTAAAATTAAATCACATAGGGTTGTGGTGGTGCAATGAGATGGATAGAAAACTGGTTGGCAGATAGGAAATAAAGAATAGTAATTAATGGGTCTTTTTCCAAATGGCAGGCAGTGACTAGAGGGGTACCCCAGGGATCAGTTCTAGGACTCCATCTACAGAGATGAGGAGGAACTTCTTCAGCTGGAGGGTGGATTTCTGTGGATCTCTTTGCTGCAGAAGGCTGTGGAAGCCAAATCACTGAGTGTATTTAAGACACTCTTGTGACACTACTTGTGACAAGATAGGTTATTATTATGTATTAAGACAGAGATAGAAAGGTTTTTGATCAATAAGGGGATCAGGGGTTATAGGCAGAAGGCAGGAGAATGGGGATGAGAAAAGTATCAGCCATGATTGAATGGCGGAGCAGATTCGATGGGCCGAGTGGCCTAATTCTGCTCCTAGGCCTTATGGTCTTGTGGTCTTACTCACAATGTATATGAATGATTTAGATGAGGAAACTAAACAGTGAAACATGGTAGCACAGTGGGTAGCACTGTTGCTTCACAGCACCGGGGTCTCAGGTTCGATTCTCAGTTTGGGTCACTGTCTGCATGGAGTCTGCACGTTTTCACTGTGTCTGCGTGGGTTTCCTCCGGATGCTCTGGTTTCCTCCCACAAGTCCCGAAACACGTGCTGTTAGGTAATTTGGACATTCTGAATTTTCCCTTTCTGTACCCGAACAGGCATCGGAATGTGGCGACTCAGGGCTTTTCACAGTAACTTCATTGCATTGTTAATGTAAGCCTACTTGTGACAAGATAGGTTATTATTATGTAATATCTCCAATTTGCAGATGACACAAACCTGAGGGAGGCTGAGCTACGAAAAGAATGCAGAGATCCTTCAATGTAATTTGGGCAAATTGAGTGAGTGGGAAAATGCATGGCATATGCAATATAATATGGATAAATGTGAGATTATCCACTTTGGTAACAAAAAAAGGAAGGCAGATTATTATTATTATTAGCTGTAGATTGGGAGAGGGCAATGTGCAATGAGATCTGAGTGCCTTTGTACACCAGCTATTGAAAGTAAGTATGTAGGTGCAGCAGGCGGTGAGGAAGGTAAATGGAATGTTGGCCTTCCTAACTAGAGGATTCGAGTACAGGAGCAGGGATGTCTTGCTGCAGTTATACAGGGTCTTGGTGAGACTAAAGTTGCAATATTATGTGCAGTTTTGGTCTTCTTATCTGAGGAAGGATGTTCTTGCTATGGAGGAAATACAGCAAAGGTATACCAGATTGATTCCTGGGATCGCGGGACTGACCTATGAGGAGAGATTGAGTAGATTGGGATGAATGATGGAGCAGACTCAAAGGGCTGAATGCCTACTCTTGCTCCTATTTTCTATGTTTCAATGAAGAGTGTTTGAAGGCATACCATGAGCAGCACCAGGCACACCTGAAAATGAGGAGTTAGCCTGGGGACTACTGGTGTGCCAAATAACATAAGCAGCAATTAATAGACAGAGCGAAGCGATCCCACAACCAACAGGTCAGATCTAAGCTCCGCAGTGCTGCCACACCCAATTGCGAATGGTGGTGGACAACTAAACACACCGGAGGAGGAAGTTCCAAAGATATCCCCATCCTCTATGATAAAGGGAGCCCAGCGCAGAAAAGAAAATGCATTTGCAGTAATCTTCAGTCGGGGGCAGCAGCGTGGCACAGTGGTTAGCACTGCTGCCTCATGGTGCCAAGGACCTGGGTTCCATCCCGGCCGGGGTCATTGTCCATGTGGAGTTTCCACATTCTCCTGTGTCTCCATGGGTCTCACCACAACCCAAAAATGTGCAGGGTAGGTGGATTGGCCACACTAAATTGTCCCTTAATTGGAAATAAAATGATTTCAGCCAGAAATGCAGAGTGGCTCATCTATCTCAATCTCCTCTGGCAGTCCTCAGCATCGCAAATGCTAGTCTTCTGCTAATTCAATTCACCCTATGTGATATTAAGAAACAGCTGAAGGAACTAGATATTGCAAAGCCTATGGGCCCTGACAATATTCTGGTATAATACGGAAGATGTGTACTCCAGAACATACCGTCCCCTTGCCAAGCTTTTCCAGTATGACTACACCACTTGCATTTACCTGGAAATGTGGAAAATTGCCCAGGTATGTCCTATACGCCAAAAGCAGGACAAATCCAACCCAGGCAATCACTGCACCATGAGGCTACACTTGATCATCAGTAAAATGATGGCAGTGATCACTAACAGCGCCATCAAGTGGCACTTGCTTAGCAATAAGCTGCTCATTGATGCTCAGTTTGTGTCCATCTTCTTCTGCTTCATCACTGACTTTCCTTCCATCATCTAAAAATTCCCCTCTAATCCACTCACCATCCTGACTTGGAAATATATTGCTGTTCCTTCACTTTCATTGGGACAAAGGGCACTGTCTACCCGCAGTGTCCCACTCGAACGGTGGTGTGGCGTGGCTGGTAAATGCCGGGAGAGGCCTCTTCCAAGATTTACCCAGCTCGCCACGCCTCGGGAGACGTCGCAATCTGGATTCTGCCTATTGTGGGTGAAATCAGTATTTAGAAAGCCTACATATTAGAGTGAGTAACTAGCCTTACTCAAATATGCGCTTACCTGATCTAATAATAATAACCAAGGCTTTAGGATCTAACCCCTTTGCCTAGGAGACCTTAGGCGAGTGCCATTCAGTTTTGGTTCCCACAAATGGGGACCATGCGGAATGGCACTTGGAGGGATCTCCCAGGGGATCGGAAGCCCCAAGGTGGTTGCCCTCTGGCCAGGCTGGCACCCTGGAACTCCTCGTGCTACCTGGGCACCCTAGCACTGCCAACCTGGCAACACCACCCTGGCATTGTCAGTCTGGTACCCTGGCAGTGCCACCTAGTGTGCCATCCTGACACTGCCAGGGTGCTCAGATGGTGCTGGCAGGGGCACTGCCAGGGTGCCAAGCTGGCATTTTGTCTGTGCCAAGGATCGGGCATGGGGGTGCCCTGTCCATGTGTAGTTGGGTGCGTGAGCACCCGGGGACCCACATATATGTAAGGTGGGGAGTCGAGAGATTGGGGGGCCATTTAAAAATGGCATCCCAATTTCCTCCTGCACTGAGGAGTTCTGGCGAGCGGAGCGTCTTAGTGCAGAAATGTGGCTGCAGGGGCCGCTGGGCCACCAAAATAAAACAGAATGCCTTTAGATAGCAGGGTGTTTCCCGCTGCTTGGAGCGCCTGGAACGGCCCCTCAATTCCCACCCAGAATAAACTCTATTTTGTTTTGGTCAGATCCTGCCCCAAATCCTGGAATTCCCTCTCTAACAAACAGCACGGTGGGTTTATCTACACCGCATAGACTGCAGCATTCAAGAAGGCAGTTCATCACCATTTTCTCAAGTGTAATTAGGGATGGGCAGTAAATGCTGGCCTAACTAGTGGCACCCACATTCCATCAATCAGGTTTTAACAAATTATAGTAAGTGGAAAGGGCTAACTATACATTTGGTGAAGCAATGCTGTTATTACATGTGCATGCACCTGAAAATGCCTGGTTTGGGACATTAATGTGCTAAACTTGAATTTATTTTCCAATGGAACCATGGGCTGCTGAAGTTAGGTGTTGTATGATTGAAAATATAGGGGGCTGAATTATTAAGCCGTTGGCAGCCCCCCGGGGGTTTCCTGAAGGCGTGGGGCTTTCACACGATGGGAAACCACGTTGACCATCCGGCAAAACGGAGAACCTTGACGGCATGCCACACCAGAAATCTGGGTCTGGATTTTCCGATCCCCGATGCCGAAATCGCGTTTGGCGAAGGGGCAGAGAATCCCCAATGACAGCTTAATCGGGGGCGGCGGCGCTTTCACGATGCTCCACCCCCTGAAAAGCGGTGTAGTCTAGGAGTACGCCGCACGCTGTATCCACGGCCTCAGGCCATTGCCTGAGGCCTGCCACACGATGCTCTGTTCCCGACCGGCCGAGTTCCCAACGGCATGGGACTCTCATGGTCTCATCCGGCGGGCACTCAGTGAGGCAGCTGCGGACTCAGTCCAGCGCCGCCACAGTCGGGGGAGGGCCGATCCGCGGGCGGGGGGGGGGGGCATTATTTGGGGCTGGGAGCACTGTGCCGGGGGCGTGTGAGCCAGCCGAAGGGGAGGAATATTTTTGCAGGTCGGGACCGCGGGCTGCGTCTGCCATGAAGCACGGCGAGGCCGCTGTCTGCTTGCACAGCCACGGACCCGGCAATGTTCCAGGCCATATTGGCAGTGAGAGCTGGGAGCTTTACACTGCCTGGCTACTAGCCTTCCCCAGAGCAGGAAATTGGTAGCCATTTTGCAGCAGTTTCCCTGGCGTAAAACACCACTGGTTTCGCGTCGGTGTTGGGACTTAGTCTCCGAAACGGAGAATCCAGCGTCTGGTGCAGCGGGACGGAGAAACCCGCCCAGGATGTCCAAATATTGAATTGTACAGAAAGGCTCCAGCGAGTGTTGCAAGGAAGTTTGAGCCTGACAAGAAGCTTGGAGAAAATGATAAATACAGCAAGACCCAATATATTGAAAATGGAAGAATTAACTATTTGTTTCTTGGCAACAAAGCTGTTAACCGGATATTTTCACTTGCAGCATTCTTCAGCCTTTTAAAAAATAATTATATTTCTGGCATTATGCCTCAACACTCCAATGAGTCATCATTTGGATTTCTTGGAGGACAAAGAATTTCTGTTTTTATTTTCTGCTGAGGCAACAGGTAAATTACCATAGCAACCAACATATGTACTTTAAATATTCTGCAGTAACTCGGTTCGAGCTACTGAAGGCAATTTTAAGAAATGCTGGGCTGGATTCTTCCGCTCCGCCCGCTGCAAGATTGCCACAGGCGGAACACGGACCGTGTAAAGGTCCATTGATCTCAGGCATGAATGTATGGTTGCTGGGGAGTCACGGCCGGAGGTACCTGCTGTTGACTATGGAGTTGTATAAAATTCGATCCTATGCCAGTCTGATTGAGGAGGATTTCCTCCAGACCAGCAAATGAGACAGAAGGAATGATCTGAAATAAAAATTACATTTATATAGCATGACAACCTGAAGTGCTTCACTACCAATTTTACTTCAGAATCAAAAATGTCTTAAGTGTCATTTTGGGCAGGTTTGGCGAGGTGCTTGTTGCTGGCTTTGTGGGTGAGATCCACACCATAATTCAATCACACTCAGGGCGTGATCTACCGGCCATTTCCCGTCGAACGGGGGCGTAATACGGCCGGTAAATGACAGGAGAGGCTTCGCCTGCACTTCCCGACAGCCGTTGCGTCTCACGAGATATAACCAGATCTCGTGAGGCGCTGTGATCTAGGACCCTTGCACGACTAAGTGGTTTAAGAATGCACTTAACCATGTTGACGCCGGATCTAACCGGCTCCCAGCATCTACCGGCCTCCCCAGAGAGACTACAGCCAATTAGTACTGGTCCATGCAAACATGGACCAGGCAGAAAGACACCTGGGGGGGTCTCCCAGGCTACTGGAGGTCACTGAGCGGTCACGGACAGGGCGTTGCCAGGTTGGCATCTTGGCACTGCCAGGTGTCTGGGTGGCACTGGCATTTCTGGCAGGAACACTGTCAGGGTGCCAGGATTGCAGTGTGAGGGTGAATAGGTTCCATGATGACACTGCCAGAGGTTAGTACTGAGGGGGGGCCATGCCCATGAACAGAGGGGTGAGGGGGCATGAGGGTGGGGTGAAGGGTGAGTAAGGAGGGCCCTCTGACAGGTTGCGGAGGCCGAAGGGCAGGGATCCTGAAAGGGGGAGGCTGGAAAGGAGGCTTGGGAAGGGGGACTCTCAGTGACCCCATAGCGGGGTGTCCTCACTTGGGGGGATGTGGGGAATGCCCATGTGTATTGGGGGTGTCATTGCCCACGTGTGAGGGGTGGAGGAGACCCTTCAGCTGGCTGAGAGATAGGGGCATCTTTTCAAAATGGTTGTCCGATCTCTGCGGAGACAATCTAGCCAGCAAGATCAGCTCCCCTGTGATTTAAAAAATTTGACGTGTGGTCTAGCCCAGAGAGAAACTTCCCAGGGCTCAATTAAGTGACTCAGGGTGCAACCTACTGTGGTAGTATGGCTAGAGAGATCATATTATCGGAGAACCCGGTGGTGGCGGCCACCCTCAAGATATGGGGGCAGTGGAGGCGACACAGGGGGGAAAGGGGAGGTCTGTTGGCGGCGCCAATAAGAGGGAACCATAGATTCATCCCGGGGAACATCGACGGGGGATTTCAGAGCTGGTACAGGGTGGGCATACGGCAGCTGAAGGACCTGTTTATAGAGGGGAGGTTTGCGAGCCTGGGAGGGCTGGAGGAGAAGTTTGAGCTCCCCCCGGGAAACATGTTCAGATATTTACAAGTGAAGGCATTTGCTAGGCGGCAGGTGGAGGGGTTCCCCCTGCTCCCCAGTAAGGGGGCGAGTGATAGGGTGCTCTCGGGGGTCTGGGTCGGAGGGGGGAAGATATCAGACATCTACAAGATAATGCAGGAGGCGGAAGAAGCATCAGGGGAGGAGCTGAAAGCCAAGTGGGAAGGGGAGCTGGGAGAGCAGATAGAAGACGGGACGTGGGCGGATGCACTGGAGAAGGTCAATTCTTCCTCCTCGTGTGCGAGGCTGAGCCTCATTCAATTTAAGGTGCTGCATAGAGCTCACATGACGGGGACAAGGATGAGCCGGTTCTTTGGGGGTGAGGACAGGTGTGTCAGATGTCTGGGAAGCCCAGCGAACCATGTGCATATGTTCTGGGCATGTCCGGTGCTGGAAGGGTTCTGGAAGGGGGTGGCAAGGACGGTGTCGAAGGTGGTGGGGTCCAGGGTCAAACCAGGATGGGGGCTTGCGATCTTTGGGGTCGGGGTAGAACCGGGGGTACAGGAGGCTAGGGAGGCCGGAATACTGGCCTTTGCGTCCCTAGTGGCTCGACGAAGGATATTAATTCAATGGAAGGACGCGAGGCCTCCAAGCGTTGAAACTTGGATTAACGATATGGCTAGCTATATTCAGCTAGAAAGGATCAAATTTGCCCTGAGAGGGTCGGTAAGGGATTCTCCAGGCGGTGGCAACCTTTCCTTGACTTTTTAGATCAGAGATAGGCGTACGGGGTCGTGGCAGCAGCAACCCGGGGGGGGGGGAGGGGGGGGGGAGGGGAGGGGAGGGGGGGGAGGGGAGGGGGGGGAGGGGAGGGGGGGGAGGGGGGGGGAGGGGAGGGGGGGGAGGGGAGGGGAGGGAGGGGAGGGGAGGGGGGGAGGGGAGGGGAGGGGGGGAGGGGAGGGGAGGGGGGGCAGCAATGGTCGTGGGGGGACATGCACGACTGCAACGCGGGCAAGTCTGCTCGCTGCTCATGTCTGAAACTGTAGGCTGCCTTGTTTGTTAAGTTGTTGCTTGGGGGGGGGGGGGGGAGGGCTGGGGCGCGCGAGAGGGCGGGCGAGGGAGGGATATTTGCCTAGAGGGATTGTGTTGTAAATAATTTAAAAATTAGTAGGGGTAAATGTCTGTATGGAAAAACTCTTTCAATAAAAATTATTTAAAAAAAAAATATTATCGGAGAACCAGGCTGCCATTGGTACAGCAGCCTCACTGCCCATTAGCCCAGGCAAGTCATGTGCCTCTCTGCCAATTGATTCTGGCTGGTCATGTGACTCCCCGCCGATTGGCTGAGAGGTTGGTAGCTCCGCCTACAAGGCAGGGTATAAGGTAGTCGGCCTTTCTCTGTACGACCACTGCCTGGCTCACATCTAGTGTATTAAAGCCTGTTGTTTGGAACTTCACTACGACTCGAGTCCAATTGATGGTGCATCAATTTAATACGCTAAACTTTGAACATGGAACTACGGATTAAGCCAGAATGCCTCCAGATCAGCCCGCATGCTGCAAACGCGTCAGCAACTTTTAAACATTGGCTGCCGTGCTTCAACAGCTACCTCTCTACTACAGAAAATCAACCAACAAAGGAGCAGAAGCTCCACATCCTCCACTCGTGCATGGGCACCGCCGTTTACTCGATGATAGAGGACGAACTAGAGTATGATGTCACCATGGATCTCCTAAAAGGACACATCATCAGGCCAGTAAACCAAGTCTACGTGCGGCACCTCCTGGCAACAAGGCAACAATTCCCCGGTGAGTCCCTCGATAAATTCTATCGGGCCCTCATTGTCCCAGGGAGAAACTGGGCCTGCCCGCAGGTCACTGCTGCGGAGCACACCGAACTCTTCATTAGGGATTCCTTTGTGGCGGGAATGCAGTCATCCCAAATACAGCAAAGACTGTTAGAGAAGGACGCTCTCAGCCTCACTGAGGCACGGACCGTTGCATCCTCTTTGGAGGTCGCTGACCGCAACGCGCGCACGTATGCCCCCGGCCGCGCAGCAGCCCCTTGGGCAGCATGGCACGGCCCCCTCACCCCCGCCGACTCGGACCCCCAGACCTGCGCTGCAGGACGCCCAGACAAGCCCACGGGCCCACGCTGCTATTTCTGCGGGCAGGCCAAGCACCCCCGCCCGCGCTGCCCGGCCCGCACCGCAGTCTGCAAGAACTGTGGCAAAAAGGGCCATTTCGCGGCCGTCTGCCTCCCTAAGTTGGTCGCTGCCATTCCAGACAGCAACCGCGGGGCCCCCCCCTGCACTCCTCTAGAGCCCCGTGCGGCCCGTGGACCTCGCTGCCTCTACCCCCCACCGCCACGAGTGATCAACGGCCGCCGCCATTTTGGGCCCCCGATGCCACGTGCGGGCCCCGGGTGCCACCATTTTGGGCCCCCGACTCCACGTGTGACCCCAGGGCGCCGCCATCTTGTTCACCCCCACCACGTGCGTCCAACAGGCACCGCCATCTTGGATCAGCACGGAGGACCCCGCAAGCGATTACTCCGTCCTGGATGATGACTCCGCGTTCCTGCCACGACTGGCCTCGGTGACACTGGACCAGACACGGCCCCGCACGCTTTCCACGGCGACCACACAGATCCACCTCAATGGTCGCGAAACATGCTGCCTACTGGACTCCGGGAGCACAGAGAGTTTCGTCCACCCCGACACGGTAAGACAATGCGCGCTCCCCGTTCACCCGTAAAGCACAAAATAGCTCTGGCATCTGGTTCGCACTCCGTCCAAATCACCGGGTGCTGCGTAGCGGACCTCACGGTCCAGGGGAGGGTTTTAAAAAATGATAAATTCCTCATCCTCCCTCGCCTCTGCGCACCGGCAACCTGCAGAGCCTAACTTTTAAATTCGGCGGCCCTATTCCCCCCCTTACTGTTTGCAGCCTCGCGTCCCTCAAGGCCGACCCCCCTTCGTTGTTTGCGAACCTCACCCCGGATTGCAAACCCGTCGCCACCAGGAGCAGACGGTACAGTGCCCAGGACCGGACCTTCATCAGGTCCGAGGTCCAAAGGCTCCTGAAGGAAGGGGTCATAGCGGCTAGCAACAGTCCCTGGCGAGCACAAGTGCTGGTGGTTAAGACTAGGGAGAAAAACCGTATGGTCGTCGATTACAGTCAGACCATCAACAGGTTTACGCAGCTGGACGTGTATCCTCTCCCCCGTATCTCCGACCTGGTTAACAGGATCGCGCAGTACAAAATCTTTTCCACGGTGGACCTTAAGTCCGCCTACCACCAGCCGACCATCCGCACGAGTGACCGAAAGTACACCGCGTTCGAAGCAGATGGGCGATTCTACCACTTTTTAAGGGTTCCCTTTGGTGTCACGAATGGGGTCTCGGTCTTCCAAAGGGAGATGGACCGAATGGTTGACCAATACGATTTACGAGCCACCATCCCGTATCTCGACAATGTCACCATCTGCAGCCATGACCAGCAGGACCATGACACCAACCTCCGTAAATTCCTCCGAACCGCAAAACTCCTTAACCTCACGTATAATAAGGATAAGTGCGTATTTAGCACCAACCATCTAGCCATCCTCGGCTACGTAGTGTGTAACGGAGTGATAGGCCCTGACCCCGAACGCATGCGCCACCTTATGGAACTCCCCCTTCCCAACTCCCTCAAAGCCCTCAAACGCTGCCTGGGCTTCTTTTCTTATTATGCCCAGTGGGTCCATAACTACGCCGACAAAGCCCGCCCCCTCATCCAATCCACCACGTCCCCCCTATCGATGGAGGCCCGCCAGGCCTTTAGCCGCATCAAAACTGACATTGCGAAGGCCACGATGCGCGCTGTCGACGAGTCCCTCCCATTCCAGGTCGAGAGCGACGCGTCCGATGTAGCTCTGGTGGCCACCCTCAACCAAGCGGGCAGACCCGTGGCCTTTTTCTCCCGGACCCTCCACGTTTCTGAAATCCGCCATTCCTCGATGGAAAAGGAGGCACAGGCCATTGTCGAAGCTGTGTGACATTGGAGGCACTATCTGGCCGGCAGGAGGTTTACCCTCCTCAGAGACCAATGGTCAGTAGCCTTCATGTTCGATAATGCACAGAGGGGCAAGATCAAGAACGACAAGATCTTGCGGTGGCGGATCGAGTTGTCCACGTACAACTACGATATCTTGTATCGTCCTGGGAAGCTCAATGAGCCTTCTGATGCCCTGTCCCGCGGTACCTGCGCCAACGCGCAGATAGACCGCCTCCGCACCTTCCACGCGGACCTCTGCCATCCAGGGGTAACCCGCTTCTTTCATTTCATTAAGACCCGCAACATGCCCTACTCCATCAAGTAGTTCAGGACCGTGACCAGGGATTGCCACATTTGCGCAGAGTGCAAACCGTACTTTTACCGCCCCGTGCAGGCACATCTGGTAAAGGCTTCCCGCCCCTTTGAACGTCTCAGCATGGACTTCAAGGGTCCCTCCCCTCCAACAACCGCAATATATACTTTTTAAATGTGATTCACGAGTACTCCCGCTTCCCTTTTGCCATCCCCTGCCCCGACATGACCACTTCAACTGCCATCAAAGCCCTCCACTCCATTTTCTCCCTGTTCGGTTACCCCGCGTACATCCATAGCGACCGGGGGTCCTCCTTTATGAGTGACGAACTGCGTCAATTCCTGCTCAGCAGGGGCATCGCCTCTAGCAGGACGACCAGTTATAACCCCCGGGGTAACGGTCAGGTCGAGAGGGAGAACGGTACGGTCTGGAAGACCATCCTACTGGCCCTGCGGTCCAGATGTCTCCCGGTCTCCCACTGGCAAGAGGTCCTCCCAGACGCCCTCCACTCTATTCGGTCTCTCCTCTGTACTGCCACGAATGAAACACCTCACGAACGTCTTCTTGCTTTCCCCAGGAAGTCTTCCTCTGGCTTTCCAGAAACAATATTAATTCCAACAATTTTGGATCACAATCTCCGTCCCCATTTTGTTTCCTTTTTTTTTCATAGATTTCAGTTTTAACTTGTTTTTCTCTTGTTTTAGACTTTGGACGGTAGCTGTTTATCATTCTGCCATTCACACCTCCTCTTAACACATCATTTATTTCTGTTCTTGTCCCATTACCGCTCCATTCAACCTTGCACCACCAATGCTTTTGTCACTTAATCTTGTCTGAATTCCACCCTATTAGCTTTTTCCCACCCTCTCCAATTTCACTCGCTGTAAATTAGTACACTGCAAACTCTTCACAGTTCCGATGAAAGGGGGTCAGTGAAACATGGGGCCCGATTTTCGTGGATCTGGGTTGACTCCGGAAGAATTTAAAAGTGACGATTGGAACCCTGATATGGAAGGTCCACCCCCATTTTCGACAGATCTACTTTTTCCCAGCAAAGAAGGTAGTGGGCATAAGTCACACAGGCAGGAAACCTGAACACAGGAGGGCTATTTGAAATTAGTGCTGAGTTCAAACAGAGCCCATTATAGAGGCTTTAATTCATAATGCGGGAGTCACGAATTTATAGAAGAGATATAAATGCTCTTGAATGGCAGATAAGGGGTGGGATTCTCCAATAATGGGGCTATGTCCCCACGACAACGCCAAAACGCGGGCATTTCACTCTGGACTTTCCTTAAGTCCCCCTGTGGGACATGGTGGACTCACACCACGAGGCAGCACCAGTAACGTGGGCCCCCCTGAGATCACGAGCACCCATGGATCGGTGCCACCCGATCGCTGCCCCGGCCATCCATGAGGCCCCTCCGGTGAAGGATTGCCCCGCCCCTCACCAGGACGGCCGCAGACCGAGTCCGTAGCCGCCATGCCGAGTTCCCGACGGGTGAGACCATGAGAGACCCACGCCATCGGGAACTCGGCCAGTTGCACTTGGAGAATCGTGGGGGGGCCTCTGTCAGTGGCCCCCTACCCACGACACCTAGACCGTGCGCGCGTGATTCGCGGAGATACTTCGGGGACCGGAGAATCACGGGAGTGGCGTTGCACTGGATTACGGCACCAACGCCTACTCTCCGCCCCCGCGCCGATCGCGATTTCGCCACGGAGGCTCTGAGAATCCCGCCCAAGGTCTGTTCAAATGATCTGAAGTTATTGAAATCCATAGCCCTTCAAAAATGAAACATAAGCCGCCGCCTACCAGCCAGAGTAAAAAATGAACATGCTACTGGAATTCATTGATTTTCAGACCATTTGATGAAGCTTAAACAAAACCATTACCTTCTATTCTCGAAGTTTTAATGGACACCATTGTTGACATTTTCCAATGGCCGTTATTACAGCTGAGCTAATTATGACTGTTTGATTGAATTACAAAAGCTCCAAAAGCATTTAAGCGGGATTCTTCCAGCCCTGGGTCGGCCGGAGAATCCCCGCGAACGGGCCACACCACCCCGACGCCGGCACGCGATTTAGAGTGGAGAATCGGCGCCATTGGTGCCGGCGTGGTTGGCACGGTGCGGTCGCGGGCCGCTCTACGCAGCCGGCCCACCAATTCTCCGGCCGGAAGAAAAGGGCCGAGTCCTGCTGGTGCCGTTCTAACCTGCTCCGGGCCGGCGGGACCTCGGCGTATAAGGGTCGGGTGGTAGCCTTTTGGGGGGGAGGGGGGCCCGACTATGGGGGGGGCCTCCGATGTGGCCTGGCCCGCGATCGGGGCCCACCGATTGGCGGGCCGGCCTCTGTGGCTGGGGGCCTCCTTTACTAAGCACCGGCCCCTGTAGTCCTGCGCCATGTTGCATTGGGGCCGGCGCGTTGAAGGAGGCCACTGTGTATGCGCGCGTTGCCGCCGGCGCCACTGCGCATGTCCTCGTTGGCGCTGGGATCTGCAGTTGGAGTGGCGCGAACCGCTTCAGCGCTGTGCTGGCCCCCTGTAGGGGCCAGAATTTGTCGTGGGAGCGGCCCGTTCACGCCGTTGTAAAACGCGACGGCGTTTACGTGGACACTCTGCCGTGGAATTGGAGAATCCCGCCCTTTATATCAGCAGGGTGGTTGAGTTGCATTCTGATTGATGGTTTTAAGAGGATTATTTGCCTTTAAGGCGGTAACTGAATAGAAGTTTGATTGTTTTATAACAGATTGACCAGTTGAGGGGTTTTAAAATCTTCGAATGGATTTCCTGAATAAGAGTTATTTACAGTCTTAAGAGTCTATGAATGAGATCACTATTAGATTGTTAAAATATTATTTTTTCATCTCCACATGGCCCCTGAAGTCTTACCATAGTGAATACTTGGTGAGTGACTTTGGAGTGATATAGGGGGTAAGAGATGGCATGAAGTGGGCAAAGGCTGTATTAGGTGACATGGAGCTGATATGGGGGAATAGGGTGGCAGGGACTGTGTGTGTGGGGGGGGGGGGGGGGGGGTGAGAGGTGAAGGTTTGAGGGCCTAACAGCCTTTTATAAAACTGGGCCAAAGTCTCACAGAGCCATATAATCACCCTGCCGCAGAACTTGCCTGCCTCTGTGACCACCTCCAAACTGCCTCTAGAGATGGCAGAATCAACCTGTTCAAGTCCCTGCCCTCACTACCCCCGGTGAAAACTGAGTGAAACAAGACTTTTTAACTGAGGTGAGTCTCAAAGTACCTGCTTCATGAGTGAAAATTAACTCTCTCCATTAATGCTGCCAGAGATCTGTGAATTTCTGACAATCTTTGTTTTTGTTTTACATTTCCAACATCTACAATATTTTGTCTCTGTGTTAGAGGGTACTGGTTGAACATTGATAGTGGGACAGGTAAAGGGAGCAAATCGTTTAAAATGAAGGGTGACAGCAAAACATGAAATAATGTACAGCAATAATTTGAGTGCAGATCTATTTCCTTTTGCAATTTATTCACATTTTTTCCACCACTCTCTCATTATCGACTGTTGTGCCTTTTTGGGAGTGAATCATATGATAAGATAATGATTAAAGCTCTGTATCTCCAATGTGGGTGGCATTCTTTGATAACATGCATTTACTCACAGCCTGGACAGTACCATCCAAGGCCATTCTTTTGTTAATACTCATTCATTAGCTCATATGTCATTTAATGCCAGCAGTAAATACAAGAATCTGCAAATATAAAGTTTCAGCTACTGCATATATTTGATTTCAAATGTTGATATATGTCTAAACATTGCACAGACATGTAGTGCACTTTGAGCAAACAGGTGAATGGTCTTGTGATTCTGGGCTGCCATTATGCAGATTCTGACATAATACACCATAAGGAAAAAAAAACATGAAGTCTGGTATACTTACACTGATTTGCACTTCTACAATGCCTTAGAAAAATGTTCTAAGGGGCCTTACAGATGTGTAAGGAAATAATGGGAGAGTTTCTCCGGTCCCCCAGCCGCTTGTTTCTCGACCGCTCGCCGTTCGCTAGTGGCGGGGAGTCCATCTTCCTGCCGATTGTCCATGGGATTTACCATTGCAACCACTCCACACCGCCATGACATTCGCTGGTGAGGGTGCGCTGCCGGCGGGAAAATTGAATCGCCAAGACCGGAGAATTAATAATAATAATCATCTTTATTATTGTCACAAGTAGGCTTACATTAACGCTGCGATGAAGTTACTGTGAAAAGCCCCTAGTCACCACATTCCGGCACCTTCGGGTACACGGAGGGAGAATTTAGAATATCCAATTCACCTAACAACACGTCTTTTGGAACTTCCGGGAAGACACTGGAGCACCTCGTGGAAACCCCCGCAGACACAGGAAGAATGTGCAGACTCTGCAAAGACAGTGACCCAAGCCGGGAATCGAACATGGGACCCTGGCGCCGTGAAGCAACAGTGCTACTGTGCTGCCCTTCTGGCCAGTATATACAAACCAAAACAAAGACACATCGGTATGAATAACCTTAAGTCTAGTCAAATTAATGGACCTTAAATGGGGCCTTTTGAGAATGGACCCCACTCCTGATCACAAACATCTCTCTCTTTCTGCTCCATAGCTCCAGTTCAGGCTCCTCTTTTGACCCTTGCAGCAATCATTGTTGTTTAGGTTGCCTGCTTTCTTCAAGTTCTCCCTCTTCCTTAGTTCCCCTCATCACCCCCCACCACCCTACATCTGTACATTTGGATATCTTGCTGGTATATTCACGGTTGGATTTTGAAAGACAGCAAGTCCTTCTATTTTGAAATACGCCAAGCCCACAACTCATAGAGAGATCAGTGCCGCATCACATTCAATGGGAGTCACATTCCTCTATTCTGGTGACACATGAGTGTCATAATCTCAGACCTCAGTACTTAACATTTCTGAGAGGAATGAACAACATTGAAAAAAAGCACCATATCTGTGATATCCAGAGGACAACAGATAAAATTAATTTGGTTCAATTGAAACTAGATCAGAGATTATTTTTTTTTCCCTGGCATTGTAGATATAAGAAAGACATGACCAGGAAAGCATGATCTCCCATTAATCCATCACCTTCGTCCTCACTGACCTACATTGGCTCGCGAAGTATAGAATTCATAGGGCGCAATTCTCCGCACTCACGACGGTGCGGAGAAGAGCGTGGCTCGTAAAATTTTACGACGCCCTCCCGCTATTCTCCCCCCCCCCCCACGCCCGACTCCCGATACGAATCGCTGCCGCCGTTTTTTTACGGCCAGCAGCGATTCTCAGCTGTCCGATGGGCCGAGTTCCCAGCCCTTTACGGATGTTTTTACGAACGGCAAACACACCTGGTCTGGCCGTTCGTAAAAACGGCCGTAAACACTCGCATTTTATAACCATGGCACCGATTGGCACGGCAGTACCACGGCCGTGCCAAGGGTGCCATGGGCCCGCGATCGGTGGGCACCGATCGCAGCCAGCGGGTCCGATGCCCGCGCACTCTTTGTCCCTCCGCCGCCCCGCTGTATCACTTCGCGGGGCGGCTGAGGGGCATCCCGGCCCGCGCATGCGCGGGTTTCGCGCAAATGCACGATGACGTCATCCGCGCATGCGCGGGTTGGAGTCTTCCAATCCACGCATGCGCGGCTGACGTCATATGACGCGTCAGCCGGCGCAAACTCTGGCAAGCGGGCTTAACGAAATTCGTTAAGCCCGCGCGATGCAGGAGTTTACGGCGGCAGCATGCTAGCCCCGACCGGGGACCAGAATCGTTTCCCGGTCGGGGAGGGGGGGGCTGGCGTCAAACCCGCCCGGATTTGACGCCAGCCTTACGATTTCTCCCCCTCTGGGAGAATCACATCCATAGAATCTCTACATTGCAGGAGGCCATTCGACCCATCGAGTGTGCACCGACCCTCTGAAAGAGTACCCTACATAGATAGGTCCATTCCCTGGCCTTCTCCCCGTAACCCCACCTAACCCACCCATCTTTGGACACTATGGGGCAATTTAGCATGGCCAATTCACCTAAATTGCACATCTTTGGACTGTGGGAGGAAACCGGAGCACTCGGAGGAAACCCACGCAGATACGGGGAGAACATGCAAACTCTGCACAGACAGTCACCCTGAATGGAACCAGAGTCCCTGACGCTGTGAGGTTGCAGTGCTAACCACAGTGCCACCATTTATCAACAGAGTCAGTTCAATAGAGATAAAAAGAGAAAATGCTGGATAAACGCTGCAGGTTTGGGAGCATCTGTGGAGAGAGAAACAGAGTTAACATTTCAAGGTTAACTAGTTAAACAACTTAATTTAACTACAAATAATCATTGAGGGATACTTCTAAACCTGAAATACTAATTGCAGAATAATTTGCAACAAAGAAAAAAGTCAGCTTTTGTTACCCAAATAAAATATTGGGGATGAAGAATGGATCAGAAAAAAATTACTTTCAGGAGGAAGAGAAAAAGTCGAATTTTGATGGTCAGAACTTCTACGGTCAACATGGAGGAGTTGAGCTGCTTCAACAGATCAATTGATCAACGAGACCAACAGAAGGTCAGAAATCACATCTGGCATCGGAACTGGTCAGGATTTGGGGGCAGAATTTCAGAGGTGGTAGGGCCCATACCAATTTTAAACCGGCAATCCGAGGAGTTCAGGCGTCTGAACTCCCCAGGTGCAGCTCCGTACGACACGGTGGTAGAGCGGGGTAGAGAGAAAAAGATTTTCACAGCTTGTGATGTGAGTGAAAACTGTTACACATTAGTAAGTCACCTTTATTTAATGGGACCATAATTTAAGGGAGGCTGAGAGAGTGTTTTGATACTGTTTAAAATGGGAAATTCTGGCGTGATGGCTTCATTTGATGAAGACTCAGAGAACTGCAAATCATACTCAGAAAGATTCCATTATTATATTCTAGCCAATAAAATGTTGGAAGATATTAAGGCCCCTGCAATCCTAAGTACAATTGGAAACAAAACTTTCAAATTGGTAAGAACTTCTTTCAGAAGGTGAAACTTGCGAGTAAGTGCCGGGATTCTCCGAAAATGGGGCTATGACCCCACGCCCGCTGGAAAACGGGTATGAATCACTCCGGACTTCTTGAAAAAGTTTGAAGAGGGTTAGCAGTGCCCTGGCATGTGCCGCGCGGTTCCTGCTGCCGGTACGGGCCCTGCACTTCCGGCCGCGAGTCCCCGCTGCGGTGGCCATTTTCATGCCGCCCCCCGCACAACATGGCAGAGCCACACAGCGGGCCCGCGCGGAAGAAGATAAGCCCCCATCGGATCGCGTGCGCCTGCCGATCGGTAGGCCCCGTTCATGGACATGTCCGTTGTGGAGGCTACCCCCCCCCCCGGAGTCTGAACCCCTGGCCCCCCGCCACAATCAGGACGGCCAGCGCAGCCGCCGTCCGAGCTCCTGCTGGGTGGAACCAGGTTGGAACCACGCCGGCGGAACTCGGTCGGTCGACCGCGGAGAATCGCCGTGGGGGCCTCTTTCAACGGCCCCCAACCAGCGCCAGGTCGACCCCGAGCTCGCAGCTGGCGCGATTCTCCGGTTGCGGACAATCACGACCCGGCGCCGCGGGTCTTAGACTCCATTCTCCGCCCCCCGCTGAGTGCGATTTCGGTGAGGAGGCTCGGAGAATCCCGGCCCAGACTTTTCAAGAATTGGTTAAAATATTAGAAGACCATTAATAATCTTTATTTATTATTGTCACAAGTAGGCTTACATTAACACTTCAATGATGTTACTGTGAAAAGCCCCTTGTCACTACATTCTGGCGCCTGTTCGGGTAGACAGAAGTAGAATTCAGAATGTCCAATTCATCAAACAGCGCGTCTTTCGGGACTTGTGGGAGGAAGCCGGAGCACCCGGAGGAAACCCACACAGAAACAAGGAGAACGTGCAGACTCTGCACAGACAGTAACCCAAGTTCGGAATCGAACCTGGGACCCTGGCGCTATGAAGAAACTGTGCTAACCACTGTGCTACCGTGCCACCCCAAAAGCCATTAATTATTGCAGAAAGGTTTCAATTTCATCGAAAGAACAGTAGAAGAGGAAAATATTGCAGTTTGTCACAACTCCAAGCAACTTGCAGAATTTTGTGAATTTGCTAACTTGTTGGATGACACAATTAACGATTGTTTGGTGAGTGGTTTGAAAAATGAGGCCATTCAGAGAAGATTATCAACAGAATGAACTATGAGTCTGGCAACTCTATTAGATATTTCTGTTTCTATGGAGCTCACGGCCAAGGAGGCTTCTCAACTCAGAGCAAGCACGAGGATCCATAAACCAGCTGCCGGCCAGAAGAAGTCTACCCAGCAACCAGCATGTCATCTCTGTGCAAAAGTGGTCCATTTACACGCTGATTGCTGGAGAAGGACAGACAATGTAAAAATTGTAGCAGAATTCTCCACACAGCAAGAACTTGCTGCAGTAAAATAACTTCTCCAGAGAAGAATGCTCAAAGGAAGACACAGAACTGATTTAAAGGAAGAAACAAAACAAATTCAACTCAGAAAATTCACAATGATCAACAACCACAGTGAAGCTGTAGCAGTTTATTCTGATGAAGAACTGAAGCTGAACGTACTCTCAGTCCAGGGTGGTTCACACCATGTTTGGGTAGTTCCAAAACTGAATGGGCAACCTACCAAAATTGAGGTTGATACAGGTGCTGCCTTCTCCCTAATTCCAGAGATCGTCTATGAATGGAAACTTAATTGCCTGTCTTTGAATCCTCAGATGTGTTCTTGAGGACCTATACTGAGGAAATAGAGCCTCTGAGAGAATATATCGCAGTCACGTTGACCTAAGTGGACAAGCTGCAGAGCGACCTCTCCTTGTGATCCGAGAATGGTTTCCAGCTCTCTTTGGCAGCTCTTAGCTGGAAAGGATTAAACTGAACTGGAATGCTGTAAACAGCTTAGTTGATTCAATGTTCGAAAAATACAGCAGTGTTTTTGAAGACTCACTGGGGTCCATGAAAGTAGTATAAAAGACCCTGAAGATTACGGAAAATCGCAGCCGGAGTATCTCAAAGCTAGAGCAGAACCCTGTGCTATATGTCCAAAAATAGAATCTGAACTTTAGAAACTTGTGGAAACAGGATTCTTAGAATCCTGACTACTAGTGACTGGGCAACCCCTATTATACCCGTCATGAAGTAGGATGGTACAATTCGTATCTGTGAAGATTTTTAAAGAAGTATTTTATTTGTTTTGTATTTATAACAACATTGCAAGGAACAACACAGTAATCAAGAGATATTTACAGAGTGGGTACATGAGAAAAAGGAGCAAAAAAATTAGGAATATACACAGGTTCGTATACAAAGGTAACATTAGATGCAGGGGCCCTAACTTTGCTGATCAGTTAGCACACTGTGCCGTATTAACTTTACACATAGTGCCTCCTGGTATTAAAATATACAAGGGGCATGTTTGGTGCTACCTGGGCGTACTCTGGTGCCGTTGTTGTGATCGCTCCCATGTGCTTCCTTGCCCTTTGCTCCCTTGGTTCCTCTGCCTTGCTTGCCCTATATCCTGTTTGGTGCCATCCATCTCCCCTTTTCCGATGTACCCACACCCCGCCCACCCCCGCTCTTTTCTTCTCCTGTTACCTGTTTCTGTCACATACCCCCCTCCCCATCCCCCTTCCCCCCACCGCCTCCCCTTCCCTTATTGGTCGCAAACAGGTCTTGGAACAGGTTGGTGAATTGCTTCAATGTGTGGTGAAAGCCTTCCTCCGATCCTCAAATGGGAACTTCATCCTTTCCAATTTAAGGAATTCCACTCAGTCGATCTGCCAGTCTGTGACCTTGGGTTGCGCTATTGATCTCCAGCCAAGCGGGAATCTCCATTATGCCATCAGGGAGGCAAAGGCTAGGGTGTACCCCCCTCTACCCAGGGGGGCGAGTTCTGGCTGTTCTGAAACCCCAAAGACCCGCGAACTCAAAGTGGCCTGTGTTGGTCCTAATGAAGTCAACCACTGCCAGAAAAACTATTGAGAAGCTCAATGAGATCTCTGCGAGATTCATAGAATATAGAACATACAGTGCAGAAGGAGGCCATTCGGCCCATCGAGTCTGCACCGACCCACTTAAGCCCTCACTTCCACCCTATCCCCATAACCCAATAACCCCTCCAACCTTTTTGGTCACTAAGGGCAATTTATCATGGCCAATCCACCTAACCTGCACACCTATGGACTGTCGGAGGAAACCGGAGCACCCGGAGGAAACCCACGCAGACACAGGGAGAATGTGCAGACTCCGCACAGACAGCGAATCGACCCTGGGACCCTGGCACTGTGAAGCCACAGTGCTATCCACTTGTGTTACCGTGCTGCCCCAGAAAACCAGAGCAGGTTGTGAGCATTAGTGGGCCACAATTTACAATCCAAGAGCTCAAAGCCTACTTAAAGATGTGCAGAGTTCAACGTAGAAATTCAACACCTTATCACCCATCCACGAATAGTTTAGCTGGAAGGTTTGTCCAGTGTTGAAGCATGTTCTGAAAGCTTCCAAGGGCCAAAGTTCTCTTCATTGCTGCGTGAACAAGTTTTGAGTGACCTACCAAAAAACAACACATGCGACTACACAAAGTTCCCCAGCTTTGCTATTGATGAAAAGGAAGCTGAGGACAACCTTTGATTCCCTCTTGCCAGAGGAGACATCTGACATAGCAGAGCAAAGTCAACAGTCACAGATCTTGAGACGAGAAAATAATTCAAGGAAACCCTCATTTCAACAAGCAGAACAAGTGTAAACATGCAGCTACAGTTTAAGGATGAGAAACCTTGGTCTGAAACTAGTATCCTAGACTTAATTAATGAAAATTATGAAGCTATGAAGACAGAGTTAGATATAGTTGACTGGGTTAAAGTAGCAAAGTGAGTTAAAAGTAAACCAGTAGATATTAAAGGAGATGTAACTCTCAATAAAGATATTTACAATTGAGAAAGATAGAGGGCGAGATTCTCCCATCGGGAGACTAAGTCCTGACGGTGGAGTGAAAACAGGAGTGTTTCACTCCGGCGTCGGAGGCCGCTCCTCGCCCCCTATTCTCTCACCCCCAGGGGGCGAGGAGCGGCGCCGGGTCATTTATGCGCGCTGGGCCTTGGCGCTGTGTAAAAGCGGCGCCGCGTAAATTACGCGCCGCCGGTATCACCCACACATGCGCAGGTTGGCTAGTGCCAACCCACACATGCGCGGTTGCCGTCCTCCCCGCGGGCGCCCCGCAAGAAATGTCGGATTGAATTTGCGGGGCGGCGGAGGAAAGGAGGTCCTCCTTTAGAGAGGCCGGCCCGCCGATTGGTGGGCACCGATTGCGGGCCAGAACCCTTCTGAGCCCCCCCCCCCGGTGCTGGATCCCTCCTCCCCCCCTACAGACCGCCCCCCCCCCCCCCACCCCCCACCAGCGTTCCCGCGCTGTTTCCGCCGGCAGCGACCAGGTGTGGACGGCGCCGGAGGGAACCCGTCGTATTGGGCAGGCTGCTCGGCCCATCCGGGTCGGAGAATTGCCTCGCCGGCTACAAACGGCAAGTGCCGATTCTCCGAGCGGCCAGCCGTAAATCTCGCCGCGCCGGTTTGGGGGGGGGGGGGGGGGGTGGTGAGAGAATCACGTGCGGGTGCCGGGGCGTCGTGGCGGGGTGAATTGCGCCCAGACTCTCTGAGAAGGGTGTGGCATCCATAAAGAAACTAACAATGGTATCAAATTGAAATAAAAGCTGTTGAGTGTTGCAAAGATTAATGGTAGGAAGAAGATTCAGAAATTTTAGAAATCAGCAAAGATGGATAAAATAATAATGGAGGGGGATATTAAAACATGAGAATAAACTAGCAAGAAATTTAAATATAGGTGGTAACAAATATGTTAAAAGGAAGAGAGTAACTAAATGAAAGACCACTTAGCGGATGAGACTATGGAATAAATAATGGGAAACAAGGAAATGGCATAAATATTGAACTTTTGTATTCATGGTGGAAGACAGACAAAAACATTCCAAGGATATAGAAACTCAAGGGACAAAAGGAAGGGAAGAATTCTAGACAGTCATAATCAGTTGACAGAAAGTTATCTCAGTTGATTATGCTTTATAGCTAAACAAAAAAAAATCATTGCTGAAACAAGAGGAACAGCACTTTTATTACAATGCTTTAAATATGTTAAAAGCTACAGATAGCTGTCGGGTGATAAATGGTAATTTTTGTTGCTGGCCATAACACAACCTCACCCCAATAAAGGTTTATTTACACGTTGAATTCAAATACCCATGTAAATATTTTCTTCTCATTTCAGATGTGTCTTTTAATGAAAATATTTTGAGCGCCTTTGATGCTAATGCTTTACAGACAGCTTGGAAACCATAAATTTTAGAGGTGAAATTATCCTCACTACCCCGCATACATGAAGGATCAAAACATTTGAGGGTGTGTATATCAGGTCAAATCATAGCCTGTTGGAAAACAGGAACATTAGGCTAACTGGAAACAATTATCACATAATCAAGTTTTAAAAATCATCAAACAAGAGGTTGTTCTGCTCTTGGAGTTACAACACAAGAATTCCAATCAAAGGTGACTCAGAGTTGGTGTTTACAAAAATGCAGCTTCCTCCGTGCTTGTATATACCTGTTAGGCTTTTCGCTGGGTGGTATGATTCACACCTCAAGTAAATTAGGCCAAGTCTCACAGCTAATATGGGTTTGTGGTTGTAATATTAGAGTTCTTATTCAGAAGTAAAATCTGTTCTAGAACATGACCAGAATTATTCAGCAGCTTCCCAAGTGATCATAGAATTTACAGTGCAGATGGAGACCATTCAGCCCATCGAATCTACACTGGCTCTTGGAAAGAGCACCCCACTTAAGCTCACACCTCCACCCTATTTTAATAACCCCACCTAACCTAAGGGCAATTTATCATGGCCAATCCACCTAACCTGCACATCTTTGGATGCGCGGTTCCACATTTCTCCACCGCCGTCCGACAAGATGTGGCGGCTTGATCTTGTCGGGCGGCGGAGGGGAAATAGTGCGTCCCTTTTGGACGCAGGCCCGACGATCGGTGGGCACTGATCACGGGCCTGTCCCCTCCCGAGCACAATGGCATCCAGCGCCCATTTTTACGACGGCAGCGAGCAGGTGTGTTTGCTGCCGTGAAAAAACGGGCATAAAGGCCCGGCAGCTCGGCCCATCGGCCGCGGAGAATTGCCGCTCGCCGTAAAAAATGGTGAGCGGCGATTCGTGACGTGGCTCGGGCGAGGGGGGGTGGAGAATAGCGGGAGGGTGCAAAAAATGTCGGGAGGCCCTCCCGCTATTCTCCCAACCATCGTGGGTAGCGGAGAATCGCGCCCCACGTCTTTCAGGACTTGTGGGAGGAACCGGAGAACCCAGAGGAAACCCACGCAGACATGGGGAGAACGTGCAGACTCTACACAGACAGTGACCCAAGCTGAGAATCGAACCTGGCACCCTGGAGCTGTAAAGCAACAGTGCTAACCACTGTGCTACCGTGCCACCAACATCTTCTCTGCTTAAAGAAGATCTCTCCATGTAACTGAAGTCTTTCATTCCTGTTTGTTTTCAGTGGAGGTGGCGACTGTCCCTTGATTCAAGGATGACGCCTACTCGGCTGTGAGTTTCTTTCATGGATCTTCATGTGACTGAATAGGCCATTTTTGACATGCAGATCTTTGGGAACATGGGCTGGGTGTCCCATGAGTTAGTGAGATTCTGAGTGTTGGACGCGCTTTCTTTCATTCCTTCTCTGCCACCACTCAGTCTCATCATTTAAGACATTGTAACTCAAAACATGGTGCTGCTTGGCAAACTTTCCTGGCTATGCTAAGTGCTTTCTGCCTTTAGAAAAGAGGAAATTAAATCACGTAGCCATTTTTGAAGTGGCCAGCAGCTGTCAATTAGAACAAGGTTACCGATAAACATTTAGGATCAATGGAGGGTATTTCAGATGCTTTCAAGTTTGAGGGACGGAGAAATAAACAAACTTCCTGCCAGCGGTTTTTAAACCATTAAGCTGCCAATCAAAGGCTACTCAAAGGTACTGCACTGTGAAATTGAATGAATACTAAGCATTTCAAAGGATCGCAGGGGAGTTCAAAGCTCAGATACCTTAAGAAACAGCAGTATTAAAAGCAGAAGGCTGAGGGAGCAGATGCGATGAAAAGGAAAGACTTACTGATTTGAAATTTCAGTGAACTGTCTGAACTGCTCATCAGCTGTTAGGCAGAGCTGTAAGTAGGCCACTTCAAAGTTTAAACAGGTCAGAAAAGGATGATAGTTTTAAACAGAGAGTTCAGGTTGCCCAGGGCTGGAAGGGGCAGTCCAGACATGGGACCACCACCCCGGGGTCCACCCCTTACCCACAGCCCGAGCCCACCCAACCCCCAGGACCCTCGGGGGATCCTTCCCTGCAGCCTGGCAGTGGCAGAGGGGCGCATGAGCAATGGGCTAACCACCTTCATCCCTCTCATAGTCCAGCATGCCAGGACTGCGCTTGTCAATACTTGCACTAAAGCCCGCATGGGGAGTTCCTGTTGTGTGTTCTGAGCATAACAGGAAGGGAGTAGGTGAAGACTCAGGCTACCTGCCCATTAATCACGTTCAAATAAATGCATATCAGCAGTTTGCAAGTTCCTGCCGGGTTGGGAAGCCGCCTATGGCTGGCTGGGCGGGTCCGGAGATGGGATAGATCTGTTGTCTGGCGCTGATCCCATTTTTGGGCCAATGTGGGATTTTCTGCCCACTCGGGATTCCCCTAGCAGAGGGGTGGTGGGGAATTCTTTCCATAGTCTTGAAATATACAAAGTCAGATACTTTGGTCAGGTTAATGAACATAATGAAGAATTCCTGATGTTCTGGACATTTGTCTTTGATTTGTCTGGCACAAAGACCATGTCAGAGTTTCCTCTGGAAGGTCTAAAGTCACATTGTGTCTCTGGGGGGATTTGCTCAGCTGTAGGAAGAATGTGATTTCGGAGACAGCATGTCAGGGTTTTCCCTACTGTGGAGAGGAGGGAAATACCTCAGTAGATTCCCAGTATGATTTATATTCTTCTTCAAGATAGTTACAGTTGTTGCATTCCTGAAGTTGGTGGGAGATTTCTCTTTCCTCCTAAATCGATAAAATGAGTGCATGGAGTCCTGTTGTGGGAAGAAGTCTTCCAGATTTGAAGACCTCAATTGGAATACCGGCTTTGTTGTTTTCCATCTGTTTCATTGCTTGTTTCAGCTCTTCCATTGATGGTCATTCACTCACCACAGGACACTGAGGATACCCTAGAGTGTATTAGCTGCCACTATGGATTCACGGTTGAGTTGTTGTAAATCTTCTTTCCAGCATTGACGGATAGCCTTGACTTTCTGAAGAAGAGAAACACCATCCTGTCTTCCTGAAGAAGAGAAATACCATCCTGTCAGCTAAGAGAATTTTGTCCATTTGACCTTGGTCAATGGACCTGGTGACTTCAAAATATCTTTGCATGTCATAATGATTAGCATATTGTTTGATCTCTTGGGATTTTTCTTTCCATCACGTCCTCTTATTTTCCAGATTTGTCTTTGGGGGAAAGCCTTGAGCTGTTAGAATGTTACCTTCTTGACTTGCGACTTTGGGTTGTTCCACCAGGCAATAAAGGTCACTCATTTTTGTTCGCATTTTTAGCATTGGCTTTCGTCAAACCAGTTTTGGTGATGAAGCTCCTCGAACCCATTGGTCTGAGCACATGACTCTAGTACAGTTGACTTTACTTGATCCCACTGTTCTGGAATTGAATTGAATGTGAGAAGGCCTTCCATTGGTCATCAACTGCACTTGGAATTCCTCTCTGCATCAGGCAGCTTTCGGGCTGAGACACTGCTCTTCCCATGAACATGTGGGCCTGCCAATGTCCTAGTGCTAGCTGGATGTTCATCACTGATCGAGCAGGGATCAGCCCCCTGTAAGGATCGAGTGATAAAAGGCATCACTTAGACCAGGATTGTCCAACCTTTTTGAATGGGCGGGAGAGGGGGAAGGGGTGGGGGGAGGTCGGGGGGGGGGGGGGGGGGGCGGGGGGGTTACATTTCAATTTATTTCTTACTCAAGGGGCCAGTGAGCAAATTTTCAAAAAAATCTCCATTTAGGTGTTGATGTCGGGACTGAATTATGTGTGGTTCGCATTACCGTTGGGGTTGCTATTCGGAGACCAATTCAGGACATACTAATGGGCCATCACTCTGCTGGAACGAATTCCAAGCAATTCCCGGCCCAGCGGGCATTCTCACTGCTGGGGCCGGAGTTAGCGCCAAAGAGCCTGGCAGCTGGAGCTGTTTCTAAAAGCTCCACTTACCACACACTCACTGCAGCCATCTAACTGGCTCACAGAAGACTTGTCCCCTCCCAAGGTTGGGGGTCCAAGGTTGGCCCACAGCTTCATGCCAGTGGGAAGCAGAAGGACACGCTCTTCCATAGGGTGGGCCACAGACTCAAGCCTGCCCTCCTGAACACTGCCTGGGAAGTGGTGGCCGAGGCAGTCGGCGTTGCTAGTCTCAACAGGAGGAGACAGCTGGTGATCCAGAGGAGGTTGGGAGTCGCTAGTAAGAATTCTGCCCTGAGAAGGCCAGAGAACCAGGGAGCGTTCCAAAGGCTGCAGTGTAGTTGTCCTCTGGCTGGGGTGAGCTCTGCAGATCCCCTGCTTTCTCTGCAATAGGGCAACACTTCTGAGGATTGTCAACACCTGGTGGGCTTCTGATTGAGTTTGGCCCTTGATGATGCAGCTGGAGTATGAGGGGGGTGTCCAGATGGGTGGCCTGGGTGGGCTCTCAGATGACCAGAGACCTTCCGAGCACTTAAAGGACACAGGCAGCACTCAGCAGTGTGAACAGCCAGGAGCCTGTAACTTGAAAGGGGTGTAATTTAAAGGCAGATTGCAGCAATGGCGCTGAGAGCCAGGCCACCCTGATTCCCAGGGGGACACCCCAAGTCCACGGACTTGGCACCAAGTCACAACCTGGCAACCATCCCCCAGCAAGCCCAACAGCTTTCAACAGTTCTTTAGTATTGACTTAGTCTTCCGCTTCTCCTCCACAGCCATGGGACCCTTTCCATATTTGTCAATACCTGTAGTAATTCACATCTATGAGACCCCTGTCTTAGAGGAGCAGAGCATCGCGGAAGGACGGAGCATACTGTGTCCAACCCAATCATCACATTTAAATGCATGCAAATCCCGGTTTTCCATGCCGCCGCTGGCGCTGGGCACAAACCTCATTTCGCCACTGGCGAGGGTCAGAACATGGTGCCCAAATCGGAATCAGGCGCGGACCTTGATTTTGGCCGGACGCCTGTTTCTCCACCCAATCGCAGTTTGAGTTTGTGCCATTGCAAGGTGTAGAATTTCGCCCAAGGTTTGCCACAACATTAAACATGGGCCAGAATATAATGGCCAAAGTTCAGGTTCGACCCAGGAGCATGTGAAATCACGCAAAAATGTTTCAGGCACGTGTCCCTACATTATCGCACACCCGCACGACATTTCAGTGGGTGGGTGTACCCAAGAGTTGGAAGAATCTGCCCACAACCAAGAAGCCAATTTAAATTAGTTCAATAACAATTGACCAGATGTTATGTTGCCCGTCCTCCCTGAATGCTTCAGCCTTGGCTTTTGCACAGATGTGCTGGGCTCTTTGCTGGGTCCTTCATCATTGAGGATAGGGATACTTGTGGAGCCTCCTCCTCCAGTGAGTTGTTTAATTGTCCACCACCATTCGCCCCTGGATGTGACAGGACTGTAGAGGTTAGATCTGATCCGTTGGTTGTGGGATCACTTAGCTCTGTCTATTACTTGCTGTTTATGCTGTTTGGTGGGGGATATGCTGCACATGAGTTTACAGACAGTGGTTGAGTACAATTCTGCTGTTGCTGATGGCCCATAGCGCCTCATGGGTGCCCAGTTCCCAGTCTTGAGTTGCTAGACCTGTTCTCAATCTATCCCATTTAGCACAATGGTAGTGCCTCGCAACACGCAATATGAAGACAGGACATCGTCTTCACAAGGACTGTGCGGTGGTCACTTCTACTGATAGCGTCATGGACAAATGCATCTGCGGCAGACAGTTTGTTCAGGATGAGGTCTTGTGCGTTTTTCTTTCTTGGTGGTTCTCTCACCACCTGTCACAGACCCAGTCTCGCAGTTACGTCCTTTAGGACTCAGCCAGTGTTACTGAACCACTCTTGGTGATGGACACTGAAGCTCTCCACCCAGAGTACATTCTATGCCCTTGCTGCCCTCAGTGCTTCCTCCAAGTGGTGCTCAACATGGAGGAGGACTGATTCATCAGCTGATGGTGGCCGGTACATGGTAATCAACAGGAGGTTTCCTTGCCCATGTTTGACCAGGACCCAGGAAACTTCATAGGGTCCAGAGTCAATGTTGAAGACTCCCAGGGCAACTCCCTCCTGACTGTATATCACTGTGCCGCCACCTCTGCTGGCTCTGTACTGTTGATGAGACAGGACATACCCAGGAATGGTGATAGTGTATCTGGGACGTTATCTGTAAGGTATGATTCCGTGAGCATGATTATGTCTGGTTGTTGCTTGGCTAGTCTGTGAGACAACTCTCCCAATTTTCGCACAAGCCCCAGATGAGGGCTGGGATTGCTGTTATTTGCATCCCTAGGTTGAAGCTAGGTGATCCGTCCAGTTTTGTTTTTTTTAGACTTCGTAACAGTGTTTGATAAAAGTTAGTGGCTTGCTAGACCATTCCAAGGAGCCTTTTAGAGTTAACCACATTGCTGTGAATTGCCTGCAGTCATATGTAGGCCAGACCATGTTAGGTCTGCAGATTTCCTTCCCTAAAGGACATTAGTGAACCACCTGTCTTTTTTACGGCAAATAACAATGGTTTCATGGTAATCATTGGACTTTTAATTCCAGGTGTTTATTGGATTGGATTTCCACCCTCTGCCGTGATGAGATCCGAACCTGGGTTTCCAGAGTATTGCCCTGGGCTTCTGGATCACCCGTCCAGTGACGCAACCACTATCCCACCATTAAACTACCTGCAAAGATATTGACCTCCGACCTGCTGAAGTGCAACCAATGCATTTTGTACAAGTCTCTCCAGCCCCGGAATTGATTCCAATGCTCAAAACCTGTAAAGCCCTCTTGCACTATTTTGCATGCCAATTATTATCCTTTTAACTATTCTTAACTCACTAGGACATGGTTCTGGGAGTAATCCAGTGATTACTACCTATAAGGTTCAGCTCTGTAACATCTTTAGCGGGCTGCCAATAATCTGGTGTTGATAAACAAAGGGTGTGGGGATACCTGGGTTGGGAGTCCCTGGGCCTAGAACTGCCCCCTCCTACTTTTCTAGCCATGTAAAAGACCACGTGAGGTGAAAACTCTGCCCCTTATAGAACTCCATGGGAACTTTGATTCAGACCCAGACATGGGGTATCTTGACCTACCTTTTTGGCCTTTGTGGAGATACAAAGATATAATGGTGAAAATATTTTTTATTTTTCTTATTGCAAATTGTCCCAAACTATCCATTGAATAGTGTGGAAATATCAGGTACTCTAACAGCACAATGTATTTGCAATTTTTTTTGTGGTCGAATGAAAAGGTTTTATTTACTTTCTACTACTGTACTCGTGGTGGGGAGAAGAGGGTGTGGAAAGCGAGGGAGTAGCCCGAGGGCGTGTCTGCTTCTAAATCCTGGTGGTCTAGTCATGGATTCTCTGCTGGCCTTGTCAAGAATAACTTGGCTTTGTTTGCAGGACCACCTAGATTTCAGAAACAAACCCACAAAATCAGGTTCTGACTTCTTGTCTCCCTGATTTCAGATTTATAAATGAAAGATGAAGTTGAAATCTGAAAGCTTTAACCCTTGTTGCAGCTTGTGACGACGAATGACATGCTGTTGTAGCTAAAGTTTGCCATCGGCTCTTTGCACCCAGAACAGAAAAAGGAAGAGTGGAGGTTGTTTTAGTGGAAGGATGAAATCTAGCACTAACTGGATGCAGTGCTAATCAGATGTGGCTGTTTGAAAGTCGGCTTTTGCACACAACTTTGATCCTAAATGCTCAATGCCTTAATTTGAATTTGCCTGAAGGTGCTAAAACAGGCACTTTCCAGCTGCCGGTCCCGGTGCGAATTGTGCACCGCGGGATCCGCGCATGCACAGTGGTGCCTGCGCCAACGCGCACAGGCTCAGTGGCCTCCTTAAACTCGCCGGCCCCGACGCAACATGGCGCAGGGCTACAGGGCCCGGCACGTAGGAAAGGAGGCCCCCAGCTAGAGAGGCCGGCCCACCGATTGGTGGGCCCCGATCGTGGACCAGGCCACACGGAGGCCCTCCGTGGGGTCGGAGCCCCCCGTCCCCCCCCACAGGCCACCACCCGACCCTTCAACGGCGTGGTCCCGCCAGCTCAGAGCAGGTTAGAACGGCGCCGGCGGGAATTGGTATTTTTCTTACGGCCCGGAGAATCGGGGGCGGCTGCATAGAGCGTCCCACGACTGGTGCCGCGCCAACCACGCCGGTGCCAATGGCATACCGGCGTCAGGGCGGCATGGCCCGGTCGCGGACATTCTCCGGCCCGGCCCAGGGCTGGGAGAATCCCGCCCCCCGTACCTTAAAATGTGTTGGTGATATCTTGACAAAGGGCCAAATCTTCTAACTTTAGCCCCTTCCGGAACGCGGGTAGCATTTCTGGGTTGGGAACTCGACTCACTGACGCCTATGCACAGCTGTTGCTTTCTCTCAGAGCGAACTAATTATCATCCCAACTCGGGGTTCTTCAACTAATCAGGAAGGGCAGATGCTCCACAACTAATTAGGGGGGATGGATGGGATAAAGGAAGGATTTCTAAATAAAGTGATCATGAATTAGTTAAAACCATTCATCAATGCTTGAGACTGCAAGGAACCACAGGAATGGAGAGGAGTCCAGGGAAGGCTGCTCTCTGGGTGTCCCACCCTACCTGGAGGCCGTGCTGTGGTATTGACAGGCTGCGGTGAGGTGACCTTTACCAAGGATAAAAGAACAACCTGTCCAACCAAGCATGGATAGATGGAAATGACTGAGGAAATCAGCAACAGAAACCTGGCCCGTCCAAACTAAAGACAGGAGGATCTAGGACCTCAGGAGGACAGGAAAGATGAGTGGCAAACCACAGGCCTCATACTTTCACAGCATTCTCCTGCACATCACACATCAGGTAAATGCATCTTGCAACTCAACTCATTCCTCTCTCTGCAGCTAACTGCCATCCACATATGAACACACATCGTTCAAACTCACTCTCACCCCATTTCCCTTTTGCATACTGCAGAAATATTGTCCTTTCCCTCCAGTACCTTTGCAGACATTCATTATAAGGTGGGAGGGAGTTTTGTTGGGGGGTGGAAATGGTGGAAGGGGTGATGAAAGGGGGGGATAGGGGTAAGCTTTTCCGACAGTGACAGACAACTTGTGCCCACCTGCTCATCTGGGAAGGAGGTCTTGTTCCAGGAGGCTGAAAATGTCTGTGTGTGATATTCCTGTGGTACTGATGCTCACACATGTTGAGAATGCTGATTGTCTGCCTGTAGACCCCGTGGTGGGGTCTTGCCTACTTCCAGCTTGATCTCGGTATCTACCCGCTCTGTCAGGTCTGGAGGAGGCAGCGGCTGTTGCTGCTTCTGCTGGAGCTGTCAGTGATAGTGTGGCCCCCTCAGTAAAGCTAAAAGTTGGGGCTGCATAAGCTGCTTCCCTGACCTAGTGAAGGCTGTCAGTAAGAAAGTACAGCCGAAGGGAAGTGAAGTGCTAGACAGGTGAAGTAACTTCCAAGAAATTGGCAATCAGCTCTCAAGCAGTGAAGGCACATTCTCTGAAAGAAGTGTTTTTGTTATGATCCCAGGCAATGTTAATACTGGACAAAAACAGAAAATACTGGACAACCTCAGCAGGTCTGACCGCATCTGTGGAGAGAGAGATGAGCTAACGTTTCGAGTCTGGATTACTCTTTGTCAAAGCGAGAGAGAACTGGAAATAGTGTCAGATTTATACTGTTGTTGGGGCAGCGTGGAGCAGTGAGACTGGATAGAGGGCCAGCGCGACATGGATATTGACAAAGGCATCATGGACAGAAAGACAAAGGGAATATAAATGGTGGCGACAGTGACTAACAATGTATTAATGGCAGAACAAATGTGAGCAGAGTGTCAAATGGCAACATGGAACAGGGAAGTGATGGTTCAAGTGGGGTGCAGTGGAGAGGAGGGGGAACAATGGGGATGGAAAAACAGATCGTTGGAAGAAATTAAAATAAATTGATAAAAATAAAAATGGGGTGAAGGTGGAGGAGATAGTTCACAGTCTGAAGTTGTTGAACTCAATGTTAAATCCGGAAGGCTGTAACGTGCCTCATCGGAAGATGAAGTGCTGTTCCGCCAGTTTGCGCTGGGCTTCACTGGAACACTGCAGCAGGCCAAGGACGGACATGTGGACATGAGAACAGGATGGTGAGTTGAAATGGCAAGCCACAGGAAGGTCTGGGTCCTGCTTGCGGACGGACCGGAGGTGTTCTGCAAAGTTGTCGCCCCGTCTGCGTTTAGTCTCTCCAATGCAGAGTGGTCCACATTGGAAGCAGCAAATGCAATAGACCAGATTGAAGAAGTTGCACACCTGAAAAGAGTGTTTAGGGCTTGGGATGGTGAACAAGGAGGAGATAAAGTGGCAGGTGTTGCGATTGCTTGGGAAGGTGCCGTGGGAAGAGGATAAGGTGTTGGGAGTGATGGAGCAGTGGACCAGGGTATTCCGGAGGCAACAGTCCCTGCGGAATGCTGACAGGGCGAGTGAGGGAAAGATGTATTTGATGGTGGCATCATGCTGAAGTTGGCAGAACTGGCGGAACATGATTCTATGAATGTGGAGGCTGATGGGGTGAAAAGTGAGAACAAGGGGGACCCTATCCTGATTCCGGGAGGGAGGAGAGAGGGTGAGGGCAGGAGATGGGTTGGACTGGTTGAGAGCCCTGCCAACCACAATGGATGGGAAACCGTGATTAAGGAAGAATGAAGACATGTCAGCAGCACCTTTTTGGAAAGTGGCATCATCAGATCAGATGTGACAGAGGCAATGGAACCGGGGAATGGGATGGAGTCCCGACAGGATATGGGGTGTGAGTGAGGAGCTGTATTCGAGGAAGCTGTGGGAGACACGTCAGGTCCTGGATTGAGTCCTGGCTTGATAGATCCTCACTTTTGTTTTAGAAACCGGGGAGGAAAGGTACGGAGCAAATTCACTGGAGTCTGCTGATGAACTTTTCACACAAAAAATAAAGCATTTATTGAACAAGAAAAGTGAGCTATATTACACCAGACAAAAAGCAGATTCTATGGATTTCTCAACACCGTGACCCAACTGCTCCCACAAACTCTGCCTTTCTCACAAGATTTCTAATCTCCACCTTTGAAGAACTTGCCTTGGAATTCTCCCCAATATTCCTCCTACTTGGATGGCTTCAACAAGAATTCAACTCCAGGGTTTCAATCTTCCGCTCTTAGATTGCCTCTGGATCTCCAAGTATACTTCTGGGACATCTTTCTGTCCCGTTTGCTGGTTTGGGACCTTCTCCCTGTCCCCTCCCGGTGTTCTTCTCCCCGGGACACCTACTCTCCTAATGACACTCCAGTTCCAGGTCAGCTGACCTGCCTTTCATACTGTTTCACTTTTAAAAACTATTTTTCTTTCTACGCATGTGTACAGGGCCGGTTCTTGGCCTAAGGAATGTAAAAAGACGAATGTACGTGTGGGCAGGACTAGTTCCCAGCCGAAAGGCAATGAAATCTATTATTTGTGCATGCGTGGCCACCTCCTGACCAGCACATGGGCAGCACAACACCCGCTGAGAACTGGAGTTCTGGCCGACAAACTCCCAAACTCAGACCTCTACTTAGGTTAAGTTCTTTGGGGTTTATTACACTTTGACCAACAGGCTCTCAGTGACCATGGCTGGAGCTCTTCAATGTGACTGGTTGAAGCCTTCCCAGTCTGTCAGTTTCACTGAAGAAGCTCTAACCACTGTGCAGAAGCTTCGGTGATCCTGGTGAGCTGCAGACACAGCCAGGCAGCCGCACCCTGTTGGGAAATAAATAATTCACAGTTATAAATGTTCTTGGTTACCTTAATTGCTTTGCTAACAGATCCAGGCTGTTCCCCGCCCCCAGGGAAAGTCAGAAGAAAGATGCAGTGCCGAGCTGTTGCCATTTTCTGGGACTTTTCCACCAATGTGCACTGGAACCCACCTTCACCTGGCTGGAAAAATTCATCTCCAAATGTCCCAGAAAATCACCGGACGTGTTTCAGAAGTTTTCCTTAAACCTAAAACTGAAGTGAACATTAAAATCTGATGTACGTTTGAGTAGCGCTCAAACTCACAAACAACTATTGTTTATGTCCAACCAGCTGGTTATTATTCGGAGAGGGCATCAGTTGAAGCGTTCTCGGCGAACGTGCTGTGCAGCTTCCTTAATGAGCACTAACAGGATACTTTGAGTGGCAATCAGACCCTTAATAATTTTCCAGCAGCCTTCCCTGCAAGTTTGAACTACATCAGAAAAAAACAGATTATCTGATCACTGTCACGTTAGTATTTGTGGGAATTTTCTGAATCCAAATTAGCTGCCGTGTTTCTTACTTTACAATAGCAACTACTTCTAAAACTACTTCATTGCTTTGATATGTCCGGCGGTCATGAAAAATGCAATATAAATACACTTCTTTATTTCTATTTTCTAAGTGCAGGCGATACCTGCACTTCAGTTTATGAGTCCATCTAGACATGTCACCTGAAAGGGCCATCAAATATTGCCCCAATAACATCTCTGTCACTGTCGGATTTAATTTTTCCAACACTCTATGCAGAGCATTTGACTTCCATTCTTCAATTGATCCAGAACTGTGTTTGCACAATGGGTGATATTTAATGGAGGCATCAAGGGTCTAACCCACTGGCTGGAGAGCTGGTGATAGCCCCATGAAGCCTCTTTTTGGGAAGGCATGCTGAATCAGGCACTTAACTGGGCAGTGGTCAAGGAGCTTGGGGCAGAATCCCTGCTTGTTGAGTGCTTCCAGCCAGTCAGAGGCTGGCGGCTCTTCATTGCTCTTCAATGCCACTGATGAGGTGGTTGCCACAGCCAGTTCTACACCCATCCAAGGTTGAAGATGGACCCCCAGGCACAAGTGAGGGTGATGATGTCGGGTGGGGTTGCAGAGGAGCAGTGGGGTCGAGTTGGCTTTCAGCGAGGCCCCTCCTTCCCAATGGACGAGTGGTGCCCTCTCTTCTCCCCACCTCCTGTGACCGTGTAACACCAACAGGATCTGCTTTTTGGGCTCAAACATTAAGGAGGCAAAAGTATAATTAAGGAAAGTGTGAGAGATGTGCTCGGAGTAGCCATGTGAGACCTCCTGTATTGCTCTTTGCTGGGGTAGAACCGTGAGTGAAGAAAGTGAATAGCATTCAACCGACCCAGAAAGTATAAGCAAGGTTATGTTTTAAATATTCAGAATATTCCATAGCAGAGTGGGAGATAGAGAGAAGCCGAGTGACATACCTCCTCTGCAGCAACAGTGGGGCTGTGGTAATATTGCTGGAATTTTTTCGAGATTAAATATCTGGAAGGGACTGTTGCCTAAATGGGTGCTTATTTGTGAGTCTAACCAAGTAGCAATTATTTTGGGAGAATGTTTTGTAAGGCTAATTTTAACTGTGTAAATGTAATCTTGAGTGTTTATGTTTTATTTTCTTTTGTTGATAAATGTATTAATCTAATATTTAAAATCTCCAAAGTGTTAGTGTAATTTGTGGCGCCTGACTTCAGTACCCCTATCTTCTCGTGGTAATAATACAAATAGAAAAGGATTGTGTCAGCATGCCAAGTTTGACTTTGGGATTTGGTTTGCGTGGCACTTACTACCTGCCAAATCATAACAATGTACCTACATCACATTCAGGTTCATTCAAGGCAGGTCAGGTTGAAATGACAAGGGCAAAATACTGCAAATTCTGGAATAAAAACAGAAAATGATGGAAATACTCAGCAGACATGTCAATATCTGTGAAGAAACAATCATGTTTCAGATCATAGCCTTATTGTCAGGTTAACATTAACCTCTTTTAAAAATTTCAATTTAGACTTAACTTTCATCCAAGGATAATGCAGCAAAATTCTCAGTATTGGAAAAGTCACAGATTTGAAATGATCCCGATTTTAATAATAATCTTTATTATTGTCACAAGTAGGCTTACATTAACACTGCAATGAAGTTACTGTGAAAAATCCCAAAGTCGCCACACTCCGGCGCCTGTTCGGGTACACAGAAGGAGAATTCAGAATGCCCAATTCACCTAACAGCACGTCTTTCGGGACTTGTGAGAGGACACCGGTGCACCCAAGGGAAACACACGCAGATGCAGGGAGAACGTGCAGACTCCGCAGAGACAGTGACCCAAGCAGGAATCGAACCTGGGACTCTAGTGCTGTGAAACAACAGCGCTAACCACTGTGCTACCGTGCCGCTTTTGACTTGTGGCTCATAAATATGTTGCCAATGCAGAAAATTGCAATTTAAATTATTACTGGAATTTTTTAGCTCTTCTCTTCAAGGACATTAATTCCATTTTCAGGACATGTGAATGTACAAGACTGAAGAAGACCATTGATATCAATCGGATCTTGATAGTCCCAATTTAATGAACAATGCAGTGTGGATTGCAATTTTATCTCTAACATTGATCGTAATTTGCAATGAATATTTTAAACCTTAAGTACCTAGGGCTGGTTTCTCCGATTCTGCGGCTATGTCCAGAGGCTGCGTCTGATGTTACGACCAAAATGTTGGCGCCATCCCTGCACTGATGCTCCGCCTGGTGGGAGGCTAGCAGCCACGGCATGTAAAGCCCCAAATACTGCGCTCCTGTGACCCCACACCCCACCCTAGGACCACCCTCCACAAATCCCCCCAGCCCCTGCCGAAGCCCCCTCCCCCCCATGCCAGCGGACCGGCTCACCCTCCCTGTGCTGGTCACAGTCCGCAGTGGCCATGCCAGGTTCACGAAGGTTGAGAGGACACGCCGTCGGGAAGTCTGCCCATCGGGGGGCGGGGGGGGGGGGGGGGGGGGCATTGGGGGACGGCCTCCGGTAACGTCCTGGGGCAGTCCCAACGGCGTGCGGCATACTCCTCAAGTATGCCGTTTTTGAGGGGGCAAAGCATCCAAAAAATGGCGCTGCCCCCGATTTCGGAATAAAAAGGGATTCTCCAGCCGATCGCCGGACGGGATTGCGACGTTGGCAATCGGAGAATCCCGCCCTTTGTTTACTGCTAAAGTCAGTACACAATAATTTCCTCCTCAATTTATTTTCCACTAATTGAAATGAAACCACAAAAGGGCATTATGGAATTTCCTATACTGTCAACAGCTGAGATTGGTACTAAAATACTAAAGTGAAACAGCACAGCTTCCTCTTCATCCTGATGCATATCTTAATCCTTATATCATAAATTATTGGCACCCAGCACCAGAAGTTTTTATGAGCTTAAGTTATTTGTCTTGTCACAACACATTTCACTATTCATTAAGGAGTTGATTGTCAGCCTATAGCACAACCTCATCACATATAATGAGCATTTAATGATCCCATTGTGCACTGTTTCAGTGGATCAGTTCATATTTTAAAAATGAGACAATTTATTGTCTGAATGTTTCATAAAGAATTGGAATTACTGAAACCATTCATGTCCGTTGAGTCCTTCGTGCCCAGGCAGGCCACATTCTTTCAACTAGGGGCGTCAGATCCCTCAAATAGTTGTTTGCTTCAGTAAACAGACAAGAACATGACTACCATTCATCCACTTAAGTGATCAGTATTCAAATGCAGCTTTTATGCAATTGAACCATTTCAAATCTCAAATCATTATGCTAAAAAATAAACAGCTCATACCGTGCAGCAGCTCAAACACATTTACAGCTACAGCCCAACCTCAAAAGCCCCTTTAATTTCTTTTAATTTATTTCCTTATGATATCGCCCCAGGACGTAACAGCCTCCCCGAACAGGCGCGGAATGTGGCGACTAGGGGCTTTTCACAGTAACTTCATTTGAAGCCTACTCGTGACAATAAGCGATTTTCATTTTCATATCTTAGAGTGACATTATTTGAATTAGGATCAACTGTGCTGAATTCATGCTAAGTTCAAAAGTGATTTGTTAATTAAACTGACGCTTTTCAGGTATCTCCAGTGTTACAAGCAGGCTTATATTTGTGTGCACTTCTCTATCCGGCATTTAATGTCCTGTTGTTGGGTTTCTTTGTCACAGTATCTGTGGTAGGTTTTTCCATTGTAAAATCGTAAAGTTTTGAAAGAGTTTAGCCAATCTAAACCTGTCCCGCTCATTGCAACTTGTGAATGTGTCTCAGGAGCAGCTTTCTGAGTTGTCTGTGCCTGCAGCTGGGTTGACATTATACATTTTCAGCTGAGCTTCCTCAAGATAAGAAAATCGTAAAGCTGATTAATTTTTAATTTCTAACTCAGGTTATATAATCCAGGAATTTATAGTGAATCATTTCACTCCTCACAGATCCTTCCTTAAAAACTGACCCATTTAAAGAAGCCATCATTGCTATGCTCCCTCCTACATGTCTCCTCCATCTTCACCTATTTGCTGGATGCCCCAGCTCAAATACTAAGAGGCAATGTTTTAGGAAAGATGTTACTGCACGTACTGTCTTTATAATTGTTGCATAGAAGGAAATAATTATCACGTTGCTAGTACCCCTTCTCCTGAAATTGGTGACTTGCTTCTGCTCTTTCAGGCTTGCTACATGGCCACACCTGTCCCTGAAACATAGCCTATAAGTTGGTTGGCTGCTTGCTTTTGTTCTGACTGTCTTAACAATCAGGTCGCTGACTGACGCGAATGGCGTTTGGCGCCCCGCCGACCGACGCGAACGGCTGGCCGAAAGGCCTTCGCCGGTCGGCGTCAGTCCGCGATTGCGCCGGAGCGTTAGCGGCCGCTGACATCACCCTGTCGCATACGCGGTGGAGGGGGTCTCTTCCGCCTCTGCCATGGTGGAGGCCGTGGCGGCGGCGGAAGAAAAAGAGTGCCCCCACAGCACAGGTCCGCCCGCCGATCGGTGGGCCCCGATTGCGGGCCAGGACACTGTGGGGGCACCCCCCGGGGTCAGATTGCCCCATGCCCCCCCCCCAAGACCCCAGGGCCCGCTCACGCCGCCCCTGCTCCCGCCGGCACCAGTGGTGGTTTAAACCACGTCGGCGGGAGAGACCTGATAGCGGCGGGACTTCGGCCCATTGTGGGCCGGAAGATCGCTGCGGGGGGCCCGCCGACCGGCGCGCGTGATTCCCGCCCCCGCTGATTCCCGGGTGTCGATCCTGCGGGCGTCGGAGAATTCCGCCCCAGTTTCCTGTTAACTTAAGCTACAGCTTCTGTGCATTGATTGTAGAAACATTGAAACATAAAAAAAGGGTGCAGGAGTAGGCCAAACGGTCCGCCACGGCCTCCACCATGGCAGGGGCAGCAGGGTAGCATGGTGGTTAGCATAAATGCTTCACAGCTCCAGGGTCCCAGGTTTGATTCCCGGCTGGGTCACTGTCTGTGTGGAGTCTGCACGTCCTCCCCCTGTGTGCGTGGGTTTCCTCCGGGTGCTCTGGTTTCCTCCCACAGTCCAAAGATGTGCGGGTTAGGTGGATTGGCCATGCTAAATTGCCCGTAGTGTCCTAATAAAAGTAAGGTTAAGGGGGTAGTTGTTGGGTTACAGGTATAGGGTGGATACGTGAGTTTGAGTAGGGTGATCATGGCTCGGCACAACATTGAGGGCCGAAGGGCCTGTTCTGTGCTGTACTGTTCTATGTTCTATGTTCTATGAACCTCCACTACCAATCAATATGGTCATGGCTGATCATGCAAATTCAATATCCCACTCCCACTTTCTCTCCCTGCCCCTTTATTCCTACAGTATAACTGCAAGGGCCACATCCAACTCCCTCTTGAATATATCCAACAAACTGGCCCCAACAGCTTTCTGTGGTCGGGAATTCCACAAGTTCACAACTCTCTGAGAGAAGAAGTTCTTTCTCATCTCAGTCCTGAATGATTTATCCCTTATTCTTAGGCTGTGACCTCTAGTTCAGGATTTCCCCAACGTCAGGAACTTGGGGCGGAATTCTGTGATACTGAGGCTAAGTGTTGATGCCGTCGGAAACGCCGTCGTGTTTCTCAATGGCATCAACACGGCCTCAAGATCAGCAATTCTGGCCCCTACAGGGGGTCAACACAGCACTGGAGCAGTTCATGCCGCTCCAGCTGCTGATCCCGACATGAACTGGGCAACGCGGGATCCATGCATGCGCAGTGGCACCTGCGCCAACAAACGCATACGCAGTAGGTCCTTTCAACATGCCGGCCCCAACGCATCATGGTGCGGGGCTACAGGGGCCGGCGCGGAAGAAAGGCCCCCAGCCAGAGTGGCCGGCCCACCGATTGGTGGGCCCCAATCGTGGGCCAGGCCACATTGGAGGCCCCCCCAGGGTCGGACCCCCCCCCCCCCCCCTCCCCCCACAGGCTGCCCCCCCCCGATCCTTCCATGCCGAGTTCCCGCCGGCTGAGTGCAGGTGTGGACGGCTTTTTTACGACGGCCGCTCGGCCCATCCTGGGCCGAGAATCGGCGGGGGGGGGGGGGGGCACGTAGATCAGCCCCCGACCGGCGTCGCGCCAACCACGCCGGCGCCGATTCTCCACTCTGCGGAGAATCGCGTGTCGGCGTCAGGGCGACGTGGCGCGATTCGCGCCGGTTGAGGGGATTCTCCGGCCCCGGGCTGAGAGAATCCCGCCCAATTCTTCCCGCATCTAGCCTGTCCAGTCCCATCAGGACTTTATATGTTCCTTTGAAATTCCACCTCATTCTACTAAACCTCAGTGAATACAGCCCAGTTGATCCAATCTTTCTTCATATGTCAGTCCTGTCATCCTGGGAATTAGTCTGGTGAACCTTCGCTGGACACCTTCAATGGCAAGAATGTCCTTCCTCAAACTTATGAAACTTCAGTGATCACACAAATCTTTAAGTCTCTCAATTTTGTTCAGTTTTATTCCCTTGGTGTGAGTGCATCTTCAGCTGCCTCTACCAACATGCTTGATACTTATCTCAGTTAATTGTCATTTGTCATTGAGTGAACAACACCTTGGAGCGTCTAACTCCTTAGCATTTTCTTGCACTTCTTTAACATATTAACCCTTGAACAGGTTTAGGTGTCATATACAAACTCATTGACTACACACTACCACAACAACTCATAATTATAACAACCTCTATATTAAAATGTCCCAAGCTGCTTCACAGGTTTGTTATCAAACAAAGCTTGACACCAGGCCACGAAAAGAGATAAAACCCAGATGTCGGTATTAATTATGGTGAGGTTGTCAACAACTGAATCTACACAGGATAAAACAGGCTCTAACTTTTGTCATCCACACATGTACCTTTGAACGTGGAAATCTGGAAGTTGTTATCAGTGATGCCCTGCTTCTCCCCAGCTGTGATGTTGTAGTCTTTGATGATGAATTTGCACAGAAATGACGGAAATATTGTGAACTTATGGCAATTACCCATTAGTCTTGCACTAAAGATGGATGAAACGTTTAGGCTAGTCGGTAGTGAGGTCTTAGGGCGGCACAGCAGCCCAGTGGTTAGCACTGTTGCTTCACAGCACTAGGGTCCCAGGTTCGATTCCCGGCTTGGGTCACTGTCTGTGCGGAGTCTGCACGTTTTCTCCATGTCTGCATGTGTTTCCTCCGGGTGCTCCGGTTTCCTCCCACAAGTCCCGAAAGACTTGCTGTTAGGTAATTTGGACATTCTTAATTCTCCCCCCGTGTACCCGAACAGGCGCCGGAATGTGGCGACTAAGGGCTTTTCACTTCATTGAAGTGTTAATGTAAGCCTACTTGTGACAATAAAGATTATTATTATATTATATTATTGCAGAACAACTTCTCTGGTTCTGAAAATTAATTATTTTAATGTGGAACCACAATGGTGCACATTTTAATAAAAATATAAATTAAAATTATTGTTTCAGCTTTTCTGTTTTTCATTTCTTGATCTCTCCCTTAATTCCATGTTGATGTCTCAGTATTTATTTTGCTTTCTGTACAATGGTTTAAATCGAACACTGTTTTTTACTTTTGAGCATCCTCAGTGAGGATTTTTCATTTTGGTATTTGAAAATCCTCTGTGCTGCTTGACCTTCTCAGATGCTGCAGATCCTCTTTAGAGGGTGGCATACTGGATTAGATGCTGCAGATCCTCTGTAGAGGGTGGCATACTGGATTAGATGCTGCAGATCCTCTGCAGTGGGTGGCATACTGGATTAGATGCTGCAGATCCTCTGCAGTGGGTGGCATACTGGATTAGATGCAGGTTGAGCACAAATCTCTGCCGACAAGACTGGGCAAAGTCCCTGGGCAGCTGTATGCGATGTGAACAGTGAAAGCTACTCCGTCATTCAACAGATCAAAAATCTGAAACCTAAAAGCAAATGGCCAAAAGCTTGATCAAGAGGTCAGTTTTAAGGCGTGTCTTAAAGACAGACGGACAGAATAGTGATAGAATTCAGATTTGGGCCCCAGGCAAGTTTATAGCACCGTTACCATTGGTGACTGAATGTCAGGCAGAAGACCTTGCAGTTCCTTAGCTCTGATTTGTCTTCTTTATTTGAAAATGTGAATTATATGGCATAGCTTCCAGTTTAAAGGAACAATGCTTGACTCTATCGAACTACTGCAGATATGAGTAATGGTCGGTGCAGACTCGATGGGTCGAAAGGCCTCCTTCTGCATTGTAGGGATTCTATGATTGGATTCATGGAGCACCCTGTCCTATTTCATTAATCACCCTTTGATAGAGATTATTGGACCTGAAGCCTTACCATTTTGAGCCTTCCTAATTTTTCCAAGGTGACAATGCTATTTACAACAGAACATTCCTTATCTGGAGCATGAGCATCATCTAGAGGAGTACAGATGGATGCAAAATAGTAATTATCTGAAGAAGTGTCTGTATGCATATTTTTAAAACACTGAAGCAAAATAACAGCTATTCCTCTCGAATGTCAATTAATATCTGAATACTTTGATACCATTTATCTGTCGGCACTGTGTTTTCAGGCGTCAAGTTGTCTGTCTCCTCAAATCACACTGAATTTGACCTCGGATTTCCATGCACTGAGTCGCATTGCTTTCACATTGGTGGAAAATGAGTTGTACCCATCAATGGCTGAGAGAAGCATTTGCAGCAGAATTTCCTTATTCAGCTCACTTTTATATGCACTGGAGTGGTAAATATTTAAATGCAGTAAAGAATAAATAATGTACTGGGGTGTTGCCGTGAAGATGTCAGTTCTGGCTGAAGATTGGAGGAGTAGGCTGGTGGAGCAGCAGGAGTTGGCTCAGTGATTGAATGAGGAAACAACTCGACAGGATGTCTCATTTCTGTTTTTATTGTCCCTGCACAACTGTTAAAAGTTGCTGCACATTGCCACTCCCACCCATTGGTTAGAGAACTGATGGGAACCTGGCGATGCTTTTCTCTAAGAGGTCCAACACAGTTACCAGGCAATCAGGCACTTACCTGGACAAATTACCACACAAATTAAGCCACTAGTAGTTAGCAAAATCTAACAACTGGTGTAAATCCCTTCTCCAAGAGCTGCTGGTCAACCAGAGGGCCTTCACCAGGGGTTATGCTTGATCCTTGGCCAGAGGTCAATGGGACGGGATGCCACTGGAGGTGGGAGTCAGAAGTATGGGCAGCAGTAGCTTTCAACAGGAACCCCCTTCCCAATGCCGGGTCCCTTGACTGGGCCCGAGTGCTTGTGAACAATGGCCCATCTCCCTCTCCCTCCCTCCCTATCTCGCCACCTTCCTCCCCTCTCCATTCCCCTCCTACCACCCTCCCCTTTCCCACTCCCCCTCCATCACTCCCTGCCCCTCTCCCTATGCCTGCCCTCCCTCCCCTTTCCTCCTTCCCCCTCCCTCCCCTTTCCTCCTTCCCCCTCCCTCCCCTTTCCTCCTTCCCCCTCCATCCCCTTCTGTCACTCCCCATTCCCTCCCTGCCTCCTCCTTTCCTGCCCAGCACTTGGTGTGGGGCAGTTAAACTGCTGCCAGGTGATTCTCCTGACCCGCCCACCATTTTGTCTGCATCAGTGAACTCCACTGAATTCGGCCCATGTACCACTGTGTATTAAAGATCCAATAATTTCTCAAAATCTGACATTTTTAGCTCAGTTCCCTGGGCTTGATTGAAATGAGCACTAAACATGGGCAGTACACTGGAATTGTACTGTCCATGACATCAGCTGACCAGCCCATTTGGGCGCAGTTATGAGGATACAGGTAAATGGAATGCTGCTACAGGTCTTATGGCCCAAAGCTACTTAAAGTGACCATAATAATTAGTTGGCTTTTGAAGAGCCTGTGAAGGCAACATGAAAATCCATGCCTGAGTGAATGTATGGAAGCCTTTTTTTGTAGACAAATTTAAGAAGTAATTTTTCTCTGATGAAAGAAGTTGAAGGAGGTAGTGCAGATGAACAAAAGTTATTGATCACCTTTTTAAAAATCAGTTTGCAATTCATTAACATGCCATGAAAGGAAAAGATCAATTAAAGGCGCCCAGCTTTGATGATAAGCCCACAGAGCCGCTGATAAGAGAACCCGAGCAGTGGAGTTGGCCTTTTTCCTTTCCATAAAAGGAAAGTTACAAAGGCAGTGGCAAGCAGAGCTTGGCAAGAGGTGGCTGAAGCCATTACAGTCTGCAGTATGATGCCAAGACCATAGCTGTAAAGCTTAGAGAAATTTAATAGCTTTATGTAGTAATCCACAGGAGGCAGGATTCCGTCACCACACCAATATTTATTTACAATAACGATATTACAGGAACAGCTACAAACAGTGCTGCTAGCAGTCCAGTCAACTTAAGACTGGCTCACAAAGCCTACACAGGTGCTTATATGGGCCCCCTCAATGAGCTATCATCGAGGGAGCTCATACTCTAATTGGCCAACCAATAAAACCAATTGGAGTTCATTACACTTTACCAGACAGGTGGTTTCTATTAGTCAATGTGCTTTCTATCAGTCAATGAAGTAGCACTGGGTAAAGATGACACAATTGCAATCACAGTAAGGATTGACTCATTACCTACAATTTATGCTCAGTTTTCATAAGTATCTGTGAGGAACTAATGCATTAAAGATCACTAAAGCACCCCCCCAGTAACTGCAAATTTTTCTTAATGCGTGGTACAAGGCACTGCTAATGGTAGTGAGTGCTATTGTGCATCAGTAATATAAGGCATGTTTATTCAAACTTTTTGTGTGGGACCCATTTTTAACCAGCCGGCCATCTTTCATGACCCCATGTCGGCCGACCTTGACCAGCCACATCGACCGGCCCTTCACGACCCACACTGATCGACCTTCACGACCCACTGTTTTTGCTTACCTTTAAATGTGACAGGTGAGGCCTGCTTCGTCCTCACGATCTCACTTGCTTTGGTCATTTAATGTTACATTTCTGCTAAGGGCTTCAGCTGATGATTTAAGTTCTCACTGCATCTGTTAAAAAAAAATCAAGCGGTTTGTCCTCGAAGTCGCCATGCTTAGTCTTCAAATGCCTTTGAAGTTTTGAGGGTTTTAATCTTTCATTTGTCACTACTTCCCTGCATATAACACACATGGGCTTTGCATCCTGATTGGCATTGGCACAATTAATAAAGCCATACCTCAAAAAATCTTCTTTATGCTGTTTTGTTCCTGATTTCAGCTTCTTCTTAATGGGTTGTTCACCAGAGGCCCTAGAGCTCACAGCAGTACTGCTGGCCTCTACAAAATGGAGGAATCTCTTTCACGCCCAGAACACGTGTCATTAGTGACCTGCTCCTTACTGCCACTTCTGGCAGCACGGTAGCATTGTGGATAGCACAATTACTTCACAGCTCCAGGGTCCCAGGTTCAATTCCGGCTTGGGTCATTGTCTGTGCGGAATCTGCACATCCTCCCCGTGTGTGCGTGGGTTTCCTCCGGATGCTCCGGTTTCCTCCCACAGTCCGAAGATGTGCAGGCTAGGTGGATTGGCCATGCTAAAATTGCCCGTAGTGTCCAAAATTGCCCTTAGTGTTGGGTGGAATTACTGGGTTATGGGGATAGGATGGAGGTGTTGACCTTGGGTCGGGTGCTCTTTCCAAGAGCCGATGCAGACTCGATGGGCCGAATGGACTCCTTCTGCACTGTAAATTCTATGATTCTGGAGAGAAGGCACCATCGATTTTCAAAAAGAATCTGCTCTTGGGTCAGTGCGCTGATGTCAGGAGGAGGCGTTCTGCCTTGCTGGGCTCCAAGCCTGCGCACTGCTGAGAGGGTACATACGTGTGGGGTGGCCGACATTCTGAAAGCCGGTCATGTCCTGCATTTTTAAAAGCCAGCCACGACTGTTGGGCACTTATTCCCGCAATCGGGAATGCAGCAACCAATGGCCCCATGACCCTCCCGACAGCCGCCTGCAACCCACCCACGGGTCGTGACCCTGAATTTGAAAATTATTGATATAAGGAAGCATTATGGCTCTGAAATTCAAATCCAATCTCAAAGAATGGCTTTGTGTCACTTTTTTGATGGCTTCCAGCAGGGTCTTGCATGTTGCTCCAATCTAGGAAGGCCATTACCTGTTTTTATGTTTCCACAGGAACAATAAAGCAAGCAGAGACCACACTATCCTCAGAACAATGTCCCATTCAATTCTCCTGCCCTATCTAATTGTCCCAATCAACTCTTGTCCCAATGTCCCAGTGCGTGATCTACCAGCCGCTAACCACTGTGCCCCCATGCCTGCCCGATCACTCTCTGCCGCCCACTTCAATTTCCCAATCACCCCTCATCCTGATCACTCCCTACCTATGTCTTGATCTACCCGGCGAATGAATTTCTTGTCCAGGATATTGTGGTCTCAGACCTTAAACTTCCTCCATATTGACATCAAGGGGAGGAAAATCAATGTTCATATTTCATATGTAAGAAAGAATTTTAAACATGAGATTATGCTTGAATATACATGTTAATCACTTAACAAAACAGACTTTCTTCAAAATATGTCTCATGGATATAAACCTGGAAAGAATTTTGCAATTAGAGATAAGACATAATAAGACTAATCAGACCCAATTTCCTCACAAGCCTCTGCTTGATAGGTGTTACAACTCTTTATGCAATTTATTGTGTAATTGGAGCAACCACTCGCAAAAATGTGCCCTTCCTGTAGCATGTCAATGTTGTCAGTATCTTTGTCCTGGAACAACTAACGCACTGTGGTAAGATTGGAGGATTAGATAATAAATAAATCCTGGCGTACATCTTCAGTTATATCGTAAAAGATTTGGGGCATGATAGTTTTTATATTCATGGCCTTGTCTGATTAAACTAAGATTTCTATGTAAGAGGTTAGAGCCCTATCATCCCACTTCCTTAAAGATTATTTACAAAGGAAAAACTCCCCAATCTTTTAATCAGCGTTGCCTGGCACCAGAATGCTGGAACAGGATGTAACTACTTCTCTCTAACTCTCCATCACTCCTTTCATCCCGTTATATCAGATGCCACAAGATGGTGAAGTAGATAGGCCCTCTCACCTAAACTAGCTTATACATCCTGAAATACCCTTCTTAAATTATTCCAGAGATTTGCAGCCATTATCCTTTTGTTAGGTTGCTTGTTATGGTTTCCTAGTTTAGTTTGAAGCAATGTCCTCGTTTCATTTTGTTCTATAAACTTTATGATCTTTCACACCATGCTGAAGTTATCTATAATCAGTCCCTTCCAAGGCTGAGAACATGTGCTTCTTCTGCCTTTAATGACTCAGTGAAGGTTAGCTCTTCTTTCAACCGTGCTCGGCCTCAAAGGTCTTTGTACAGCCTCTGTAACATTCACAACGGAGCTGATTATTGTCTTCTGTTTTAATAATCTTTTTTTAAAATCATTTTTATTGTCACAAGTAGGCTTACATTAACACTACAATGAAGTTACTGTGAAAATCCCCGAGTCGCCACATTCCAGCGCCTGTTTGGGTACACAGGAGAATTCAGAATGTCCAAATTACCTAACAATCCGTCTTTCAGGACTTGTGGGAGGAAACTGGAACACCCAGAGGAAACCCACGCAGACACAGGGAGAACATGCAGACTCCGCATAGACAGTGACCCAAGCCGGGAATAGAACCTGGTACCCTGGCGCTGTGAAGCAACAGTGCTAACCACTGTTAACCATGCCGCACTTTTGCGGGAGCAGGTTATAGTGAAATGAAAATAGCAACAACAGCAAAAGATGATGGCTTCTGGGTGCTGACCTCTCGCAATTTGAGGTGAACGAGAAATTCTCACTCTCACTCAGGGTGTAGAGCTATATTGTTACAAAAAGCAGAGCAAATCCCTGAAATGTCCTCCTCTCTTTAAAATATTCCCAGCCGAATTCTCCGTTCCTGACGTTAAGTGTTGACTCTGGGGCAGGATTCGTGGAGTTCTACAACAGCAAAATGTGCGCCGTTCCTGTACCAATTCAATGACCATTAAGGGGCTAGCACCGGCGCCACGTGGAACACAATTGATTCCTATGAGAAAAGGTGTCGTATTAGCTGGATTCATGATTTTCACTCAGGAGGCTGACAAGCTGCAGCCACATATACACACTTTACTCCCCACACACACCACACCAGTCAACAAGATGGCAGCACAGAGAGCGGCCCCGAGATGCACCAACACAGAACTGGAGATCCTGCTGGACACCATGGAGGAGAGGTGGACGACCCTGTGCCCGGGGTGGGAAGGAGATTGCCAGCTCCGATGGCTCTTCATTGTCCAGCAGAATGTAATTGCCCTTGCCTGGTTCAATTCATGGATACAGTCATGGTCAGGAAATATCCTGCAATGGTTTCTCTTTCCAACCCCGCACTACTATATGAACAAATTAGGAGCAGGAGCTGGCCATATTGCCGCTCGCGCTTGCTCCGCTATTTAGAACATAGAACATAGAACATACAACAGTACAGCACAGAACAGGCCCTTCAGCCCTCGATGTTGTGACGAGCAATGATCACCCTACTCAAACCCACGTATCCACCCTATACCCCTAACCCAACAACCCCCCCCTTAACCTTACTTTTTAGGACACTACGGGCAATTTAGCATGGCCAATCCACCTAACCCGCACATCTTTGGACTGTGGGAGGAAACCGGAGCACCCGGAGGAAACCCACGCAGACACAGGGAGAACGTGCAGACTCCGCACAGACAGTGACCCAGCAGGGAATCGAACCTGGGACCCTGGCCCCGTCCACGTCCTCCACCTCCCCATTCACATTATACAATCCATTATATTTCTACACCACTTCAGTTCTGAAGCAGAGTCATGTAGACTTGAAACGTAACCCCGTTTGTCTCGCCACAGATGCTGCCAGACCTGCTGAGTTTATCCAGCATTTTGTGTTTTTAATTACTTAACATCTATGCAGGGCCGGCCCAAGGCACTGGCAACTCGGGCAGTCGCCCGGGGCGCCATGTGCTAGGGGGCGCCAGAGACTCGGGTCCCGCGCTTGCGCAGTTGGGCCGGTGCCAACCAGCGCATGCGCGGTGGCCGCCCTCCCCCAGGGCGGCCCCCTCCGCCCCCCTCCGTCCGCCCCCCCCTCCGTCCGCCCCCCCGCCTCGGGCCCGCCCCCCGCCTCGGCCCCGCCCCCACCTCAGCCCCGCCCCCCCGCCCTCCTCGGCCCCTGCCCCCCTCGGCCCCTGCCCCCCCCCTCGGCCCCCCCCCTCGGCCTCCCCCGCCCCCCCTTCGGCCCCCCTCGGCCCACCCCTCGGCCCCGCCCCCCCACCCCTCGCCCCCGCCCCCCCCCTCGCCCCCGCCCCCCCCACGCCTCGCCCCGCCCCCCCTTTGCCCCGCCCCCCACGCCCCCCAGCCCCCCCTCACCCCCGCCCCCCCCACCCTCGCCCCCCGCCTCCCCCACCCCTCGCCCCCGCCCCACACCCATCGCCCGCCCCACCCCCACCATCGCCCCCGCCCCCCACCCCGCTCCCCACGAACCCTGCCCCCCGCCCCTCGCCCTCCTCGCCACCCCTTCGCCCCCCCCACCCCTCGCCCCCCCCCCCCACCCTCCTCGCCCCCGCCCCACCACCCCTCGTCCCCGCCCCCCCCCTCGCCCCGCCCCCACCCCGCGCACCTCCCCCACCCCTCGCCCCGGCCCCCCTCGACCTCGCCCCCGCCCCCCACCCCGCGCCCCCGCACCCCCCCTACCCCCTCGCCCCGCCCCCCCCATCCCGCGCCCCCGGCCTCCCTCTCCGCTCGCCCCCACCCCCCAACACCCTCGCCCCCGCCCACCACCCCTCAACCCACGCACCCCACACCTCGCCCCGCGCCCCCCCACCCCTCGCCCCCCGCCCCCCCACCCCTCGCCCCCCCCCACCCCTCGCCCCCGGCCCCCCCACCCCTCGACCCGCCCCCCCTTGGCCCCCCCCTCTGCCCCTGCCCCCCTCGGCCCCCGCCCCTGCCCCCCACCCCCCGGGCCCGCCCTCATACCCCCCGGCCCCGCCCCCTACCCCCCCGCCCCCCCCTACCCCCTGGCCCCGCCCCCTACACCCCGCCCCCCCCTTCCCCCCCCCCCCCCCCCCCCCCCCCCCCCCCCCCCCCCCGAAGGGCGCCGAAGTTCAGCTTGCCCGGGGCGCCAGGAACCCTAGGGCCGGCACTGCATCTACTGTGCCGGTAAACAAAGGCCAACTACACACTGATAGTGTGGAACCCCTTCTTGTTCCCATGCCATTGCATTGTGTCTCAGGGTGAATGGGTATTTGAAAGCCAAAAATGACCCTCTAGTGTTTGAACTAGGTTGGGTAGTGTGATGAGGTTGTCCAGCTCTATCATATTTATCATGTTGATCAGTAGAAAAGGAGATTGTGTTTTTCCTGTTTGAATAAAGACTCCTTTCCTGTCTGGTAGCAATTTGACTACATTTTATCAAGTGTCTTTCTGGTTGTTATCAATTTATCAAATTTTAAAATCTATTTTATCAATCTTTTATCAATTTGTATCAATTTTTTCCAGTTATTCTTGTATGTGTCTCTTTCTGATTTCAGTGCTCTGATCCTCCAGTGAACTGTCCCAAACATTATTATGTTTGAGTAGAGAAATTCTTGTGAGCATATCTGTGCTAAATGTATTTTATATTTTTTCAATAAATGAAAGTGATTATTTCACTTATTTTCCATCTCTTCTTTTTCGGGCTATAAATTGACCTCAAACTGGAACACTCTGTTATTATTCTGGGTTTCTGATGAGGTAAGCTTTATGGGTTAGCACTGTTGCTTCACAGCGCCAGGGACCTGGGTTCGATTCCCAGCTTGGATCCCTGTCTGCACGGTTCTCCCCGTGTCTGCATGGGTTTCCTCCAGGTGAACCGGTTTCTTCCCACAAGTCCTGAAAGACGTGCTTGTTAGGTGAATTGCACATTCTGAATTCTCCCTCTGTGTATCCGAACAGGCGCCGGAGTGTGGCGACTAGGGGATTTTCACAGTAACTTCATTGCAGTGTTAATGTAAGCCGACTTGTGACAATAATAAAGATTATCATTATCATTCCAGATTATATCTATGATACAGCTGGTCTCTTTGTTGAACAACATGGGAAACTCCTTTGTATCTAGGATGAATAAGGAGTTGAAATCCTCCATATTGTGTTGCCTTCCTTACATTTGAATGCAGCTTTTATGACTCATGTTTAGCATGTGAACGGATGGCAAGTAGCTATGATGTAAATATTTGCAGCTAGAATTGGTATCTAAGGGCAGGGCTGTTGTATAAGGAACACAGTATCTCAGAATGAATAGAATTCCAAATCCGTTATCAATATTCTGTTGTACATATTTATTGATAATAATCTGCCTTAAACTATTGGTAAATGAGCTTCTCTCCTGTCGTGATTCAAACGAGCAAGCTTTCTGATTTTAACTTTAGTGGGTGAGAATACATCAGGGTTACACACTCAAGATTTTACAGGATTGTCGTATATTTGTCCCCCGAGGGTAGCACTGCAGTCTCACGACACCGAGGTCCCAGGTTCGATCCCGGCTCTGTCCATGTGGAGTTTGCACGTTCTCCCCGTGTTTGCGTGGGGTTTCGCCCCCACGATCCAAAGACGTGCAGGGTAGGTGGATTGAACACACTAAATTGCCACTTCATTGGAAAAAATGAATTGGGTACTCTAAATTTTTAAAAAGTATTTCTCCCCCTATTCCCCACTCTCACAATCTGGACTGTCCCTTTTCCCATACCCCACTCCAACAGTCTGGAATGTCCCCCCCATCCCCCACTCTCACAGTCTGGAATGTCCCCCTATCCCCCACTCCCACAGTCGGGACTACACCCCCTACCCCTACCCATCCCCCAGTCCCACTTTCTGGACTGTCTCTCCCTTTCCCTCACTTCCCTACTTTGGACTGTCCACCACATTCCCCTCTCCCACAGTCTGGAATGTCCCCAGCCCATCTCCCACTCCCACAGTCTGGAATGTCCTCCCATCCCCTCTCCCACAGTCTGGAATGTCCCCAGCCCATCTCCCACTCCCACAGTCTGGAATATCCTCCCATCCCCACTCCCACAGCGTGGACTGTCCCTCCCCATCCCCCACTCCAACAGTCTGGAATGTCCCCCCATTCCCCACTCCCAGAGTCTGGAATGTTCCCCCATCTCCCACTCCAGAGTCTGAATGTCATCCAATCCCCCACTCCCACAGTCTGGAATGTCCTCCCATCTCCCCTCCCACAGTCTGGAATGTACCCCATCCCACAGTCTGGAATGTCCTCCCCTGGAATGTCTCCCATCCCACTTCCAGAGTCTGGAATGTACCCCATCCCCCACTGCCACAGTCTGGAATGTCCTCCCATCCCCCACTCCCACAGTCTGGAATGTCCTCCCATCCCCACTCCCACAGTCTGGAATGTCCTCCCATCTCCCACTCCCACAGTCTGGAATGTCCTCCCATCCCCCACTCCCACAGTCTGGAATGTCCTCCTATCCCCACTCCCACAGTCTGGAATGTCCTCCCATCCCCCACTCCCACAGTCTGGAATGTCCTCCTATCCCCACTCCCACAGTCTTGAATGTCCTCCCATCCTCCACTCCCACAGTCTGGAAAGTCCTCCCATTCCCCACTCCCACAGTCTGGAATGTCCTCCCATCCCCCACTCCCACAGTCTGGAATGTCCTCCTATCCCCACTTCCACAGTCTTGGATGTCCTCCCATCCTCCACTCCCACAGTCTGGAATGTCCTCCCATTCCCCACTCCCACAGTCTGGAATGTTCCCCCTTCCCCAACTCCCACAGTCTGGACTGTTCTCCCATCCCCCACTCCCACAGTCTGGAATGTCCTCCCATCCCCACTCCCACAGTCTGGGATGATCCCCCATCCCCCACTCCCACAGTCTGGACTGTCCCTTCCCATCCCTCACTCCCACAGTCTGGAATCTCTCCCCCATCCCCTATCACCACAGTCTGGACGGCACCCCCACCCTCACAGATTAGACAACCCCCCCTCCCCCCACTGTTTCCCACTCCCACGTCTGGACAGATCCCTGACATTCTCCACTCCCACAGTTTGGAAATCATCCCCCACCCTATACAACCATCCTCCACTACCATAGTCAGAAAGTCCAGTCTCTCACATCTCAACAGCCTCCCAACCCCAATCTTCCATTCCCACAATCTGTCCCCCTACCATTCCCTCTCTGACAGTCTGCACAGCAGCCCCTTCCTCCATTCCCAACCTGAATGGCCCACCCACCTTCATTCCCACAGTCTGGACACCTCTCTGTCTCCCACTTCCACATCTGGACAATCCCGCATCCTCTCTTGGCTCCCGATTCCCAGCTCCCACAATCTGGGCAGCATCCACCCCCCCCCCCCCCCCCCCCCCCAGCTCCTTTGCTTTCACTGTTTCACCAGCCCCACCGAATTTCCGCAGCCAGATGTTTTGCGTGATTAAGATAGGTCCCGACTGTTTCCAGGAGGTGAACTGATGGGGGAATGGATACCGCTGCAACAACAACCAAAGACCTCCCACTGCATCATGCGAACAACCTGACAAAAAAAATGTAAAAATCAGTGAGTGAAAAAAACAGCATCTCAACCTTCTTCTCCTGATTTTGCACTTTCAAGTTCTCAAGACTTGGCACCTGACCAGTCAGTGCAGCTTCACGAGGAAGGGTAAGGGCTGCTCAAGGGAGAAGCAGCATTGTTTAACCTGATACTCGCAACTACCAGCTCAGATGCAGGCACAACATGTACCTTGGAGCATAGTGTAGAGATAGGATCATCTTGTGGTCAGCACCGGGCACATGGGCAGTAGCCAAACTAAGATAAAAGGGCAGGTCATGTGCTCACTCGCTAGTGGGCTAATTTGTAGACAGGTTCTGCTACAGAGAATTTAGATGAGGATGTTGGGGGTCAGCCAGCAGGAGAAAGATGAGGAGCATGCACACATGACCCCTATATTTTGTGGGGGATCTTTAAGGGATAAAGGTCCGCTTCCAAGAGCTGCCAGCTAATCGGAGGCATTTCCCCTGACTGAGATGGAGATGGGAGAGGTGACTCTTTGGTAAGTAGGATCTTCTAAGTAGGAGACTCCCTTCTCCTCTTCCTTCTGTTTTGCCTGAATTCCATCACCCACCCATATTACAGACCAGAGGGTCACTTGTGGTTCTGAAGGCACCATAACTGTTGCAGCCTTTCTGTGAACGGTCAAAAAGAACACGCTACCCTCCCTCTGAAGATACTGTAACACTCGCTTCCAACTCAACAAGCCACCAGACCTCCTCTAAAACACACCACAGTAACCTCACAAACCTCCTCTTCCTTTTCTTTGCCAATCACTCACTAACAAGTACGATTGCCCACCTAAGAAACTCCATGTCACTGGTCATTTATTTTGTGGTTCCTTGCATTGCTGATGAGCCTGATCCCAAAGCCGCATCGCCGACCGCACACTTGTCAAGTGTTTCCGGAATGTGTGATTGGTCCTTGTACTCAAGATTGCTGGCATTCCTTTCTCACGCTCCCTTTCCAGACCTCCTCTTGCTGTCAGGTATTGTGACAAGGATTGTGACCCTTCAATCCGCAGGTTCCTCCAAGGAGGCCTCTTCTGAGCAAGGGTCCCCCAGGTACTGACATCTATGTTGCATTTCTTGAAGTATGCCTTCAGCGTGTCTTTGAAGAGTTTCCTTTGTCCTCCTCTTGTTTGGGAGCCTTTGTTGAGCTGGGTGAAGAATATTTGCTTTGACAGTCAGATCTCTGACATTCTAAGCACATGGCCGGCCCAGCGGAGTCGGCTTTGGATGATCATGGCCTCGATGCTGGTGCTCTTGGCTCGTTCAAGGACACTCGTGTTAGTATGCCTGTCCTCCAAGATGGTGTGGAGAATCTGTCTCAGACAGCACTGATGGTACCTCTCCAGGGCCATGAGGTGGTGCCTGGATGTAGTTCAAGTTTCTGAGACATATAGAAGTGTTGGGAGGATGACTGCCTTGTACACCAGGATCTTGGTATCAGCACGGATGTCGCAGCCATCAAAGACTCTCGTCCTTAGAAGTTCGAAGACAGCACTCGTGAATTGGATGCGATGTTGGATCTCTACATGATGTCAGCTGTAGCTGCGAGGTGGCAATACTCGAAGTGGCAATGACAGGGAGAAGACGGCTAGCGAAGATTTGGGTGATAATCTTCCTGCCGATGGAGAGTAGGGAGACTCCTTGGTAGTTTCCAAAAACCGCTTTGTCTCCTTTCTTGGAGATCATGGCGATGATGGCATCTCTGAGGTCAGCAGGAGTTTCTTCTCTGTCCCAGAATTATTCAGGACAGCTGATAGAGATGATGGGTGATCAAGTCTCCGCTAAGTTTGAAAATCTCCAACTGTATCTTATCCATCCTTCATGTGATTAATGGCAGCTTTGACTTCATCCATTCTTGGTGGGAGTTCAAGATCCTCTTTGATGGGGAGTTGGGAGATTTCCTCGAACATGTACTCATCTATGATTGTATCACGGGTTAGGAGTTCTTTGATGTGTTCTCGCCATTGAAGGCTGATGTTTTCTCTGTCTCGCAAAAGGGTCCCGTCCTTATTCCACACTGGAATGAGGTCTCGGGTGATGGGTCCATATATTGCCCTGGTGGCACTGAAGAAGCCCCTGATGTCGTGATTATTGGTGAGGAGTTACAGCTCCTTGGCTTTCTCAGTCTACCATTGGTTACTGATTTCCTTAGTTTGTCTTTGTACATCCCTCTTGGCTAATTGATGAGCTCTCCTCTTTGCCTTGCTGGTGATGTCGTGTTTCCAGGACCGGAGAGCTTTCGGCTTCATGTCGATGAGGTCTTGGATTATGTGGCCTTTCACATCGAACTAGTCTTCATGTTTCCTGGTCTTGTAGCTGATGGTTTCTTCACAGCTTGAGATGATGGCTGTCTTCAGCTCTTTCCAGTTTTCTTCCACTCCATTGGAACAAACACTTTGGAGATTTGGGAGAAGACATTGTTGGATGTTCATGAGCATTCTTGGCTCTTGAAGCCACTGAATGTCAATCTTTGTTCGGAGCTATTTCTTTATCTTCCACTGCTTCTGGTAGAGTCTAATGGACATAGAGGAATGGATGAGCCGGTGGTCTGTCCAGCACTCATCGGTACTGGTCATTGCTTTGGTGATGAGGGCATCCTTTTGGCTTCGGGATCGGACAATGACAGTCGATCATGTGCCATGATCGTGGATGTCTCCAGGAAGTCCTGAACTTGCCTTTTGGTGGAACAGTGTGATAGTAATGACAAGCTGGTGTTCCATGCATTTGCTGAGCAGGGGATCCCCGTTGGAGTTGCAATTCCCAACTCTTTCCTTTCCGATGGTCCTTTCCCAGAGTTGGGAGTCTTTTCCAACTCTGGCGTTGAAGTCCTCAAGGAGGATGATCTTATCTTCCTTCGGAATGCTGGACAATATGGTGTCCAGGGTGGAGTAGAAGCCTTCTTTGGACTCATCATTGGCATCAAGGATTGGGGCATAGGCACCTGCGACTGTTGCCTGCTGGTCCTTGGCAAGTTGTTGATGGAGATCCATGAGGCATTCATTGATGCTGACAAGGAGTTCTGAGAATCAGTTGACGAGTTTGTTCTTTTTGACAAATCTAATTCTATGCGTCCTGGGTTAATCCTTGAGTTTTGCTCTCCAGACGAAGATGTAACCACCACCTTCTTCCCTCAGCTGCTCTTTGTCAGCTCTTCAGGTCTCTTGCCTGGCAGCAACATCAGTGTTGAGTTCACAGGGAACAAGGGCAGTTCTCTGTTCCGGTTAATTATTTTGCTCAGAATCCATAAGGGTTCGTACATTCCAGGTTCTGAAATTAAGTTTAATTGCATGCAGTTTTACAGACAGGTTGGAGTTGGAATGAACTATTTTTAGGGCACCTTTTCCAGTCCTTTCCCACGCGGGTGAGCAGAATGCTGAAGAGGGCTGATGAAAGATGCTGAAATGTTCTCCTGTTCCTATTCTGAGAGTGAAACAACTGAATCAAATCCCACTGCCTACGTGCCGGTCCGAAGGTAGGGACTTCTAGATCTCATGGTCATGTCCCCGTCAACTATTGCAAATCGCCGCAGGTCATGTTTGTGTGGGGGTGCGTTGGTTTCCTCTAGATAGACGCCTGGTGTGGGACATCTTTTAATGTGGGTATGAGGTTAGCCAAGCACATGTCCTTGACTAAGGGTAAGTCCAGTTCCAATGCCAAGGGAACCTCGACGACTTGGACTTCATCTGCCATCGCAGCCATTTCTACTATACAGGTATCTTCTGCCTGATCCATCATTGAGACTTGTTTTGGATTGCGCTTTGTCTGGATCCTCCCCTCCAGCCTTAACGTCCTGGGTGATCCTGGCAGGGGTTTAAGGCTCCTGACGGCATCACTCACTGCATCAAAAGAACGCTCAAACCTCTCCACCACTGCAACGTGGCATTCCATGGAAAACACCTGACCAGCAAGTTGAATGGCACCTGGCCCTTTAAATAGTGGAGGGAGGGGGAGGGGGGTCCTTCTTGCTGTGTTCAGCTGCAAATGATTATGGGAGGGGTGTTCAGTGGACCTCTTGTGCTCCAAGTTTGCAAACTGTGGGCTGGATTTACCGAGCAAACGGTTGTGTGTCTTTCGGCGGCAGAGGCGGCCCACCAGCAGGATTTTCTGGTCCCGCTATTGTCAACAGGATTCCCGTTGACTGCACCCCTAATCGCTGGGAATCCTGTGCACCATTGGTGGGACCGGAATATCCCCCGGCATGAACAGCTGGTGAATTCCATCCAGTGCCTCAAAGCAGCCTGAGAGGCCATTGGGCATTACGATCTGTCCAATTTCAAAACTTCCATGCCACACATGGCACACCCGAATTAGCACCCTTACCAGCTTGGGGCACTGTCTGGACCATGCAGGAAATTGCCAAAAGCGCTGCATATGCCATTTTGATGGCATTTAGCTTCCATAGCACCAGCTCCAGAGGTGATGAATTGAAACAAATATTGCAGCTTGAGTGCCTTGCTAACATGTGGATGGGTGTATATGTATTCCACCATTTGTATTCAACTACGATACGTATACCCGCATTTTGGGAGATTGTATTTGAGGCTGAAAGCAGCGTTTAGCAGAAAGTGGCAGAGGTGAGCCAGAAGCGTATGGAGTAATTGCTAAAGAATTTCTTGAACCATTCCAACCAAGTTATACTTGATGGAACCATCAATTCAGCGAACACGTGTAGTTGGATCTGAACAGAGGCTTTAATACACTTACAACAGAGCCAGCCTATTCGTCGTTGAACTCCAGATGACTGGCAGGCTGGCTCGAAGGCACTGATCTTTATGCATCAGTCCCAGGGGGAGGAGTCCTGGGCGGAGCCAAGGGAGGAGCCCAGTACAAACTCTCGCGTATTCCCAGAGCTACTCCCCCTGGTGGTCGGATAGTGCAACTGCACTTACAATGGTGGATAGTGAACATATATACACGGAGTTATATTGGCAACTATATACAGCATTGATCTTACAATGGGTAGATAACGAACATATATACAAGGAGTGATTTTGGCAACTATATATAGTGTGAATCACATTCACCACAATACTATCAAACCAATGGAATTTGAGAGCAACTGCCCGATGTCGGCAGCTCAGTGGTCCTCGAGTGTGCTAATCCCATTGGCAAACCCTCGTGCTAAGTCAGCAACATCTGCATTGGCTCAAGAATATTCATCAGATAGATAATATATCCAAAGATCTACTGTACAGTGAATTGGCCATTGGCTTACAACCTCCTGGGCGCCCACACCTCTCCACAAAGACGCCTGTAAGTGAGATATGAAGATGGCGGACATTGACAACTGGTAGATAGTTGCTGATGCCCATGATCTCTGGAGGCTGATTGTTTGAAAGGGCTTTAGAAAAAGAGAGAAGAAACAAGAAGCTCAGCAGGGGAGAAGAAGGCCCAGAGAAAATGAGGCAAGTGAATTCTGCACCTCCTCAAGCCCACTGCCTTTCACTGTAGCAAATGCAGAAGGCACTGCCATGTCAAAGTGGGACACCTGAGCCACACCAAGGGATATTTAACACAGAGTTGATCACCATAGTGCAAAGCATCCTCTTACAGATGGAAGGCTGTCACCATATAAACTGAATATGGTCTTACTGCGCTCAGTCTTTCATAGAATGTTGTTGCCTCAGTTCGAAGAGCAGCGTACAGAGACTGATGGGAAACTTCAATCAGTTCTCAGAATTGAAAAGACTATGGGCGCGATCGAAGAGCAGCTGGCTGTGGTGCAACTTGCCAATAGAAGCTGGGAGACCCTGCTCCAGGGATCAACCTGGCTTGCACGCCTCGCAAGATCTCAAGCGATCGCGTAAGATGTTGCAATGTAAATGCTGCCCATTGTGGGCGGGATCTGTTTCGGCATATCTGCATATTAAAGTGAGACAGCTAGTCTCACTTTAATGTGCAGTTTCTCGAGGTACTGAAGGCTTTGAAATCTATCCCCTTTGCCTTGGAGACCGCAGGCGAACACTGTTCAGTACTCAAACCAGGAACAACTGGAATTGCAATCTTGGGGTCTCCCAGGGGATCAGCGGCCCCCAGGTGCATTCCTTGGGGCAGGGAGGTACCCTGGCACTGCTGGTGCCACCTGGGCACCTTGTCACTGTCACCCTGGCACTGCCACATGGGTGGCAGCCTGGCACTGCCAACTGATAGTGGCACTGCCAATTTGACATTGCCAAGGTGCCAAGCTGGCATTGTTTGCACAGCGATGATTGGGCCAAGGATGTCCTGCAAGGGTGTTGGGGGGGATGTGGGTAGGGGCCAGGGACTCTCCCATAATTTGGGGGGTTTGGGGATCGCTTCGGGGCACCAGAGATCAGGACGCCATTTAAAAATGTTGTCCCTATCTCGCGCTACATTGAGGAGTTCCAGTGAGAGGAGCTCCTCAGTGCACAAAATGGGGCTATGTGTGGCCTCGGCCATGCGTTCCCCGCTGAGGCTCCCTATCTAACTGGGGTGCCGTTTTATAGTGTGGTATTTCTTGGCACTGTGGACGCTGGGAAACATGTGTTTAAACGCCCTCGCAATGGGACTTTGTTCCCATTTCGTTAAATCCCGCCCTATGTTTGAAACGGAATCTCTTTTAACATAAAATTAAATTTCATATTGTAAAATTAATTATTTGAAAAAAGTCTATTTTTCACAGTTCTAAAATATACACGACTCTATCCCAGGACCCAGAACCCTAAACACTTTCAACTTGTATTCACAGAATAAAACATCCTAAGGCGCTTTTCACAGTAACTTGATTGCAGTGTTAATGTAAGCCTACTTGTGACAATAAAGATTATTATTATAAAGCAAAATTTGACACTGGACCACATAAGGTAATATTTAAGTCAGATGATCCGATGCTTGAGAAAGAGGTAGATTTTAAGGAGCATGTTAAGGCAGGAGAGAGCAACAGAGAGTTTGAGAAGTTTATGGAGGAAATTCCAGGTCAGATATTGGCAGCTGAATTGACAAGTGCAGTTATCTTGGAGGGCAGTGAGATTGAAGGAGATTAAAGGTAGGGAAGGGTAAAGCCACTGAGCACGCTGAAAACAAAGTAGAGAATTTTAAATTCGAGGCATTTTTTGATGGCAGCCAGGGGTGATAGTGAACAGTACTTGGCACAAGTTAGGACAAGAGCAACAGAGATGTGGATGACCTCAAGTTTGAAAGGAAGGCAGGTTATGGGAGGAAGACCCAGGAATGTGCTGAAGTCTAAAGGTAGGGATGAAAATTCCAGCCGCAGACGAGTCGTAACAGGGACAGAATCATGTTGCAGAGGCGAAATGGACAGTTTTAGATACGACTTTAGTATGTGGTTGGAAACCTACCTGAGGGTCAAGTTTGACATTAAAGTTGTGATTGGTCTGGTTGAGCCAGTTCCCTGGGTGAGTGACGGAGTCAGAGGCTCAACGATGGAATTGGCCATGGGGACTGAAAACAATAGCTTCAATCTTCCTAACATTTAATCGGAGGAAATTTCTGTTCATCCATTCCAGGATATCAGATAGGTAGGCTGACAATTTAGAGACAGTGGAGGGGTTGAGAGAGGTGATGTTGGGATAGGGCTGAGAACTGACAGCATCCATGTGAAAACTAATGCTGTGCCCTCGGATGATGTCATAGAGGAGCAGAATATGGATGGGAATTAGGAGGGGGTCAAAAATAGATCCTTGGGCACACTGGAAGTATTGCTGTGGGAGTCAGAAGAGAAGCAGATCCTCTGGCCACGTTTACCACACCAAGAGCAAAGCTTTAATGTAATGATGCATATGAGGTTGTGATGAATGCAATATAATGATGTAAATTCTTTTAGATATTCAGCTTTCAGCTCAGGGATAGGGCAGGGGAGTAGGCCTAGGCAGGGTGCTCTTTCAGAGGGTCGGTGCAGACTTGATGGGGCGAATGGCCCCCTTCTGCACTATAGGAATTCTATGCTTCTATGCTTTCAATTCTCTGAATGATTATGAGGGAGCTTTGACCGATTTGTGGGTAAAATTGGTATTGAGAAGATTTTTTCCCGCTAAATTGGTCAATTTCACTTCCTTTCATATTGGACAAATGCGTCTACTTTACCAAACTGAGATATTTAAGAACATTTTTCAAATGTAAGGTTTCAATCTATTTTGCTTTTTATTTTTTAAGTTCTTCTTTTGGTTAAATGCTAATTGTTTACGGGATCTAACTGTGCACCAACATGATTTAATACACAAAAATTCCTGCATTGGAGCCAAACCTCTAATGATTGTATCGTATTTCTGTTACGTGAACTACATGATGTGAAAGTCTCTCCTATCGCAGGCATGTCTGCACCAGTTTTAGTAGAATGGCTTTTCACGTGTTGTGAATAGTACTCAAAATTACAGCACGTAGGTTGTGATAGGTGGAATAAAATCACCCTTCTACCACGTACCAATTGCAAAGAGGCTAGACTCAATCTCCTGATGTGTGTTAACACCCAGCTGCATTTTTGTGCAAATGACAGTTCCTTGCACTTCAAGGTTTCTCAGGCAGGCACGCTCATAGTAGCAAATTCAATTTGCGGTTAAATCAAAATTATGAAATCGCTTTGCAGGAAGAAACACAAAAGCCTGCAGTTAGAGCTGGGTGACTGACTAAACTGATATTATTTTTTCAAAAGAGTCAGGCAGGTCTGGCTATTTTATTAATTTAACATCTGTGAGTAATGTACACACTTCTGATCAAAGAGTTACTTTAGAGACAATAAAGTTTGAAACTGTTAATGTACTGCAAAGTAATTAATTATGCATCAGGTTTTGAGCCACTTATAAGAGATGTAATAAGATGACATACAAATGCAAATCTTTCCTTATGGATTGGTAACAATTCTTTTTAGTTATAACAGTTCTCCCAGGCTGTGTTGCACACACTGGGAGTTGGAGTGTGGGAGTCAGACTGCTCAACATGATGAAATGAAATTTGCTTATTGTAGGCTTCAATGAAGTTACTGTGAAAAGCCCCTAGTCGCCACATTCCGGCGCCTGTCCGGGGAGGCTGGTATGGGAATCGAACCGTGCTGCTGGCCTGCCTGGGTCTGCTTTAAAAGCCAGCGATTTAGCCCAGTGGGCTAAACCAGCCCCTCGGATGGAAAATAATGCTGGATGCTGACCTTAATCTTGAACTCCGATTCAGCATCCTTTGACAAAACTTTGCCCCACTAGTGCTCCCCTTTATATTCCAGCCATTACAGTTTTACTACTTAATCAGATAGAGCCTTGTGCAATTAGCAGCCAGATTTTTGGTCAAGTAGGCATTGCTCCATTTTCTTAGACAGAAGGTTGTTATTAATGGCAGTGGTTCTGTGTGGAAACCAATTGTTAATGGAATTCCACAGGGATTGATGTTAGGGGAGTCGCTCTTCACCTTTAACAAATATCTGAAATGAAAATCGTTTATTGTCACGAGTAGGCTTCAATGAAGTTACTGTGAAAAGCCCCTAGTCGCCACATTCCGGCGCCTGTCCGGGGAGGCTGGTACGGGAATCGAACCGTGCTGCTAGCCTCCTTGGTCTGCTTTAAAAGCCAGCGATTTAGCCCAGTGAGCTAAACCAACCAACCAGAAGGCATGTGCTCACAAGTTCATGATTGATACAGAGGTGTGTCATTTGATTGATATCTAATTGAAAGAGCCTTGATTCTCACAGCAAGATAGCAGGTGGGAAGGGTGGCATGGGTGAGGAGGGAAGTGGGTGAGGTGGCAGATGGATAGAGCGGCAGGAGGGTAAGGTGGTAGGAGGGTCAGTTTCAGTTGGGAAGAATAATCAGGTCAGAAGCTAAGCAGGTTAGGTTGAGGGGTGCAGTTGGGCGGTAGATGGATCGGGTTAGGACAGGTTGTGGTAGCTCCGGAGGGGGTGGAGTTAGGGGTATGATCAGGGTGTCAAGGAGGATAGTCAAGGGGTTTAAGGGGGAAGTTGGAGCGGTAAGTGTGAGTGATTGGGGAATCGGTTTTGAAGTTACCATGGAATTAAACCAACATTTGTCTAACATTTCCTGGATAAGTATTCAGGGAAGTCCGATGGAACTGCCTAAAGTCTCTGGCTCTAACTCAGATTTGGAGAAGCTCAAGTGGGGTCTCGGGGATTTGGGGAGCAGTTTAAACTCTCTGGGGCATCTCCATGGAGGTCAGCATGTCGGGACATCCCCGGGGTCCTGACACACATCTTGAATAGCAAGTTCATTCTCTTACAATCCAGAGCAGTTAACTGTGTTTCTCTCCACAGATACAGAACATTTCCAGCATTTTCTGTTTTTATTTCACCTCCACTGTTTTGTACGGTTTTTGTTTTACAACAATTAAACCAGATTGCACTTTTACCAAAATCAGGAAGATCAATATGAGTTCTGTTTCAAGCTTCTGGTTAGTGGCAAATTTAACATGAATCGACTGTGCCTAAAGGTCAGGCGGCCCCAAAGCTGAGCATTGGACAGATCTAGCACACACTAGACCATAAAGAAATATGCGTAAATAGTGCACCTATAAATTCCAACAAATGTCTCCGTACACAATGAATAATAGTTACTCCAATTAGAAAATATCCAAACATTTATCCAGTATTTGCAAGACCGAGTAAAATATCTCTGGGATTTGACGGACGTCATGAAAGATCCAAATGAGTGTAGATGGGGGCAGCACGGTGGCGCAGTGGTTAGCACCGCTGCCTCACTGCGCCAAGGACCCGGGTTTGATCCCAGCCCCGTTGTTTGTGTGGAGTTTGCACATTCTCCACGTGTCTGTGTGGGTCTCACCCCCACACCCCAAAAAGATGTGCAGGGTAGGTAAATGGGCCACACTAACTTGCCCCTTAATTGGGAACAAAAAAGAATTGAGTACTCTAAATTTTAAAAAGAACAAATGAGCATTATACAGTACTAAGCAATCATAGAGCGTGTGAAACGAGATTGAGAAACTGGATCCAGTATCTCATTAAGTCGAACATCATCCTGTGTAATAGATATGCCGGATTCTCTGTTCCTGAGAGTGCCGACGCCAGGGAAGGATTAGCGGAGTTCTACGACAGCAAAATTGGCGCTGCACCTGGACCAATTCAACGGCTGTTTAGGGGCTAGCACCGGCGCCATGTGAAACACAATGGATTCCAATGAGAAACGGTGCGGGATTCGCCGGGCACGGGGTTGAATCAGGAGGCTGACAAGATGCAGCCGCATATACAAACTTCGTTCCCCACACACACCATTCCAGCCAACTAGATGGCAGCACCAAGATTTGCCAAAGCTGAACTGGAAACGCTGCCTGGATGCCGGGGAAGAGAGGCGGGCAACCCTCTACCCCGGGGTGTAAAGAAGCCTGCCAGCTGCTGCCGTCTGCTAGGCCTGGGCGCAGGTGGCAGAGGCTGTCAGCGCCGTGGGCAACACAGTCCGAACCGGCCAGTTGTGCCGGAAGAAACTGCACAACCTCCTCAGGACGGCCAGGGTGAGTAGGCAGCATTGTGCCCCTGGTACAAACCCTTCTCCCACGCACCCATAACCCCACCCCACCCAGCCAGTGGGCAACCGAACCTTCACCCTGCACCACATGTCGGCACCCAGACCGGCCACCATGGCTGGGGCCCTGGGCACTGAAGCCATCAGCTACCCACTCCCTGGGCTGCATGCGCCGGACTGTCAAACAGTGTATGTCTTCTATTTCCTCTCGCCCCCCTCAGCAGAAGGCCGCATACAACCATCGGGAGCGGACAAAGACTGGAGGGGACTTCTGGACCTACGGCCCCTCACCGCTGCAGAGCAGAGTGCACTGGATGTAGTCGGAGAGCCTGACGAAAGGGCAATCGCCAGGGCGGAGGTCGCCATTGGTCAAGGAAGTGAGACCCCACTGAGTTGCGGTTCCCCATGACACGTGTGCCATCCCACCCAACACCACCCCATCACCCCCACCCCACACCCACTACCACTCCACACCCCCTCCCCACCACCATCACCCCTATGCCTCTTCCCCACACACCTCCACCATCCCACTCCCACCTGGCCCGCGATGCAATCATGCATCTTGTCTTGTGTCTTGAAGGAGCTGCTGGTGCTGGGCGGGTGCTTCTGGTGACCCCCCTCCGACACCAGCCGCTGCCAAAGCCAGAACCCCAGGTGCCAACCAGTGACAAGGATGTTACCGACATAGATGGGTGCCATCGATCCACATTCCGAGACACACTAAAGCTCGAGGCTGGAGATGACACTGACTTCCCGTCGCAGCTGTCTCCAACACCCTCTACCATTCCAGAGATACTCACCTCAAAGAATAAAGAACAATACAGCACAGGAACAGGCCCTTTGGCTCTCCAAGCCTCTACCGGTCATGACACCAACCTTTGCCAAAACCCTCAGTACTTCCTTGTGCCGTATCCCTCTATAACCATCCTACCCATGTATTTGTCAAGGTGCCGCTTGAACGCCATTAATGTATCTGCTTCCACAGCCTCCCCTGGCAACGCGATTCAGGCACTCACCACCCTCGGCATTAAAAACCTGCCTCGCACATCTTCTCTAAACTTTGCCCCACGGACCTTAAACCTATGCCCCCTGGTGACTGCCCTCTCCACCCTGGGAAAGAACATAGAACATACAGTGCAGAAGGAGGCAATTCGGCCCATCGAGTCTGCACCGACCCATTTAAGCCCTCACTTTCACCCTATCCCCTAACTCAATAACCCCTCCTGACCTTTTTGGTCACTAAGGGCAATTTATCATGGCCAATCCACCTAACCTGCACGCCTATGGACTGTGGGAGGAAACCGGAGCACCCGGAGGAAACCCACGCAGACACGGGGAGAACGTGCAAACTCTGCACAGACAGTGACCCAGCGGTGAATCGAACCTGGGACCCTGGCGCTGTGATGCCACAGTGCTATCCACTTGTGCTACCTTGCTGAAAAAGTGCCTGTCCATGCACTCTATCCATGCCCCTCATAATCTTGTAGATCTCTATCAGGTCACCTCTCAACCTCTGTCATTCTACTGAAAACAGTCCAAGTCTATTCTCCTCTCCACATTGCTAAAACCCTCGAGACAAGGCAACAACCTGGTAAACCTCCTCTGCACCCTCTCCAAAGCCTCCACATCCTCTGGGCACTTTTGTGAAGAGACTCCTGGGGTACTATCTGGTGCACAACACACCCATTCTCTGGTGCAGCAGGGGGAGATAGGAACCCCCGAGGGGGCGGTCGGTTGGAGGGAGTGCCGACCCAAGGTGCCATTCAGATGGTTTCAGGCCTCTGGAGCGGACAGTTCCACCGATTGTGGAGATGCAGTCGCAGAGCTACATGAGGGGTTGTCAGTGAGAATCCAGCATCTGCAGGACCATGGGTGGTGACAACCATGCATGCCACCCAGACCAGCACCGTATGGGTGGCATATGTGGTGGAGGCCTTGAAGGCATAGGTTTCGGCCATGGGGCGGGATGTCCAAGCCTGGGGCACTCTGTGTCCTATCACCGGAAGCCATGTCCCAGAACCATCTAGACATTGCAGAGGTGCTCCTGAGCATGGCCCACTCATAGTGGGTGGAGGGAGTGCCACTCATAGTGGGCCATAGCTGAGAGTGTTGGCGGCATTTCCCAAGTGCTGGCAGACATGACACAGACCCAGAGGGAGGTGGCCAAGTCCCAAAAGGAGATGGCGCAGTCAGTGGCCGATGTGGCACAGACCCAGAAGGTGGTGGCACAGTCGCAGCATGCTGTGGTGCAGTCCCAGATGGAGGCGGTACACTCCCTGTGCTCCATGGCCGCGAGCATGCACACCCTGGTCAAGATGACAGCGGGCCTCCAGGTGGCAGGGAGCCTCCAGGTGGCGGGGAGCCTCGGAGGGTAGCTCTGCTCACATCCCAGTCCCATGGAGTAGCCCATGGGCCATCAGTAACCCTGAGGGGGGAGGAGGTGCTGGAGTCCGGACCGGTGACCCCCCGCAGGGGAGGTGCCGGAACAGCGCAGCACCCCGGATTCCCCCCTCCTGTCCATGGTGCATCACATGGGCAATGGACGAAATTCTCCAACTGCACTTACAGGTGCTGGATGCTCATCGACAATCCCTCATGTAGTCCCTGTCTCTGTGATGGAACCATGTCACCTGGGACACCTGATCTTCAGCTGGGTCCATCCAGAAGATGGCTGCCAATGGGGACCAAGGTCACAGAGCAAAAATTACATCAGGCTGCCTCCACACCTGATGTATCATCTGGAGATCCACCTAGACATTACGTTAGGGCCCATAAGACCAGAAAAGTAGACACCAGTTAAGATGGCACGGTGCAGGGAACAATAGAGCATTAGGGACTGGGGCTCTAACCGGTATGTATTTTTTCACATTCAACACCTGTGCACAACGTTACAACCTGCCTCGGTGTTCTGTCAGGAGGATGAGAAGGGGTGGGCTTGGCTGGGCTAGCCGCAGTGGGGTGATGGGGGTGGGGTGGGGGCATAACGGATGGACATTGTGGGTGGGATTGACCTGGGGACTGCGATTCTGCCATCGATCGCCGCTCCGGTATCTCACGCCGCTGCTCACCCCGCGCCCACCACTGACCCCACTACTGCCACCATAGGGGGTCGGTGGGACCTTCTACTGGAATGGTCGGTGGAAAGCAGGAGCCAAACGTTTTCAAATGATGCAGAGCACCAGAGCTCATCCCAGAGCATGTTGTCACCATCCTCCATCCCATGGGCCAGACCCACTGTTCCTGCCAACCCAGCGCCCACACTCCGTGGTGCTTCAGTTATGTATCACAGAGGGGGTTGCAAGTGGGGGGGTGGCTGGGAGTGCGGGGATGGGTGGGGGGGGGGGGGGGGGGGGGGATGCAGTGCCCGTGCCACTGGTCAGTGAACCTGGAGACGATTGGGGCATCCTGTGTGCTTTGGCCCAGGCGCACACATTGTGCAACCTTCTGTGCCTGCCCGGGCCCCACGCCCTGCCCTCCTCACCCTCCCCCACATCCTCCTCATCGGACGATGACTGACATTCATCCTCCCCCTCGAGCACATCGCCCCTCTGCTGCGCGATGTTGTGGAGCACGCAGCAGGCCACCAGGATGTGGGAGACCCTGCCAGCGTTATACTGGAGGGCCTCTCCAGATTGGTCCAGGCACCTGAACCCCACCTTCAGGATGCTGAAGCACCGTTCAATCACGCCCCCTGGTCGCTGCATGGGCACCGTTGTAGCGGGTCTTCATGTCAATCTGTAGTCTCTGAATAGGCTTCATCAGTCACATCTGCATCAGATATCCCCTGTCACCAAGGCCATCCCCACACCCCCACTACTGGCCTTCAAACAACCGCGCAACCTCAAACAGACCATTGTTTGCAGCAAACTACCCAGCCTTCAGAACAGCAACCACAACACCACACAAACCTGCCAAGGCAATCTCTGCAAGATGTGCCAGATCATGGACATGGATACCACCATTACATGTGAGAACACCACCCACCAGGTATGCGGTACATACTCATGCGACTCGGCCAATGTTGTTTACCTCATACGCTGCAGGAAAGGATGTCCCGAAGCGAGGTACATTGGCGAGACCATACAGACGCTGCGACAACAGATGAACGGACATCGCACGACAATCGCCAGGCAGGAATGTTCCCTTCCAGTCGGGGAACCCTTCAGCAGTCAAGGGCATTCAGCCTCTGATCTTTGGGTAAGCGTTCTCCAAGGCGGCCTTCAGGACGCACGACAACGCAAAATCGACGAGCAGAAACTGATAGCCAAGTTCCGCACACATGATTACGGCCTCAACCAGATCCTTGGAATAATGTCGCATTACATTCACCCCCACCATCTTGCCTGGACTTGCAAAATCCTACCAACTGTCCTGGCTTGGACAATTCACACCTCTTTAACGTGTGATTATCCCTCTCTCTCGTTGCTGCATCTGGACCTGTAAAGACTTAATTAACTGCAAAGACTCACATTCAAAGTAGGTATCGTCTTGCATCATTGACTTTGTCTGTATATGTGTTTCTGGAACCCACCTCTTCATTCACCTGAGGAAGGAGCTGCGCACCAAAAGCTAGTGATTCAAAACAAACCTGTTGGACTTTCACCTGGTATTGTAAGACTTCTTACTGTGCCCATCCCAGTCCAATGCCGTCATCTCCACATCATGGCCATTCAACTGAGTGACTTTCTAAGCCATTTCAGAGTAGGCCATATGGGGTAAGGACGGCAGGTTTCCTTTCCCAAAGGGCAGTAGTGGACCAGATGGGTTTTTTATGACAATTGATATTTGTTTCATGTACATCATGAGGCCTTTTTAAATCAATATTTTTCTGGAATTCAAATTTCACAGTCTACTGTGGTGGGATTCAAACCGGGTCCCCAGAGCATTACCCTGGGTTGCTGGATTTCTAGCCCAGTGACAATATCGCTACACCACTGCCTCCCCAAACCACAGAACACTTGCTTTGAATTTAAAGGGCTATAGTTCTGAAAAGAAGAACAACTAATTTACCAAAAATATTCACACAGAAAATCACCGGGCAATGCGGAAACTTTTACTATCCACATTGTTTGAGAGTGCAATTGGTATTAATGAAAGCCGTAACTGTACTCGTTGAAGAATCATTGATTGCCCTCAATTTAATATGTAACTTTCTAATATTAATTGCCCATGGCCAACACTCCAAAGCTGAATAAACTATTCATGGTATTTCTGTTCAATGTATCACACAGCAACTCCACTGAAAAATATCTTTGTTAAAAATGTCTTTCACCCGTGTTCGACATTCAGCGTCCGCACCTACATCCGCGATTGCAATACATTCTATTCCAACACTGACAGCTGCCTACTGCTAGCAGGCTCAATTCAAACTGTAAATAAGTATTAATCAGCTGTAAAATATTCTAGACATGTTTACTGTCACTACCAGCACTGTACAAAGTTAGTGGATTGAATTTGATTGATTTAAAACTAAACCAACAATGCAAAATACCTATTAACTGGAATTCCGCAAAATCAAAGAAACGATTTCAATGAAGAATATTCCCATTTTCTATGAAGTGAATTTGTTCAGCAGCGATTTCTGGAAAAGATTTCTGGAGTAATATGCAATTTGCACTTCGCACTGTTCTTCGATTTACACAACATATTTACACAAATATGAAATCAGGCGTTTAGTATCTAACCACTTCTCTAAAATAAAGGAAAATGGTTCATGGAACCAAAAGTCATTTACTATGTGAAGTATCAGAAAATAATTCAGGATGATTCCCTGTAAGTAAACTGTTAACAGTAAATTGTCATTGGTAATTAGAGATTAATTTTCGGGGGCCCCAAAAACTGAATCTACACACAAGGACCCACTAACTCCAAATCTACCACTGCTTTTGGTCAAGAAATACCAAAAATTCTTTAACAAGCTCAAAACATAAAAAATGTATTTAATTGAAAGGAATTTGAACAAAGCCTCTTTGTTTTATATTTGGTTAGTCAGACCTGTTGACCATAAGTTTGTTTCTATTACAGTTTATGTTCATTTTGATAAGTATTTTTGGGTTACGTGCAGTCAATCACAATATCTGCCTGTAGTTTTCTCTGTGATCAATCTTGTGGAATAGATCAGAGAAGAAGAGGTTATTATGGAAGGATGTGATTAAGTGAGGAGCAGAGAAACCAGAGAGGGAGGAAAGGTTGAAATCGCAAGATGAGGAGTCGCTCATTGAGGAGACTAAGCAGAGAATAGAGGAGAAGATTTCAGGGAGAAGGTTTGCAGAAAGTACCCAGATTAAAGTTCATTATGGAATGAACAAATACCCGACAAATCTACTGGTATTCTTTGAGGAAATGATGACCTGATGGACAAAAGAAACTCAATAGCCTAAATTTTCATTCCCAGAGAAACTGAGTGGATTGGAACTGGAAATGGGTTGGGCCACTGTGCTTTTAGACAGCAGTATTTTCTGCTGGTTGCGACAGATGATGTATGATATGTCTGCCCATGTACAGGTGGGTGTATTGTAATGACGTGCAAGAAACAACATTGGGCACAGTGTATGAGTGTTCCTCTTTGATGTACAGCTTGAGGGCACTCGGGCCTCTGAGTCAAAGGTTCATGGGTTCAAATCCCATGCCAGAGACTTGAACACATTGTTATTGATAATTAGAGATTAATTTTCATGAATTCTGTGCAATACCAAGGACTGAGGGATTTCTGAAGGTGCTACCTTTTGTGTGAGGTATTAAGCCAGGATACAGTCTTCCCTTACAGGTCCATGTAAAAGATTCAATGGCAATATACGAAGAGGAGCAGGAGAGTCCACCCCCAGCCCCTACCTCACAATAGCCAATATTGATTCCTCAACCAACAGCTGAAACAGATGTTCTGGTTATCTATTTCACTGTGGTTTGTGGGAGCTTGCTGCTCACAAATTGCTGCCACATTTCCTACCATACAACAGTGACTACACTTGGAAAAATAATTCATTGGTTATAATGAGGTCGTAAAAGAACTCCTTAAACACAATTCCTTCCTTCTTGATTTGGAATTCAGGTAAACATTCTGCTGTTTCTACCTATGCTTGGTAAAAGATCTTCAGGGCACGCAGGAAATCGCCTGCATTAATCTCTGGTGGTCGCCTACCAGCCGGACAAGTGAGAGAATAAAAAACCCTTGTGGTTCACGCAGGCCAGTTATTTCCATGCTTCTGTCAACGGTACTTTCTAGCTTGCTATCGTCGGGAGAGGGTCACAGGGTAAGCAATGGATCAGAAAGGAAAACAACGCTTTCCATTATCTGGGCACTGCATTAAATAACCACAGTACCCTTCCTCCTGGTGCATTACAAATGTGATGCATGGTACCAAATTCAGCAAGCGGCAAGTATTACTGAAGTAAAATATTTGGCCCAAGGCAATACAAAGCAATTTGTCCCTTCGTGCCATTTCTGAGTCATCGAACTGCTTAATTTTGTAAGTGGTTTTAGAATTAAAGGGCAAGGTGATTCTTCCTCAAGTATAATTAAAGTTGCACAATTATGTGGAAATACTTTCCAAATGTTCAGATTCGTAACACGTTTAATATGCTGGCTCACAGATGCCCTTGGCAATTAGGGAAAATATGACCACCCTCTTATTTGATTCTGATTACTTTGTATTGTTGTTTCTCTCTGTGATTCCTCTTCTATTTTTGTCTCTCTCCACTGTTGCTTCTACTAAATTAAATCGTCGTTTTCTTCCCTCTCTATGCTGCCCTATTTCTACCTGGCTAATAAATGATAAGTCATGTGGTGTTCCATGATGGAGAATAGAGGCAGTAATGTGTCAGGCTGCTTGCGATGTAGGATTTGTGGGGAATATGTGGAGCCTTTTTGCCTACCCATCCCCCAACCCTCACTCCCACTGCATTGCCACCGCATTCACTTTCAAGTGCTCATTCACTTTCCTACTAGCACTCTCATCTCTGCCCCATCATTTCTCATTTGAACTACCCATTCAAACACTATGGGCATGATTTAACCACTCCGTTGCACTTGGCCTGGATCTGGGCACCCTGGTTAAATAGTAGAAAAGGCCAAAATCGTGATATGTGCCGGACACATTCAGTTTGCCATCTAACGGGCCTGCTCCCGATGGCAAGTTCCAGATCTTACCAAAATGTGGCAAGCATATCGTTAACTCCAATTTGCATGAATTTCAATATTATCAGCAAAATTGACGTTGAATGTAACTGCCTGCTGAGAATTAACTGTCTCCCCCGCGGGAAATCACACCGGGGCCGTTTAGTTACACCTTTTTAAAACCGAGATGCTGTGCAATGGCTGCTGAGGGGATCTGAGGGGGTGAGTAACCATTTCCATTTTTGGCCATGAAGCTCAAGGGCATTGGAGCTGCCACCCAAGTTCTCTGGGGGGGAGTGGGGGACCCAATCAGGTGGGTCGGGCATGGTGGGGAGACGGTAGCATTCCAGGTCTGGGTCCGCCCCTGGGCCGGGGGGGGGGGGGGGGGGGGGGGGGTGAGTGGCTTTTCATCTGTGAGGCCAACAAGCCACCTTAAAATATTGTTGATACCCAGGACAAGGGGCACCTTCAGCTGCTGCCTGTCTGTCCTGCCAAACACTTCCAGGACAATTGTGCTTGGTTATATGCTGAAGATCACTTTAACTCCCTTTGACTGTGAGCAGCCTCTAGCTTCACAGCTGCAGGTTATTGCTAATAAGGCCTTGTTAGTTGTGAGAGCACTTCACAGCGGCAGGTTGCATTTGCTGCTTGTTCCTGCTGGTGGCTGCAAATGCCCGGAGGCTGCTGTTGCAGCTTCCTTCATTTTTTGTAGCCAGAAAGAAGGACAATTCTTTCTAAGGTACCTGGGTCCTGGAATACCGGACTCAGAGAAACGTATGAGTCCAGAAGGCTTGAAGCAAGAAGACGCTGCAGGACCTGGTGTGCGACAGGGCCCCTGATATCACCATTTAAGAAATGCTTTTGCGGATTGCTGATGCTTTTGTTGCTGGTGTGGTGAGTGCTGCATGTAACTGAAACATCACTGCGGGTTAAACACGCTGAAAGTCAAGGATGTTCAACTGTGTTTTGAGTGCTGCTGGAATATGTGGATGCCAGGATTTGGTTCCAGTGAGTTGGGCCGTGTGGGGGGGCACAGCTGTGGATCTTGGACGGAGAATGGCACTGATACGTGGAACAAGTCACACACTGATGGACAGATCACTTCTACAACAAAGTTCTGGACATGATAACACATTCTCAGGCTTAACCTCCTTTTCTGTTGAGAAATCTGCGAGTGTGGTTCCACGTGTTTGGATTTTTTTTGTGAAATGAGCTGATATAGCTTTGCATTGGTACCAATAGGGAACGGTGATATTTCCTTGTTGTTTAATGGCTAGTTTAATGGCTAGTATGGTATGTGGAACATTACGTAGTTGATGTTCAAATCTTTGTTACTGTTGACTGTTTAATAGACAAAATATTCTCAAGTGGATTTTTGTGGGTACACATGTCGTATCTCAGATGATGATAACTGCATCGTATTTCAATCAAACTTTGATGCCTGAACAGTTTGCCTGAACTGAAGTGTCAGCACCACAGGGGCAGCAGCCAACAATCAAACACTCAAGAGCTAGGCTTCAGCACTGGGGATATCATTGCGACCAAAGGGTGAGTCTGTGGATGAGAGGAGGGCACCTGAGCACGATCTCTCCTGAATGTTCCTGGCAGAGGCCTGCAATGTGGGGTCTAGAGGCTCCACATTCAGTGAGTGAGCAGAGCGAGGTTTTCCAACACAACGGGCTTGGTGGATGGCAGTCTGAGAAAGGGTGGGACAGATAAGGCTTGGGGGGCGGGATTTGAGGGTCCAGGACTGGAAGCCCTAACTGATTATTGGTCTATCTCCTTCTCCAATTCCTTACAGAGATACAAATTGATGGTGGTGTCGGTACCGCAGAGGATGCCTTTCCCTTCGCGGTGCTGGTGGCAGCCCAGGTGGTGAGATGCTGAAGAAGGTGACAGCAGCGTTGATGCTGACTGCATGTGGCACCCCATGTGCAGGAAACTCTGCACACCCCGAAGACTCGGCCGCCTATAAGACCGAGAAGACTGAGAAGGAACCTAGAGGGGGACACCAGCGATGGTCCAAGGTGTACAGGCGTCGTTGATGCACTCCACCCACCCGAATACCCTGTTCCACCCTGCCAGGCTCTGTGTAACATCACGCCAGGGCAATGAGTCTGTGTCAGCACTGTCAGTGGGTCATTATATAGGCAGGAGAGTGATGATAACTACTGTGAGGGAAACTGGTGCTCCTCAGTTTATGCTAATGTCTGACTCCTGTCTTGCTGCTGACAGCGTGCTCACACCCATCCTCTGAGCGGGGTCTACATCGGGAACTTTTAATCTTGGACCAATGTGCCAGGGCGTGCATGGAGCGGAGGGTAACAGTGGGTGGGGGTGTGTTGCTCGTTCTGGGTGAGTGTGCTTTACACTCAATTTGGCTCTGTTTTATTCCTTATCTCTAGAGTCACCAGGTATCGTTATGATACTGCCACAAGATTCAAGTTCAAGTTCAGACCAATAACTCAATACACCAGTTAGTAAGTTCAAACAAGACACGTTTATTACATTACAGTTATCTACTACTTATGCATATAACACTAAAAGACTAGGCTATTCCTACCACTAACAGGCCAATACTTATCTGGAATAAGGGAACTGCTGGATCAGGGAACAATGGCCTCTTGCTTTGTCCTGGATCCGCAGGCTTCCAGTTGGTGTGGACTAAAGGGGTCAGGAGTGTCTACTCTCGTAGCGTGCGTTGTATGACACTTACTTGATGGCGGCTGTTGACCAGTCCTCTCCTTCTCAAGGTCTTCTGCTGCAAAGGTGTTCTGCTGGGAGGGCCGGCTGGTCAAGAAGAAAGAATAAATCCTGGGACCTGACTTTTATAGGTCCCAGGGGCTTTGCGTCCTTCTGGGCGGACCCTCTCTAAACCTGCAATCGATTGGGTCTCTTCCCAATCGATTGATTTGAATGTCCCCAATAACGGGGCTGTTCCTCGATCACCGGGTGGTTCCTTCCACCTTATTGGTGTCCTTTGTCTCAGACTCCACTGGCGCCGGGATGTCTGACCTTCCATAGAATGTAGCGATTGCAGTTAACTGTTATCATAGAATTTACAGTGCAGAAGGAGGCCATTCGGCCCATCGAGTCTGCACCAGCTCTTGGAAAGAGCACCCTACCCAAGGTCAACATATCCACCCTACCCCCATAACCCCATAACCCAGTAACCCCACCCAACACCAAGGGCAATTTTGGACACTAAGGGCAATTTATCATGGCCAATCCACCTAACCTGCACATCTTTGGACTGTGGGAGGAAACCGGAGCACCCGGAGGAAACCCACGCACACACGGGGAGGATGTGCAGACTCCGCACAGACAGTGACCCAAGCCGGAATCGAACCTGGGACCCTGGAGCTGAGAAGCGATTGTGCTATTCACAATGCTACCGTGCTGCCCATGTTGTGTCCATTGTGCCTGGGAATCACCGTGAATCGCTCACTTAATATGCGCAGCTCGTTAGTTACAATTCTGTCGGGTTTCTTTAGCAGCTAGAATACAGGGGATTCTGCAGACTGCTGGTTTCTTTGCCAATGTCCATTTTTCCCTGTAACCTTTGCGTTCTTCCATTTTGTGTGAGGAAGTGGCCAACCCAGGTGGCTACAGGTGCAGGCAGGCCCGCTGTGAAGATTTACAAGGGTTCACATGTATTAGGTCTGACATGTTTTAATTGTAATCATTTGACATTTCCATTCCCTCTAACTACCGAAAGTGACCCCCCAGTGCCCACTCAGTGCTCCTCAATCTTCTTGGTCTTATGTGGTCTCCTGCTACGTCTAGGTGTGTCCGCAGGATGCTCATCAGAGGTGGAGGCGACCTGCTGCTTTTTACGCCCCTAGGCCATTGATCTCCTATGAGGAGGCAGTGGTGTAGTGGCATTGTCACTGGACTAGCGATCCAGAGACTCAGAGTCATTTTCTGGTGACACGTGTTCGAATCCCACCATGGCAGCTGGTGAAATTTGAATTCAATAAAACAATTAGAAGTCCAAAGGTGGCCATTAAAGTATTGTCGTTAAAAACACCATCTGAATATCTGATGGCCTACATGTGACTCCATATCTACCGCAAATGTGATTGACTCGACAGCCTCATCCCATGAACAAAAAAAAATACCTTTGGCGGATATCCTTTGGAAGGCCTGGCACCTGAGGGCTCCGGCTGACTTACCAGTGTAACTGGCTTTGCCGTGCCACCCTCTTCTTGAGATATGCCAGTGTCAGGATGGGGAGATTCGAATCCATCGTCTCCTTGGTGACAGGATCTGGGTTGGCCTCCAGCTCCAAGTGTGGGCACCGCAACTGAACATGAAGATTGTGCTGGTGATGTCAGGGGCTGCTGAGGAACAAGCATGAAGATCGGACGTGGAGAGGGTGCGAGGTGCGAGCCAGTGGGGGTTGGGAATTTGAGGGGGGCAGGCGGGGCTGATACCAGGAGAGAGGCGGTAACTTACCCTTATAGCTCGGTGGAGGTTGTTGGTTTTCTTCTGATATTGGACCCTGGACCTCTGAGTCAAGCTGCCCGCACTGACAGCCGTGGCCACCGCCTTGCAGGTGGTATTGGTGGCCCTGCTGCTGGCCCACCGACCCCCTCGGGGGAACAGGATACCCGTCTCCCATCAACGGTATCGAGAAGCCTGGTCAGATTGGCATTCCCAAAGCAAGGAGTAGCTCTGCTCACTGCCATGTTTACGTGTTGACTGGGAGTGAGTGGTGAGGAAGTATTTAAAAGCAACTTCTCCTTGTTAGCGGTCTGGCGTGTCAGACGGCGAGTGAGCCAGTAACGGCCAGAAGCTCGAGTGGGCTAATTTCGGGCACTACATGCCGTCAAGCAAGGGCCACGACCTCACCAACGCACCCCGCCAATTGTGCCCAAAATGACACTTTGAAATGTTTCCGTTAAAACGTGCACTGTATCTTCCTCTTTTCTGCTGTCACTCACTTCACTCCAAAACTTCCATCCACCTCTCCAAAGATGGGTGCCAAGTGGTCAGAGACCTGCCTCACCCTCATCCAATTTCCCCCTCCCTTCTCCGCTTTCCCCTATCCTCCCTTTCTGTCTATTTCTCTCCAACAAACTTTATTTGCTTTCAAAATTCAATCTGCCTTTTTGTCTGTACCTGTCTTGATTTGTTTTTCGTGTCTCATAAGTATGACTAATTAACATTTCTGCAATTAATTTTAATCTCAACCGCACTTCAATAGACAGTAAAATGAAGTGGGGTGTAAACATAAAGTTGACCTGATCCCATTAACTGTCTGTCTGGAGCTTTAGTCACGTTTACCCCTTGTCTCAAGTCAAGATATAAATAGGGGGAAAGCCGAGGGAGAAATAAAGTCAGAGATTATGTCAGCATTACTGACACAATGTTATTTTGAAATGCAAACAACTTAACTGGTCAGAGGAGGCGAGGTCAGAATCCAATTTATGGCTTGGTGGCAGGACATAGGAGCAGAAGGCCCTTTGAAAAGCTGAGTGGTAACCATGGCTGGGCTTGTTATTTGCTGAGGAAATGGCAGAGCAAGGTTAACCGAAAACCAGCATTGGCCCATGGAGGAAGATAATGTTGTCAGCCTCCAGCTAAGAAAGCTGCCCAGAGTCACAGAAAAAGACTTGGGTTGAGGTAGATCAGAGGTCAACTGTAGATGAGTCATTAGGAGGGTGTGAGTTTAATGTCACAAAAGATTCAATGACGTGATAATATCTCGAAAGGTGAGTGGCAAGTGACACCCAGGCTACAGGCTGTTAACTCTGCATGGAGCAGCACGCACACCGGCTGAACAGACTGTAAGCCCACAGTTCTTCCTTACCACTCACTCCCAGTCAACATGCAAGCATGGCAGTTCTTGCAAACAATGACCAGTTCATAGTATCATAGAATTTACAGTGCAGAAGGAGGCTGTTCAGGCCATTGAGTCTGCACCGGCCCTTGGAAAGAGCACCCTACCCAAGTCCACACCTCCACTCTATCCCTGGAATCCGGTAACCCTACCCAACCTTTTTCGACACTAAGGGCAATTTATCATGGCCAATCGACCTAAACTGCACATCTTTGGACTGTGGGAGGAAACCGGAGCACCCGGAGAAAACTCACACAGACACGGGGAGAACGTACAGACTCCGCACAGTGACCCAAGCCGGGAATCGAACCTGGGACCCTGGAGCTGTGAATCAACTGTGCTAACCACTGTGATACCGTGCTGCCAGTTGCAACACTAAGAAACTGGCCATCCTCACGTGGGCACAGCTTAGGAGAGGCATCACTGAGGAATAGCTCATATCATATCATACTGGAATAGGTGAGGGAAGCCAGCTTACTCATACACCATTCCCTCCCCACCCTGCAGTAAAACAGTGCAACATGTCTCCAATGGGTGGTGATGTGACACTGATGGAGGAGGTGGCACTGGACAGAGTGATGGTGACATTGCAGCCAACTGAAGACAATCGTGAGGCTGGAGGCTCTCCCTCTATAACAAATATGCCCTCCTTAGATAAGGAGAACAAAACTATACACAATACTCCAGGTGTGGTCTCACCAAGGCCCTATCTATTTGCAGTAAGAGAAGTCTACTCCTGTATTCAAATGCCCTTGCAATGAAGGCCAACTTACCATTCACCTTCCTAATTGCTTGCTGCACCTGCATGCCAACATTTTGTGACTTGTGAACAAGGACACCCAGGGCCTTTGGCCACCAACACTTTCCATCCTCTCACCATTTAAGAAATACACGTTCTGTTTTTTTCCTTTACCAAAGTGGACAACTTCACATTTATTCACATTTCTGCCATGTTCTTTCTTGCCCATTCACTTAGCCTCCCTTGCATCCTCCTCACAACTTACATTACCGTCTAGTTTTGTGTCAAGAGCAGATTTGGAAATATTGGGCAGGATTCCCCAGCATCCCAGCCGGGTGTTTCTTTGCAGCGGGAGACGGTGCACCATTCGTTGGTGGCGGGATTCTCTGTTCCCACTGCTGTCAATGGAAATTCCCATTGAAGCCACCCTGCACTGCTGGGAAACCCATGGGAAGGGGCTGGATGGCCGGCGGGACCAGGGAATCCTGCCCCCAACAAATAGCCAGAGAATTCTGGCCATTATGTTTGGTTCCCACATCTAAACATTTATATAGATTGTGAACAGCTGTGGCCCCAGCACTGGTCCTTGCAGTACCCCACTAGGAAAAACCTGCCATTCCTGAGGATGACCCATTTATTCCTACTCTTTTTTCTGTCTGTTAACCAATTTTCAATCCATATCAGTATATTACCCTCAATCCATGTGTCATATGAGAGTACCTTTAAGAAATAGGTGTTTATCAAATAGCTGTAGTGATGTACCTTTAAGAAATGGGTGTTTATCAAATAGCTGTAGTGATGTACCTTTAAGAAATGGGTGTTTATCAAATAGCTAAAGTGATGTCAGAGTGGAGCTGGGCTGTTTGTCTGCTTTACTTTCGTTTTTGAGCTGGCAGCTACAGTGTGTTTTAGTTTCGTTTTCAGAGCTGGATAACAAGCAGCTGTATAATGATCTCTCTCGACAAGCTATAGACTGTCTTCAGCCCATTTGAGGATTTCAAAGTAATACCGGTTTCTGTAGAGAATTTAAACCTGCTGTCTTTCGGTAAAAAGGATCTTTAGAACTTATGGATGTTGTTAGGAAAGGTATGAAGGGTTACTTATAGAATATTGTATCTGTGAGGATTATTGGTGTTGATTCTTGTTAAGATGTTTAGTGTGGGTTTATAAAGTGGGTTTATAAAGTGTTAACTGGATTCATAAATAAACATGGTTTTGTTTTAAAAGTACTTTACATCGCTGTTGCATCGCACCTGTAAAGTAGGCCCTTGTGCTCCTCATAACCAAAATTTATTCAAAGTTATGGGTCAGGTGAACCCCCGATAAACTTTGGGGTTCTCAAAATGGCCCGTAATAAAGGTGATTTCATTTTGTTTATTAACCTCCTGTGTAGACCTTATCAAAATCTTTCTGAAAATTCACATACAGCACATCAAAGTGGAGAGTGAGGCAGAGTGAGCCGTGGGCAGTCCTCCACGGAGGGCGGAGGACAAACACAGCTATGCTTCACTGGATGGAGATGCTTTGTCTCGGGTGTCACAAACAAGGCGGATCTTTCTGGAACATCAGTGGCGGATGAGTTCCCAAATGCCAGACATCAGTGAGGCATTGTTGAGACATGGAAAGTTAATTGAGCAGTCCAGGCAGTTTGTGTGCATTGTGATGATTCAAGGATTTGAGCGCATGAGCTCTTCCATTGAGAGAAAGAGGCCAACCTCTTGGGAGCCTCATGCAGCACAATGCTGAATGGAAGCAAGAGCAGCGTGTCGATTGCTGAGTGTCGCTGGTGGCACAGGGCTGCTTAGAGTGGATGGCAGCTGCATCCCAGCTCATTCTGCATGGAGAGTGAGAGAGCTGAGGCTGATCAGGGAACATCAGTGTTATCCATTACCTCGCAGCCTCTCTAACTCAGGATACATCCCTGCCGCAAGGACCTGTGACAGATAGTTTCCCTGAAATGAAGAAGATACAATGGAGCAGGCTGCACCCATCTCATTCTCAGCTGCAAGGGAGCACCCCATAGGAGTGGATGGTGCAAGGCATCGCACCATTAGTTGCACTTCATGGGTCCCTGAGCTGAAACTTTGTCAATTGTTTAGACATTAGTATATCTGTAGTAATTATTGATTATGATTTTGATCATATTTATGTGTTTTATTGAAGTTTGATGTCAAAAGTGAAATGGTGCTGGTGGTGGAAATGGAGCTATTTCAATGCGTGAGCAGGCCTGGACTTTGTGTGGTTTCATGGTCTGCGATGTGGGGCCATGGCGGCAATGGAGACATGCACCAATGGGTGGCTATGTGATTTATCAAATGTGTGTACTTTCTGGAAATGTTTTTATCTTTTTTTTAAATTTAGAGTGCCCAATAAATTTTTTTCCAATTAAGGGGCCAATTCACCGACCCTGCACATCTTTGCATTGTGGGGGAGAAACCCCCGCAAACACGGGGAGAATGTGCAAATTCCACATGGACAGTGACCTAGAGCCGGGACCGTTGAACCTGGGACCTTGGCATTTGCATTACAGCATTACAGCATCATTGGTTATAGGACTGAAAGCTGCTCAAGTGAAACATTGCGGAAATATCCTCGTGGCTATTCCAGTCGTCAGTTGCCAAGAGATTTGGGACGGCCTGAAGGGCCTTCCTCGAATGCCTGGACACCAGCCTCCTAGGCTGATCCCCTCCTTCCTTTTTTCTTCCTCCTCCCTGTCCTCTGCCAAAGAAGAATGGTGTTCTAGATTCTCTTCGTCATCCAACTCCAGTCCTCTTTGTATTATATTGTGCAACAGGCGGCCACGATAAGGCACGTTACTCATTCTGGAGGGCATCACCCAACCAATTGAGACAGCAGAAGTGCGTCTTCAACATTTCATTTCAATGTAGGTTTGTGTTAGAAGTTGGCCTTGGCCATAGTTTCTTCTGCATCTGTATCTGGTACTGGAAAAATCAACTCGGGGAATTCCGTTGGCGTAATGTAGGAGGAAGACATGCACAAGGTGGCTCCCACTGGAGTTCTTTACTTTTTGCCACTTTTCTTAGTCCCACCGGTTGTTTTCTTTTGAAATCCCACCCGGTTAATGTATTAAGGAATTTGTTTGACTGAAATGCCCCAAAATGTCAAGGGAAAGAAGGTCTGAGGCCCCTCAGAGTTCATTGGCAGGTAAAATGGTGGAGTCAGTCTCTGGTGCTGCGGCCTCCACAGACAGCCGATGTGCTTTCTGGTACCTTGGCGAAGGAGTTCGAAAAGCACGAATGAATTGTGTCGCAGGACTTTCGGAAATCAATTAAAGAGGCCTGGCCCCCATTCGAGTAGCTCTGGGGAAAGCCAGTGAAACCGTGGAAGCCCATGGAGCCACGACTAAAGGTATGGAAGTGGTCCTTTCGAGCCATAGTGATCGGATTGACTCTCTGGAATTGCAGTTAGCTTTGGTGGCCAAAGTAAACAAATTGTTGAAGGCCAATATGAATGATCGAGAGAATAGGTTCAGTGGGAAAAATATTTGAATTGTGGGGCTGCCGGAGGGGATGCAATGCAAATGGCCACAGAGTACTTTGCAGACATGTTCTGTAAAATGGTGGGTGAGGGTGGTTTCCCATCCCCTCCTGAGGTGGACCGAGCCCACTGTACACTCCAACCAAGGTCTCGTCCTGAGGATCCACCACGTGTGGTGATAGCGAAATGTCACAGCTTCAAGGAGAAAGAAAGGGTTCTGAGGTGGGCAAAGGAACATCGGGACTTTAAGTGGACAGGCCATGCCATCAGGTTCTCTCAAGGCACACGGGTGAGGAGCTGGCAAGGAAGAGGGCTGCGTTTAATAGAGCCAAGGCTGCCCTATATAAAATGGAGTCCGGTTCGGTGTAGTCTTGTTCGGGTTGAATTTTTATGGTTTTTGTTTAGAGTTGGGGTTTAGTTCTAATTGGGGTTTCTGTATGTTATGATAATATATATCCCACCTGTCGTGGGCAGCATGGTGGCCCAGTGGTTAGCACTCCTGTGTCACGGTGCTGAGGATCCGGATTTGATCCCGGCCCTGGGTCATTGTCCGTGTGGAGTTTGCACATTCTCCCTGCGCCTGCGTGGGTCTCAACCTCACAACCCAAATATGTGCAGGGTTGCTGGATTGGCCGCACTAAATTATCCCTTAATTGGAAAAAAAGATTTGGGTACTCTAAATTTAGAAAAAGAATATATATATATATCTCCCTGTTGGAGCACAAGGTTTATGGGGTTTGGGTATTTTTTCTATATGTAACCGATTTTTCCAATCGTGAGCCTTTCGCACTTCTTAAACCCAGGATATTTTGATTTTTTTGCATGTTCATCAGGTACATTCGCGGATTGATTTCTTTCTGATAGATTGGTCACTCCCCCCTTCAGTGTGACGGCTGAGTACTTGGCAATTGTTATTTCGGACCATGCCCTGTACTTTGTGGATTTGACGCTGGAGTCTGGTCCCACTCAATGTCTGTAATGGAGATTAGATACAACACTGTTAGCGGATAGGAAATTTTGTGAGCGCATTACCACTGCCATAAGGACTATCTACAATTTCACAAAACGAATCAATCTCACGTTCCATGTTGTGGGAGGCCCTTAAAGTGGTCCTTAGGGGGGACCTATAAAGCACATTTGGTGAGGACAGCGAGGGTGGATTAACAGCGGCTGGTTGACTCAATTCTTCAGGTGGACCACCAGTACTCACCTGACCCTATCCCGGAGATGCTGGCAAGTAGGAAAAAGTTGGAAACACAGTTCAAACTATTGTCGACTGGCAGGGCGGTGAGCCAAGTGCGACGCTCAAGAAGCTTGTTTTATGAATACGGAGAGAAGGCCAGTTGTCTTTTGGCTCACCAGTTTAAAAGCCAAGCGGCTCTAGGGTGATCACACAGATACGCAAATTGAATGGTTTCCACCCCACATCTGGGCCGGGATTCTCCCCTACCCGGTGGGGCGTGGGGTCCCGGCGTGATGGAGTGGTGTGCACGGAATTCTCCGCACCTTTGGGGCGGTCCGACGCCGGAGTGGTTCACACCACTCCATTACGCCGAGACCCCAAGTCTCCGCACCTTTAGGGTCCAAGCCCTCACCTTGAGGGGCTAGGCCCACGCCGGAGTGGTTGGCGCTCCTCCGGCTGGCGTGGAAGGCCTTTGGCGCCACGCCACACGGGGCCGAAAGGACTTCGTCGGCCGACGTAAGTCCGCCCATGCGCTGGAGCGTCAGCGGCTGCTGACGCCATCCCCGCGCATGCGCTGCGGAGGGGGTCACTTCCACCTCCGCCATGGTGAAGACCACGTCGAAGGCGGAAGGAAAAGAGTGCCCCCACGGCACAGGCCCGCCCGCCGATCGGTGGGCCCCGATCACGGGCCAGGCCACCGTGGGGGCATCTCCGGGGCCAGATTGCCCTGCGCCCCCCCCCCCCCCCCCCAGGACTCCGGAGACTGCCCGCGTCGCCTGCTCCCGCCGGCAAGGTAGGTGGTCTGATCCACCCCGGTGGGAGAGGGTTGACAGCGGCGGGACTTCGGCCCATCGCGGGCCGGAGAATCGCCGGGGTGTGGGGGGCCCGCCGACCGGTGCGGCGCGATTCACGCCCCCGCTGAATCTCTGGTGGCGGATAATTTGGGACAAGGCGGGGGAGGGATTGACACCGGCCCCCGGCGATTCTCCGACCCGGCAGGGGGTCGGGGAATCCCGCCCCAGGTTAATGCAGCTTTTGAATCGTTCTGCTGTGATCTTTATAAATCAGAACCTCCGAGGATGGATTAGCCATTACTGACTTTTTGGAAGTCTATACATCCGAACTGTGGAGGTGGAGAGGAAGAGAGGAACGGCGAGTTGAAATCCCCATTAAACCCTGCTGAAATTTCAAACTGAATCGGTTTGATGCAGATAGGCAATGCCTCTAGTCCGGATGGCTTTCCGACTGAATTCTATAAGAGGTTCTTGGACCAACTGGTGCCTTTAATTCTGGACATGTTTTATGACTCTGTATCCCAGGGATTGTTGCCATCCTCCCTCACACAAGCTTATATCTCTTAAGAAGGACAAAGACCCAACAGATTGTGGGTCATTCCAACCTATCTCACTGTTTTAAAAAAAAAAAAATTTTTATTGGAAAATTTTGAATTTATACAACAACATCGAACCATAATAAAATACCAACAATAACAATAATGATATCAATCATAAACATTCGCCCCTCCTCAATGCACAATACAACATATTAACAAGTTAAATTAACACAATGTTAAGTTACATAACCATAGAGAAAAAAAAATAGAAACTATAATAAGGAACCCCCCCCCCCCCCCCCCCCCCCGGGGTTACTGCTGCTATTGACCAAGATACCTATCTTTGAGCCAGGAAGTCCAGAAAAGGCTGCCACCGTTTATTGAACCCTCGTACTGATCCTCTCAGGGCAAATTTGACCCTCTCCAATTTTATAAATCCCGTCATGTCACTGATCCAGGTCTCTACACTTGGGGGCCTCACATCCTTCCACTGCAGCAAGATCCTCCGCCGGGTTACTAGGGACGCAAAGGCCAGGACACCGGCCTCTTTCGCCTCCTGCACTCCCGGCTCCACCGCAACTCCAAAAATCGCGAGTCCCCACCCTGGTTTGACCCTGGATCCAACCACCCTCGACACCGTCCCCGCCACCCCCTTCCAGAATTCTTCCAGTGCCGGGCATGCCCAGAACATATGGGCGTGATTCGCTGGGCTCCCCGAACATCTGGTGCACCTGTCCTCACCCCCAAAGAACCTACTCATCCTAGTCCCGGACATGTGGGCCGGTGCAGCACCTTAAATTGGATGAGACTAAGCCTCGCACATGAAGAGGAAGAGTTGACTCTCTCCAAGGCATCCGCCCAAGTCCTGTCCTCTATCTGATTCCCACGTTCCCCCTCCCATTTAGCCTTCAGCTCCTCCACTGACGACTCCTCCACCTCCTGCATTACCTTATAAATGTCAGACACCTTCCCCTCTCCGACCCACACCCCCGAAAGCACTCTGTCCATCGCCCCCCGCGAGGGCAGCAAAGGGAACTCCTCTACCTGTCGCCTAGCAAACGCCTTTACCTGCAAGTATCTGAACAGGTTCCCTTGGGGGAGCCCAAATTTATCTTCCAGTTCCCCCAGGCCCGCAAACCTCCCGCCAATAAACAGGTCCCTCAATTTACTGATGCCCACCCTTTGCCACCCCCTAAATCCGCCATCATTGTTCCCCGGGATGAACCGATGATTTCCACCCAATGGAGCCTCCATCGAGCCCCCTGTTTCCCCCCTATGCCGTCTCCACTGTCCCCAGATTCTTAGGGTCGCCGCCACCACCGGGCTCGTGATACACCTCTTAGGAGAGAGCGGCAACGGCACCGTTGCCAAGGCACCCAGGCTCGTACCTCTACATGACGCCATCTCCATTCTTTTCCACGCCCCCCCCCCCCGCCCCCCTCCATCACCCATTTACGCACCATTGACACATTGGCCGCCCAATAGTACCCCAAAAGGTTGGGCAGCGCCAGCCCGCCTCTATCCCTCCCTCGCTCCAGGAAAACCATCTTCACTCTCGGAGTCCCATGTGCCCACACAAAGCTCAAAATACTGCTAGTCACCCTCCCAAAGAAGGCCCAGGGGATGAAGATGGGCAGGCACTGAAAGAGGAACAAGAACCTCGGAAGCACCGTCATTTTGACGGACTGCACCCTCCCCGCCAACGACAATGGCAGCATGTCTCACCTCTTGAACTCCTCCTCCATCTGATCTACCAGTCTGGTGAAATTATGCTTGTGAAGAGTCCCCCAGTCCCTGGCCACCTGCACCCCCAGGTACCTAAAACTCTCCCCTGCCCTCCTAAGCGGGAGCCTACCAATTCCTTCCTCCTGGTCTCCAGGGTGCACCACAAACACCTCACTCTTGCCTAAATTTAGTTTATAGCCTGAAATGGTCCCAAACCCAGCTAGCAGCTCCATCACCCCCGGCATCCCTCCTACCGGGTCCGCCACATACAGTAACAGGTCATCGGCATACAACGACACCCTATGTTCCTCCCCACCTCGCACCAAGCCTCTCCACCTCCCTGAATCCCTCAACGCCATCGCCAACGGCTCGATTGCCAATGCAAACAACAAGGGGGACAGGGGGCAACCCTGCCTGGTCCCTCGGTAAAACCGGAAGTACTTTGACCTCCTCCCATTCGTGGCCACACACACCATTGGGGCCTCATAAAGCAGCTTCATCCACCTAATAAACCCTTCACCAAATCCAAACCTCCCCAACACCTCCCATAAGTACCCCCACTCCACTCTATCGAAGGCCTTCTCTGCATCCAGCGCCACCACTATCTCAGCCTCCCCCTCAATCGCCGGCATCATGATGACATTCAACAATCTCCGCACATTTGTGTTCAGCTGCCTTCCCTTCACAAATCCTGTCTGGTCCTCGTGTACAACCCCTGGCACACAGTCCTCTATCCTGGTGGCCAGGATTTTTGCCAGCACCTTGGCATCCACATTGAGGAGAGATATGGGCCTGTATGAACCACACTGCTGGGGGTCCTTGTCCCTCTTTATGATTAACAAAATCAGCGCCCGCGACATTGTCGGGGGCAAAGTCCTCCCTTCCCACGCTTCATTAAATGTCTGCACCAGCAAGGGGCCCACTAGGTCCACAAACTTTTTATAAAATTCCACCGGGGACCCATCCGGCCCCGGCGGCTTCCCTGACTGCATCTGCCCGATCCCCTTAACTAGCTCCTCCAGCTCAATCGGCGCCCCCAACCCCTCCACCTGCTCCACCTGCACCTTCGGGAAAGAAAGCCCGTCAAGGAACCTCTCCATTCCCCTCCTCTCCCCCGTTGGCTCCCACCGGTACAGTTCCCCGTAAAAGTCCTTGAAGACCTCATTCACCTCTACCCCCTTCCGCACCACATTCCCACTCTTGTCTCTCACTCCAACAATTTCCCTAGCCGCATCCCGCTTGCGGAGCTGATGAGCCAGCATCCTACTCGCCTTTTCACCATGTTCGTACACTGCCCCTTGTGCCTTCCTCCACTGTGCCTCCGCCTTTCTAGTGGTCAACAAATCAAATTTAGCATGTAGGCTGCGCCTCTCCCCCAACAGTCCCTCCTCTGGTGCCTCTGCATACCTCCTGTCTACCTCCAGCATCTTTCCCACCAGTCTATCAATCTCACTCCTCTCGCTCCTCTCCCTGTGTGCCCGGATGGATATCAGCTCCCCACGAATCACTGCCTTCAGGGCTTCCCAGACCATCCCCACCTGGACCTCCCCCGTATCATTCATCTCGAGGTACCCCTCAATACTTGCCCGGACCCTCCTACACACCTCCTCCTCCGCCAACAACCCCACATCCAACCGCCACAACGGGCGCTGGTCCCGCACCTCCCCCATCTCCAACTCTATCCAATGCGGAGCGTGGTCGGAGATTGCAATGGCCGAATATTCGACCTCCTCCACCCTCGGAATCAGTCCCCTACTCACCACGAAGAAGTCTATCCGAGAATAGACCCTATGTACATGGGAGAAGAAAGAGTACTCCCGTGCCCTCGGCCTCACAAACCTCCATGGATCCACCCCTCCCATCTGGTCCATAAACCCTCTCAGTACCTTGGCCGCCACCGGCCTCCTACCCGTCCTGGAACTGGACCGATCCAGTGAAGGATCCAACACCGTATTGAAGTCCCCCCCATAGTCAGACCTCCCGCCTCTAGATCCGGGACCCGTCCCAGCATACGCCTCATAAAGCCCGCATCGTCCCAATTTGGGGCATACACACTAGCCAGTACCACCTTCTCTCCCTGTAGCCTGCCCCTAACCAAAACATACCTACCCCGCTTATCCGCCACCACCTCAGATGCCTCAAACGACACATTTTTCCCCACCAGAATCGCCACTTCCCGGTTCTTCACATCCAACCCAGAGTGGAAAACCTGCCCCACCCACCCCTTCCTCAGACGGACCTGGTCCGCCACCTTCAGGTGGGTCTCCTGAAGCATTGCCACATCTGCCTTTAGCCCCCTCAGATGAGCAAGTGCCCTCGACCGCTTCACCGGCCCATTCAATCCTCGGATCAGAGGGCGTCCCGCCCCCCTCCCATGTCGACTAGCCATAGCCCGTCGTCTGCCCACCCCAGGCCAGCACCCCCCGCCCGACCCAGTCCCCACAGCGACAACACCTCACCTCTGTCCCCCCGGCCCCCACCAGCTCCTTCCTGACCCTGCCAGCAGCAACCCGGTATTCCCCTTTCCCCCCTCCCTTCCCCCCCAGGCTAGGAACCCTCCCAGCCGCGAACCGTCCTCCATTGTACTTCCGTGGGTCAGCTAACTTCTGCTGACCCCGGAAACTCCCGCCAATAACCCGACCCCTCCCAAAGTGGGATCATCCCCCAATCTATCCCTCCTCCAGGCACCGCTCCAGCGCGGGGAAGAGCCAGTTAAGGCCCCGCCTCCCCCGTCATCGTCTCCACCCCCCAGCCCCGCAACACGGGAAACCAGAGGATAGCCCGCGCTTTCGCACTGCCCCACCACACCCTTCTGACGCAGCTCCCAAATACCAGCCCCACTCCATACCCCCAACCCGATATAGAATACAACAAACCCCCAACCCTCCCCGCAAGATACAAAACTCAAACAATGCCCCCCAACAAAAAACAGAACTACACCCCAATAAATAACCATATCAAAACTACAAAAGTACAGAAAAAGAGAACACAGCAACAGCAGAAACCAGCAATAAAGCATTACAACCGACCCTGCAACCCCCAACCCCTAGTTCGAGTCCAGTTTCTCCATCCGCACGAAGGCCCACGCCTCCTCCGGGGAATCAAAATAATAATGCCGGTCCAAATAAGTTACCCACAGGCGCGCAGGCTGCAACATTCCAAACTTTATCTTCTTCTTGTAGAGCACCTCTTTCGTCCGATTAAACCCGGACCACCGCTTAGCCACCTCCGCACTCCAATCCTGGTAGATCCGTACTACCCCATTCTCCCAATCGCTGCTCTTCACCTTCTTGGCCCAGCGCAGCACACACTCCCGATCACTGAACCGGTGGAACCTCACCAGCACCGCACGCGGGGGTTCGTTCTCCTTAGGCCTCCTGGCCAGTACCCTGTGGGCTCCCTCCAGCTCCAGGGGCAGATGGAAAGATCCTGCCCCCACTAGCGAGTTCAGCATCATAGCCACGTAGGTTGTCAGATCCGACCCCTCCAGCCCCTCCACAAGGCCCAAGATCCTCAGATTTTTCCGCCTCATGCGGTGATCAAGCTCCTCGAAGCGGTCCTGCCACTTCTTGTGGAGTGCCTCGTGCCCCTCCACCTTACTCACAAGGACCACGGCCTCCTCCTCTCGTTCAGTGGCCTGCGCCTGCAACGCCTGGATGGCAGCACCCTGGGTCGTCTGAATCTCCGAGAGCCTTTTATTTGTTTCCTGCAGAGAACTCAGTACCTCAGCCTTGAAATCTGCAAAACAGCGCAGGAGAGCAGCTTGCTGCTCCCGGGCCCACTGCTTCCACTCCTCTGGTGCTCCACCGGCCGCCATCTTGGATTCCTTCCCCTGTTTTTTCTGGGGAGATGCTGCCGTTTTTTCCCCCTTTCCACTCGAGTTCGAGTCATGAAATGCGGAGAAAGTTGATCAGCACACCTTCTCCCACCGGGAGACCTCGAAAAAATTCCATTTTGGGCTCTAAAAAGAGCCGAAAAGTCCGTTTGAAACGGGAGCTCCCAAATGTATGGCTTCCTACGTCATCGCCGCCACCGGAAGTCCCAACCTATCTCACTGTTGAACGTGAATGTTAAGTTACTTGCCCAACTGTTGCGTTTTGGCTGGAGCCCTGCCTCCCAAATGTCACCTCAGAGGATCAGACAGGCTTTGTGAAGGGTGGACAATTGTCGGCCAATATACGTCTCCTGCTAAATGTTGTCCTTTTGCCCTCCTCGGTGCCCGAACTGGAGGTGATTGTTTCCTTGGATGCTGAAAAAGCATTTGCTAAAGTGAAGTGGGAGCATTTGATTGAGACTCTTGAGAGTTCCGTTTTGGCCACAAGTTTATTTCTTGCATTTGGCTACTGTATAAGGATACCCCACTGCAAGTGTTCGTATGAATGTCCTGAACTCTGGTTATTTTCCATCAAACAGGGGCACAAGACAGGAATATCCATTGTCCCCACTCATGTTTGCTTTGGCAATAGAGCGGCTCGCTATAATGCTGTGGTCCTCTATTAAGTGGAGGGGGATAATTTGGAGAAGGGTGGAACACCAGGTGGCCCTTTATGTGGATGACCTACTTCTCTGTATTATGGACCCAGTCCCGTCCATTGACGACATAACGAAGCTGCTTCGTACTTTAGTCTCCTTTTCTGGAGATAAGTTGAACTTAGACGCGAGTGAATGTTTCTCGGTCAACACCCATAGGAGGAGAGCCCAACTGGGGACGTTATCTTTCTGCTTGGCCAAGACTAGCTTTCATTATTCTGAGGTGCGGTAGCCCCTACTTGGCCTTGCTTCATAAATTAAATTACACTAGTCTGGTTAGCAGTATCAAAACAGACTTTCAGAGGTGAGATAAGCTCCCCCTATACTTTGTGGTTGGGGTTCAGATTATTAAAATGATTTTTATTTCTCTTTCATTGTCTCCCCATTTTTCTCTCGAAGACTATTTTAGTTAAAGTCAACAAATTGATGTCCTCCTTTATTTGGGAGGATAAGACTCTGTGGGGTTTTACTCCAAGGAGACAGTCAGGAGAGGCCTGGCTCTCCCCAATTTATTGTTTTACTATTCAGCAGACAATATTCAGAAGATATTCCTGTGGTTTAGTGATCCCAACTCCAAATGGGACAATTGGAAGCGAGCTCCTGCACTGCTTCTTAGTCTTCGTGCAATAGTTGCTGCACTGTTGCCTTTTTCCCTTGTGATATTTTCCTTAAATCCAGTTGTGGTCTCTCCCCTGAGGGTTTGGAAGCAATTCAGCCAACATTTCAAACTTCGGTCCCTGTCTTTGCTAGCCCCCATCTGCAATAACCATCTTTTCCTATCAGCCGCTTTGGACTTGACGTTTAAGTGGTGGGAGGGGAAGGGTCTGGAGAGGTTTGACGACCCATTCGTGGAGGGGAGGGTTGCTAGTTTTAAGGAATTGGCTGAGAAATTCCAACTGCCTGGTTCCAGACCTTTCAGGTATTTTCAAATTTGTGATTTTTCGCGCAGGGCGTCCCCCCACCCCTTTTCTTTGGTGTCACCCACTTCGCTGTTGAAGAAGATTTTGTCTCTGGTTAAACCAGATGGGGGAGTTTATTTCGGACATATATGGCCATATCCTTTCAACAGATTCTGCCCCATTGTGTGAGGTGAGGATAAAATGGGGGTTGGGGGGTGAATTGGGTCCCGTTCTTAATGGTGAGGAGTGGCGTGAGACCCTTCACAGTGGCAACTCCATGTCTTCATGTGCCCGGCTAAGTTTGATTCAAGTCAAGGTTTTGCACAAGGTGCACCCGACCAGAGCTAGGAATGAGCAGATTCTTCTCCGGGGTTGAAGATACGTGTGAGCCCTGCTCTCAGGGCTGCCTAACCATACACATATGCTCTGGTCATGTCCCAAGTTGATAGGCTGTTCGGCTTCTTTCTTTAACACCATGGTGGAGATACTTTGGGTAGATTTGGACATGTCCTCTGGTGGCCATAACTGAAATGTAATTTCATCGGTGCTTCAGTCTGGGGTGAAGGCAGATGCCCTCGCCTTTGCCTCGTTGAAAGCCCGAGATGAGATCTGCTTGAGTGGAGGTCTCCTACTCTGCCTAGTGCCTTGGCTTGCTGGGTGACTTCATGTCTTTTCTACATTTGGAGAAGATCAAACACACCACTAGGGTGTTGGTGGATGGGTTCTAACTGAGATGGCAGCCATTCATTTTATGTTTTTAACAATATTTTATTCTGAACGTAAACAACAATGACACCACATTCCATCAAAACAAAGTTCATGTACAGTTTGTACATTTTCCCCCCTTTTAGTCCCCCCCCCTCTCCATCCCCCCCCCCCCACCCACTGAGATAAACAGCTCCTCAAATATCATCATGAATGGCCTCCACCGTACCTCGAAGCCCTCTTCCAGTTCCCTGAAGGCAAACTTAACCTTTTCCAACTGAAGAAACTCATGCAGATCTCCCAGCCAGGAAGCAATCCCCGCTGATGGATCTGACGTCCAATTCAAAATAATCTGTCGCCGGGCAATCAGAGAGGTGAGGGCTGCGATATCGGCCCCCTTCCCCTCCAGCAGCCCCGGCACCTCCGAAACCCAGGCTGGTCACGTTCGGGACTGAGTGGGCCAGTCAAAAAGGCCCGTGTGTTTGCGCACTTGAGGCAACTGAAGGTGGACGTGACCATGTTGCAGGATACACATTTGAAGGTGGGGGGTCAGATTAGGTTAAGGAAGGGATGGGTTGGACAGGTGTTCCATTCGGGGTTAGAATTTAAAACAAGGGGGGTGGCGATCTTGGTTAATAAGAGGGTGGCGATCGAGGTGGGGAATATAGAGGCGGACCCGGTTGGGGGGGGGGGGGGGGGGGTGGGGGGCGTAGATATGTCATGGGTAGTGGCAAGCATGAGGGCATGGCTGTGGTATTGGTAAATATATATACCTTGAACTGGGATGATGTTGAGTTTGTGAGACGGGTACTGGGGAAGATCCCGGACCCAGATTCACATCAACTGATTATGAGCGGAGATTTCAATACGGTCCTGGATCCAAGGTTGGGCCGGTTGAGTTCTAGGTCTGGGAAGGTATCAGTGATGTACCATCAATTGGACGCGAGACACGATGAAGATCCAAACTGTGGCTTTAATCAGCTAGTTGTTAGCCCGGTGGTCGACTACAGAGAAAGGCTGACCGCCGGGAAACCTGGGTACTTCTGAGGCAGGGTCTACTTGCTTCTCGACCAATTGGTGAGCAGTCACATGACTAGTCCCGGCCAATCAGACGAGAGGCACATAACCAGCCAGAGCCAATGGGAAACCAATGCTCTGCACCAATGGCAGTGCTCCCACTCATATCACCACAATCAGCTATGGCTAAGGAGCTCCGGGGGTTCATGGAGCACATGGAGGGGGTCGATCTGTGGAGTTTTGGGAGGCCGAGGAGTAAGGAATATTCATTCTACTCCCATGTGCATAAGGTGTATTCCCGGATAGACTTTTTCATTATGGATAATACTTTGCTGGCTGAGGGGGTAGATGCTGAATATTCAGCAAAAGTGGTATCAGACCATGCCCCACACTGGGTGGACTTGCAAGTTAGCAAGGGAAAGGCCCAGCACCAGCAATGGTGGTTGGATATGGGGCTGATAGCGGAGGAGGAAGCGTGTGAGCGGGTGAGGGAGGCCATTCGGGGATATATAGGGATCAATGACACGGGTGAGGTCTCGGTGGGGGTCGTTTGGTTACCAGGGGGGGGGAATTCATTTCAATTCGGGCCCATAAGGAGAAGGCTGAGCGGGTGGAGTTGGACTGGTAGGCAAAATTTTACAGGTGAACAGGAGATATGCGGAGTCTCCGGATGACGGGCTTTTGAAAGAGCGACCGAGACTGCAGCTAGAATTTGGGCACCTGTCCACAGGTAAGGTGGTGGGACAGCTGAGGAGGATAAGGGGCGCGGTTTATGATTTGATTTGATTTATTATTGTCACATGTATTAGCATACAGTGAAAAGTATTGTTTCTTTCATGCTGTACAAAAAATGGATACCGTACATAGGGAAGGAAGGAGAGACTGCAAAATATAATGTTAAGGTAATAGCAAGGTGTAGAGAAAAGATCAATTTAATACGAGGTAGGTTCATTCAAAAGTCTGATGGCAGTAGGGAAGAAGCTGTTCTTGAGTTGGTTGATACGTGACCTCAAACTTTGGTATCTTTTTCCTGACGGAAGAAGGTGGAAGAGAGTATGTCCGGGGTGCGTGGGGTCCTTAATTATGCTGGCTGCCTTTCCGAGGCAGCGGGAATTGTAGACAGATGGGAGGCTGGTTTGTGTGATGGATTGAGCTACATTCACAACCTTTTGTAGTTTCCTGCGGTCTTGGGCAGAACAGGTTCCATACGAAGCTGTGATATAACCAGAAAGGAAAAATACGGGGAAAAAGCCAGCAGGATGCTGGCACACCAGCTGAGGAACCAGGAGGTGGCAAGAGAGATTGGGAAAGTGAGGGATACAGGGGGGAAAGATGATTCTGGATCCAGCGCGGGTGAATGATGTGTTTCAGGTGTTTTACAGTGAATTGTATAAATCGGAACCCCCAGCCAGGGAGGAGGGGATGAAGCGATTTCTGGGAGGCTGGAGTTCCTGAGGATAGGTGAGGAGTTGGTGGAAGGTTTGGGAGCCCCATTTGGGTTTGGGGAGGTTATTTGTGTTGGGGTGATGCAATCGGGCATAGTCCCGGACCAGACGGATTCTCAGGTGAGTTTTATAACTCTTCTGGTCAAAGGAGCTGGGAGTTCCCCCCCCCCCCCTCCCCCCCCCCCCCCCCTCCCCCCCCCCCCCCCCCCCCCAATGTTATCGCTGCATCGATTTCCCTTATTTTGAAACGGGATAAGGATCCGGATGGCTGTGGGTCGTATCGGCCAATCTCCCTGCTAAATGTGGATCCAAAATTGCTGGCAATGATCTTGGCCACAAGTATAGAGGATTGTGTTCCGGGGGTAATAGGGGAGGACCAGACAGGATTTGTTAAGGGATGACACCTGACGTCCAACATCAGGCGGCTCCTTAACGTAATAATGATGCTTGTGGAGGGGCGGGAGGTCGTGGTAGTGGTGGCCATGGATGCAGAACAAGCCTTTGATCGGGTGGAGGGAGTGGAAATATATGTGGGAGGTCCTGGGAAGGTTTGGGTTTGCGCAGGGATTTGTGGATTGGGTCCGGTTGCTATTTCAGGCACCGGTGGCAAATGTAAGGCCAAACCGAGTTTGATCGGAATATTTTAGCCTGTGTCAGGGGATGAGACAGGGGTGTCCACTCTCCCCACTATTGTTTGCCCTGGCCATAGAGCCATTGGCAATGGTGCTGCGAGCATCAAACATTTGGCAGGGGATAATGAGAGGGGGGTGGAAAATAGGGTCTCGCCCTACGCGGACGACCTGCTCCTTTACATAATGGACCCGTTGGGGAGGATTGTAGGAACTATGGAGATATTAGAGGAATTTGGACGGTTCTCAGGGTACAAACTGAATATGGGCAAGAGTGATTTTTTTGTGATCCAGGCAAGGGGACGGGAGAGGAGACTGAGGGAGTTCAAGGTGGTGGGGGGAGTTTTTAGTACCTGCATATTCAAGTGGCATGGGACTGGGGTCGGCAAATAAGAACAATAACAAAACCCAACTTTCATGGACATAATTCCTTCATCCCAAGTCACCATTCAGCTCTCCCCTAGCTTATGATCCCTAATAAAGTAATTTGCCTCCTCTGGCGTCCCAAAGTAATATTCCCGGCCATCATAGGTTAGCCAAAGTCTGGCCGGGTACAACACCCTGAATCAAATCTGTTGCCGGTACAGCATTGCCTTGTCCTTGTTGATCCCTGCTCGCATCCTGGTCGACTCTGCTCCAATGTCCAGATATATCCAGACTTGATTTCCCTCCCGTTCACAGACCCGTTTCGCCTTGGCCCACTTCAGGATCTTTTCTTGGTCCAGAAATTGCCCGCGGCAGCTCCCCCACTCTCGGTTTCTCCCTCAGAGACCTATGTACCTGGTCCACATCTGAGGCCTTTTCCAACACCTTCTCCTCTAAAAACCTGGCCAACATCCTCACAAGATAGTTTGTGCCGCTTGTTCCCTCCATTCCCTCCGGTAGACGCACAAACCACGGGTTTTGTTGCCTGGACCTATTCTCCTGGTCCTCCACCTTTGATTGCAGCGACTTGCACAGATCGGCCAGGAGCATCATCTCCGCTTCCAAAGATACCATACGGTCACTCTGATTGGTCACCACCTTCCCCACCTCCCGAATCGTCACCCTCTGCGTATCGAGGCACTTTTCCACCTGATCCAAGGTTTCATGAAGAGGTGTCACTGCCCCCCAATCACCTTTGACCAGTCACTCTGCATCTCTCTCCTGCTGGAAAAACTCCTCTATAATCAGAGAGCCACAGAAAAATATAGTGCAGAGAAGGTCCTTCGGCCCATCGAGTCTGCACCGCTGCGTGAAAGACACCTGATCTGCCAATCCTAATCCCATTTGCCAGCACTTGGCCCGTGGCCTCGAATGTTAAGACGTGCCAAGTGCTCATCCAGGTACTTTTTAAAGGATGTGAGCAACCTGCCTCTACCACCCTCCCAGGCAGTGCATTCCAGACCGTCACCACCCTCTGGGTAAAAAGCTTCCTCTCAAATCCCCACTGAATCTCCCGCCACTCACCTTGAACTTGTGTCCCCTCATAACCGACCCTTCAACTAAGGGGAATTAGCTTCAACTCCTCAATGGGAGGCCTGTGCCACATTCGGACAATGTGGGAGGGGGGGGAGGGGGTTGTGCCAACTGTGTGCCAATATTGGGTCTGATGCTCTGTATAGGGTAAGGGTGTGGAAAACATGTAAAGAGGATCTTTGCTAATCATTGAAGGTGGAATGTGGATGTTAATTATTTACCAGCGGGCATTGGCTGTTCTCAGATGATCTGATTCTGAGTCACTTTTACTATTGGCCTTAAGCAGGAGTGATGTTTTTCAAAGCTGACTGACAGATTAACAGTTCAGTATATTCAAGAATGGGGGATTGGTTAGGTTAGTTGACTGGACAACTAACATGTGGATCAAATTAATATCAGCAGCATAAGATCAGAAGTGGGGCTGTTTAGTGATAAATGCTCACTGTTCAGTACAAGTTGCAACTCCTCAAGATACTGAAGCAGTCCGTGTCTGTGTGCAGCAAGACCTGGATAGCATCCAGATGTGAGCTGACAGGTGGCAAGTAATATTCACATCATACAAGTGCCAGGCAATGACCATCTCCAAGAAAAGAGAATCTAATCATCGCTCCTTGACATTCAATGGCACTGCTATCACCGAATTCCCTACCATCAACATCCTGGTGTTTACCAGCAATCAGGAAGTTCAGAAATATAACTGGACCAGCCATAGGGTGATTTTTAAAAACATTCATTCATGGGATGTGGGCATTGTTGGTGAGGCCAGCATTTATTACTCATCCCAAATTGCCCTTAAGAAGATAGTGGTGAGGGCAGCACGGTGGCCTAGTGGTTAGCACAACCGCCACACAGCGCTGAAGTCCCAGGTTCGATCCCGGCTCTGGGTCACTGTCCGTGTGGAGTTTGCACATTCTCCCCGTGTCTGCGTGGGTTTCGCCCTCACAACCCAAAAATGTGCAGAGTAGGTGAATTGGCCACGCTAAATTGCCCCTTAATGTGAAAAAATAATTGGCTAATCTAAATTTAAAAAAAAGAAAAAAAAAAGAAGATAGTGGTGAACTGCTTTCTTGAACTGTTGCAGCCCAGCTGGATAAATGCCCAATCCCGAGAACTGAAGAACTGTTTGCAAAGCTGGCAGGAGATCAATTTTACACAAAGAGGGATATGAATTATGCGTACCAGCAACTCGAATTAGATGACATTTCCCGGGGGTCTGTTTGATACACACACACAAAGGCCTATTCCAGTACATTCGCCTGCTTTTAGGTGTGTCTTTGGCATGTGCACTATTCCGAAGAACAATGGAGAGTCTACTACAGGGGCTAGCATGGGTTGTAGTATACCTTGATGATGTCCTTATAACTAAATTGACAGAGGCCAAACATCTAGTAAACTTAGAGAAGATGTTAAAAAGATTTCAGGAGGCTAGATTTTGCCTGAATAAAGAGAAGTGCTTCTTTCAAGCCACTGAGGTGACCTACCTGGGGCACCATGTAGATGCACAAGAATTACACCCATAGAAGACAAGGTCAAAGCGATAAAGGAGGCACCTGCCCCACAAACACAACTGAACTCAAGTCATTTTTGGTGATGGTGAACTCCGATGGACGATTTTTACCAAACTTATCGACGGTATTGGCACCCTTGCATATTTGGCTAAGAAACACCATTGTTGGTCTTGGAAGGCTTCCCAGGAGGAAGCTTTCAACAAAGTAAAACAATTGTTGCATTCTTCAAACCTGTTAATACACTTCAACTCAACTGAAGAACTGATATTAACCTGCAATGTCCCTCTGCATAGTGTTGGTGCACCGTTGTCCCATGAGATAGTTGACAACTCTGAAAGACCGATAGGTTACGTGTCAAGAACCCTCTCAGAGGCCGAAAAAGCCTGCTCATAAATCAAGAAGGAAGGACTTGATGTGTTAGGCAGGTTGGTTCGATGTGGACTGCACTCGATGCAGGGAAGTTAGAAACAGACGTCTAACACTGGAGAAGATCCAACACTGTTTTATTCAACTATAGAACTGCTATACATATTCAGCTGTGGGTCGACACTATACTGATCTGACTGGAGACTTTGTACTAGCCTGACCAGACTTACTAGCTACCGCATGGTGTTTGCACTTGCTAGCTCGTGGACTCTGACTGTCTCAGTAGCTGGGTCGCGAGAGAGCAGGAAACCGAGTGCCCTCTGGCTTTATAGTGGTAGTGTCCTGTCTGGTGATTGGCTGTACTGTGTTGTATGCTTACTGGTCATTCTATGTGTCAATCACTGCCTGTCTGCATCTCATTATATACATGAGTGGATATTATGACAGGACTATCAATAGTCTTGCCGAGAAATTCCACCAGATTTATAAATGTCCGACTCATGTAAATAATGTTTAGTTAATATTTAGGACTGGGTAAATTAGTTATTGAAGATTGTGCAAAGGTGTTAACGGGGGAGGGATGTGGTGATTGTCCCTTTAAGGGCAACACAGCAGAATAAGGGTCACATGGTGACGAAGAAGGAGTCAGAGTGCAGAGTTACGCCAAGCAGAGACGTTTTGGGAGCTGGCTGTACAATTCTTATAAATAAATACCTTTTTCATCCTCTGATGAAGTCTGTGAAAGTGTATCTTTACATGTTCCTATTTTACTTTTTTTCTGTCTTGTTTTTCTTTCTCTTTTAATCTAATCTTTCTTTCCCTCTTTATTTCTCTTTCTGTTTCAATTGGGTCCTAATTCATCATTCCTCCAAATCCTTCTGCGTTTTTCATTATCATTGACGAAGGAGGGGTGCTGTTGTTCACGAGGGTCCTAAATGTCCCATTGATTTCACTTGACCCGGATCAGTTCTCACTTCCAGCAATTTGTAGCACAAAATAAAAATCATTTTGAAAGTTGAGGGGGAAAAGTATTATTGATCAAGCACATTGCAGGGTGCCTTGCTCCAACATAACTGCACCATTGAAGTCAGAGAAATTAGTCCATTTGGAGAGTAACTGCAGGCTACTTGTAGTTTCCAGTTCTTAGAATCCGGTGTTAATTTGGTTGAACAATAAGTAGTCTGCCCATTGAAGAAAGTTCTCAGGAAACTTTAATAATTAAAGGTATTTTCAAAAATGCGATAAAGAGAAAATTATCTTGTATAAAAAATCTCGTGAGAAGCCGTGACACCCACATATATCCCACCCATGTGAAACAGGGCTTCATTTCTAAAAAGGTTTCCACCCAGAAGCTGATAACTATTTGTCAATGTCTCTTGTTAAAGTATTATTGGTTGAAACCATGAGGCTACATGCCTTGTCTCATGGTGTGATTTTAGTTCATTTGCATTCTTGGAATGTTTCCGAAAAACTTTTGTTCATAGTTTACTGTAGGATTGGCAGTGTAATCGCTGACCTTCAGGAATTGGATTCTTTCAATTAATGAAAGGCTCGTCCGCCCTTAGAAAATAACCAAGTGCGAGCAGTATAGTGCTGTGTAGTAGGTTCTCAAAGCTGAAAATTACTGGTGAGAGTGTCTGCGTTTTACCTCGCATTGTCAGATACATATTTAACTGTCGTGGCTCTCTTTACAATTTCTAGTACAGTCCTAGTGATCTGGTAAATTCACAGCATTTATTTAAACATTATTTTCTTTTTTTTAAAAGCACAACTATTATGTTCAATGAAACTCTCCACTGTTAATTAACTAATCAAATCCTGTCTGTGTTTCCATTGAAGAGTTGCAAGTCTCTATTGCTTTGATAAGGAGATGACTTCATCCATTTCTCTGAACTAATTTTCACTTTATTTCCAGTTATAATAATCTTTATTGTCACAAGTAGGCTTACATTAACACCGCAATGAAGTTACTGTGAAAAGCCCCGAGTCGCCACATTCCGGCGCCTGTTCGGGTACACAGAGGGAGAATTCAGAATGTCCAATTCACCTAACCAGCACGTCTTTCGGGACTTGTGGGAGGAAACCGGAGCACCCGGAGGAAACCCACGCAGACACTGGAGAAAGTGCAGACTCCGCAGAGACAGTGACCCAAGCCGGGAATAGAACCTGGGACCCTGGCACTGTGACACTGTGACGCAACAGTGTTAATCACTGTGGTACCGTGCCGCCCTGGGAAATGATTTGCTCCTGGACAATTTTTCATCTTGATTTAAACTGGCCACATTAAGCTGCATGAAAACAGCACAATAATGTTCCTATCTCTGATTTTTCCTCTTCCTTTTAAAAAAAAATGTTTTTATTAAAGTTTGTCCATTTTATACACTGGACATTCGGAAGGATATATGTGATGGTTACAATTTACAAGCCACTTTCCCCTGTACTGATCTCCTCTTTCCCCCCCCCCCCACCCCGTTCTCCTCCCCCCCCCCCCCCCCCGTTCTCCCCTTCCCCCCCACCCCTCCATTTGTTGGCTCAGGGTCCTTTCCTGGATTACTTACTGTACAAAGGGCAGTTTCTGCTATTCATCCACATGTGAGTTGTGTCTTCCCCTTCCCTTCCTCCCCCTTTTGTCGATTGGTCTCACCCCCTTCTTCTTCCCCGCCCCCCTCTGTTTTCAGCATTTCTTTGGTGGTTCTGTTTCTTGTGTACTTGTTCTAGGCCCCTTGATCTCAGTATTGGCTGTTTACCAACCCCCCCCCCCCCCCCCCCCCCCCCCCCAGCTGCCACCCACCCCCACACCACCCTCCTTTTTTGACCTGCAGATGTCGGAATTCATTTCCATTTGGTAGTCCCAGTCTTCGCTTTTGCTTGAGAAGGCTCCAAACTCTCCCAGGAGTTTTATGATCCCTTCCATGCTGCTTCATTTGTCTGAAACGTAGAGGAGCAGGTTATCCACATACCGTGAGACTCTGGGCTTTCCACCTCCACTTCGGGTTCCCTTCCAGCTTCTCACCGCTCTGAGGGTGATCGCCAGCGGCTCATTGCCGGGCGAACAAGAGTGGGGACAGCAGGCATCACTGACTTGTGTCTTTGTGCAGCTGGCAGTATTCAGAGCTGGTGGTGTTGGTCCGATCGCTTGTCTTGGGGGCGTTGTTTAGAGTTTCACCCATGAGGTAAATCCTGTCCCTAGCCCAATCCCCCGAAGGACTCTAGTACCTCAATGAGGTATTTCAACTCAACTCTGTCAAACGCCTTTTCTGCGTCGAGGGAAATGTTCACCTCTGGTGTTCTGTCCCTGGATGGGGTCATTATTATGTTCAGCAGTCGTCTGATGTTCGCAGTTAGTTGTCTACCTTAACAAAGCCCGTCTGGCCCTCTGAAACCACCTCTGGTACGCAGTTCTCCAGCCGCTTAGCCAGGACTATTGCGAGTATTTTCACGTCCATATTGAGCAGCGAAACGAGGTTGTATTATCCGCATTCCATTAGGTCTTTGTCTTTTTTGGGTATCAGTGATATGGCTTCTGTTAGCGTAGGAGGCAGGATGCCCCTCGCTAGTGAGTCTGCAAACATATCCTGCAGGGTCAGTCCCAGCACAAAGGTTTTGTAGAGGTGCGCTAGGAACTGTTGGGTCCTGGCGCCTTCCCTGCCTGCATGGAGTTGATGCTCTCCATGACCTGTCCCAATCCTAGTGGTGCTTCTAGCATCTCTGTCGTCATTCCCCATGACTGGCAGATCCAATCCACCGGGGAACTGTTTAATGCTGAGACCCCGTTGGGGAGGTCAGAGGTGTATAGTCCCCGGTAGAAAGCCTTGAACGCTTTGGTGACTTCTTTTGGTTCGACAACCTGTCTGTCTCTGCTATTCTTCACCGAGGCTATTTCTTTTGTGGGTGCCTGCTTTCTCAGCTGGTGAGCCAGAAGCCTTGCCTCCATGCTCATAAAAGGTTGCCCGAGCAGAGTTGGTGTACTGCTTTCCTGGTGGATAGCAGGTTAAAGGCCATTTGTAATTTTTTCCTCTCCACTAGAAGCTCCACGGTCAATCTCCAGAATGGAGTCAATCAATTGTTGCCTACCCACCTTCTGTTCCCTATCTCTGTGTGCTTTACAGGCGATAATTTCTCCCTTAATCACAGTTTTCCGTACCTCCCAGAATGTGGAAGTTGAGACTTCCCCCTTCCAGTTGTTCGTAACGTACTCGCCTATGACCAGCGATGTTTTCCAGCAGAAGACCCTGAAAGGCCAAGAGGGCCGTGTTCGACCTCTATGTGGGGTATTGGGCACGACCCATATAATGTGAAGCATGGTTGGAGATTACGATAGCAGAGTATCCGCTCTTACTATGTCTGGAAACACGTATTTCCCCATTACAAAGAAGTCAATATGGGTATAGACATTGTGTACTGGCGAGAAAAACGAGAATTCCTTCTCACTGGGTGCATGAATCGCCATGGGTCCACTGCCCCCATCTGTTCCATAAAGGTTCCCAGTTTCCTAGCCATACCTGCCGTTTTCCCCGTCCTGTGGTTCGATCTGTCCGTCAGTGGGTCAGGTACACAGTTAACGTCTCCCTCATGATCAGTTGTGCCTATCTATGTCGGGGATTTCCGCCATGGTCTTCTTTATAAACTCCGTGTCATCCCATTTGGGAGCGTACATGTTTATCAGGACTACCTGGATGCTGCTGACCATGATGTACCGTCCCCTTGGGTCAGTAACCGTCTTTGTCACTGTGAACATCGTCCTCTTGCTTATCAGTATGGCTACCCCCCGGCTCTTGTCCCATAGCAGGAATGATACCTGTGTCCCTTCCTTACCCATAGTCGGTCCTTCTCCCTGAGGTGTGTCCCTTGGAAGAAGTCTTTGTCAGCTTTCATATGTTTCAGATGGGTGAAGGCTCTGGATCTTTTCACTGGGCCGTTAAGTCCCCTGATGTTCCAAGTGACTATCCTGATGGGGGGGTTTTGTTTTCCCTCCCTCCTGTGGGATTAACTGTATCTATCTTGTAGATACACCCTTGCACCCCGGGGCTTTCCTTTGTTAGGGGGCTTTCCAAAATGGCCACGGTCACCATCCCCACCATGAGGCCTGGCTCCTGTGCTCTGGGGTTCCCTTTGTCCAGGAGCCACCCAACATGGTCGCCAACTGTGTGTATGCCATGTGGGTAAGCCCCTGCATTCGGGGTTTCCTTTTGTTTAAGGATCCTCTGAAGTGGCTGCTTACAGTGCAATCTAGTTCCATGTTTCTGAGATTAGCATGCTGAAGCCAGTCTAGAGCCCTCCCCCCCCCCCCCCCCCCCCACTTATCACTTTGGCCCCTCCGTGTTTTTGATCCCCCTACCCCTCTAGCTGAACCCCGTATTTGCCCTCTTCGTCTTTTTGTCTAACCCCTGCTTCCCCACCCCCACCCTGCTGTTGTGTGTCTCCCCACCACAGCCAGACGCTCTCTCCCCGGTAGGAGATATGCCGCGGCCCCCCTCTCACTCATACCTCCTGCCGCTAGCTTTCCGCTCGTGTGGTGGCCCCCCCTCCCAGGGTCGATCTATCCCCCTCTTATGCCCATCTCCTGGTGTCTCTTCTATTCCTTCCTCACCCACAACTGGGCTCTGCTGCCCTCACCCCCTCCTTCCGACGAGCGGGTTCCTCTGTTCACAGAGAGGCGATGCAGTCCTGCTCAAAATTATACATTGATTTCCTTCACCTCCTCAGTTCCTTCCTCATCACTGCTTCTCTTGCTGTCTGTCCAAAACGTTCTTACGAACAAACTCATCCGTCTCTGCCGGGGCAATAAAACAATGTTCTTTGCCCCATTATGTTACCGAGAACCTGGCTGGGAATAGCATCCCGAATCTGACTTTGTTTTTATATAGGACCGACTTTGTATGATTAATTTCGCCTTACGTTTTACCAGGTCGGCCCCAATGTCCAAGTAGACTCTGATTTTATGTCCCTCCCAGCTGCATGCCTTCATCTGCCAAGCCCAGCGAAGGATCCTTTCCCAGTCCTGGTATTTGTGCAGCTTGTCTATGACTGCTCTTGGCTGCTCCCCCATCAATGGCTTTGGTCGGAGTGACCTGTGAGCCCTGTTGATCTCCGGCGGTTTGGAGAAGCTGTCCTTCCCCAATAGGTTGCCTAGCATTTGGGCCACATAGTCAGTTGGGTCCCTATCTTCGATTCCCACCGGCAGGCCCATTATTCCGATGTTTTGCACCTCGACCGATTCTCCTGGTCCTCGCTCTTCTCTTTCAGGCTCCCCTGGGTTGCCACAAACCTCTTGACCTCAGCTCCAGGGTGACAATTTGGTCACTCTGGTCCAATGATGCTTTTTACAGCTCCCATAACGTGTTACCCTGGGATGCCGGCCTCTTTCCCATGCCGCTGAGAACCGTCTGCCTGTCGCTAGCACCTCCACCATCACCACCTTGACTGCCGCCTTTATCTCGGCCTTGACATCATCGCTCATCGCATTCAGTTCCCTGGTGTCCCTGCGGTCTCTCAAGCTGCTGCTTCCTGGCATTTTTGTCATCCGTGTTATTGTTGAGGGTGAGGGGGATGTTTTAGTCCTATTTTGAGGGCTAAATTCGGTCAAAAGTTCCCATTTTGTTGTCTTATGAAGGAAAGCCACCTGATGTGCGACTAAATCCCCATCACTGGAAGTCAATTTTTCCTCTTCCTATTGGCAAGCCATCTGGAATTTAATCTTCATCACCCAATCTCCTGGAGTTTAGGAATTCAGAGCAAAACAATGTCTCTTCATGATGTGGCATGACATTTTTCCACTCTAGTGCTCAGAATCTAACATTTCACAGACTATGAATTTCTTTTATCCACCTTAGTTTATTGAACAAAATATCTTGCATGTGTTGAACAATGTGGATTAACCCCTCAATTCCTTTTGAAGGTTTAACATTTTGAAACAAATCTAAGTTGAACAGAACATAATTCAATCTGAAGATGACCTGTCAAGACTTGAAATATAGATGACTCTTCAGATATCAGTGTGCACAAGCCATGTGCTTGATGGAGAGTTTGGGTTAGCCCTGTGCCAGATTTCATGGATCTCTGCTGCACTGACATATTTAATGAATATTATGCCAGGTACATGTGATGTGAGATAGAGGTAAGAGCTCCCCACTGTCTCCTTTCCCCCTTTATCCACCCGCAAAGAGCCTGTGGCCCTTTGAAGAAGCTCCACAAATATCAGCCCAACATAAAAGGGGAGACATCTGCTGAACCGGGCAAAATGGCTGCTCGAGGAAGAGGTCAAGGAAAATTTGGCCTAATTATCTTTATGTGCAGGCATTGACAACATCAATGCTGGGAATCAAGGTCTTGTATGTTACTGAACTTAATTAATTAAAAAAAAAATTCAAAATCCTGAACGAACCTAAAAATCTCTAAAGGCACTCCAGACTATTTTGCAGGTAAATGTCGTGTTTAATTTGTTTCAATCAGCCACTCGTCTTTCCAGGTGTGGTTATGTCAAAGCATATCCTACATTATTCGTGATGTGTGTCTGAGGAACATCAGCTTGGATAATTTCTGACATAGTAATGGAGTATAATTTTCTCATTTATTTGTACACTTTTATAATCATTATAATTATGTCTTTGGCAAACATAGGATGAGTCTGGAGCTGAGAGTCTGAAAATTTTGCACGCATTCCGTTACTCCTGGAAGCCTGAAATGAGTTGGGATGATTTTGGATGGTGGGATATAGGGATCGCCAGCGCGTAACTATGGTAGGTTCAGAATTGTCAGTCGGCTTTTCCACAACAGAACAAAGGGAGATTTTAAACATCAAGGTTGCTGTATCATCCTTTTTGCCTAATTTTAATCAGAAGGCTACTACCAATTTATGACCTTTGTTTTTAAAGTGCAACTTTGGAAAATGAAGTAAAACCATAATAGACTGGCAGTATTGAAGTTGCTTCCTATTAAATACTGATGCTGTTTTATTCTTGTGTGCGCAATCATGCATTTAGAATTTTAAGTTTTTCCCACCATCTTTTTGCCATAGAATTGAAAGGGGATCAAACCCTAATTAGATTTCCTGGGTAACTGCTGGAATTCTCATATCATTTCAATAACGAAAGCTTTTATTGCATTTCAGCACCCTGAATAAAACTCTTACATTTGCATTCTGTCAAATTTCAAAAAGTGCTTCCACTCACTTTGTACTGGAATGTGAAGATAAAATGTTAATAAAACAAAAGCTACTGACCATTTTGCTCTACACCATGACGACTACAAGTAAGTCAGTTGTTCAGTTAGCTCATTGTAAATCATATTATTGTAAGTCTTATCTGAAAGCCATGACGGACACCATGGTGATATCTTAGCAACGCAGCACTGTAGCTAGCCATACTAATCACAATGACTGCCCACCTTATGTGGATCAACAGGGCCACCTAGTGTTTGGTGTAGATTAAGCAACTTGGAATTTTAAGCAGGTGTTCAGATGCACAAAAAACATTTCTGTTCACTATTCTACAATGGCAAAAGGGAAAATTTCAATTGTGGTCATTTTTAAGCTTGCAAATATTTATAACTAAGCTAATGTGGAAAACTATAGTCTGGATTTTACCTTTGCCATCCAGTGCAGGAAGAGGATGAATGATCACATCAGCTCTGCCAGGGTAAGTCACGATAGCACAGTGGTTAGCACTGTTGCTTCACAGCTCCAGGGTCCCAACATTAATTCCCAGCTTGGGTCACTGTCTGTGCGGAGTCTGCACGTTCTCCCCGTGTCTGTGTGGGTTTCTTCCGGGTGCCCCGGTTTCCTCCCACATTCCAAAGATGTGCAGGTTAGGTGGATTGACCATGCTAAATTGCCCTTAGTGTCCAAAACGTTTAGGTGGGGTTACTGGGTTACGGGGATAGGGTGGAGTGTGAGCTTAAGTGGGGTGCTCTTTCCAAGGGCCGATGCAGACTCGATGGGCCGAATGGCCTCCGTCTGCACTATAAATGCTATGATTCAACTCCCTCCAATATCAAGCTGTCATAATGGCATCATGCAATCAAAGGACTACTCTCTTCAAGGACCTCACACTTCCAATAGCAGGGTACCAAATCACCGCTGATTATCTCACGGAAACTTTCCCATTTTCACCACCCTGTCTATCATGTTTCCCACATTCCATCCTCAGCCCTCCTGGGCAGGGTTCACCACACACAGGGGAATGCATGTTTACCCACCTCTGCTCCATCCCTTCTCATCACATGCCTTTCTTTTGTCACAACAGACGGGAAAGATCGCAGATGGGAGAGGGACGGCTGATATCAGACCCCTCATGGAATTCACGGAGGATGCCACCAAGATGGTTGGGATGACAGGAATAGCTCCTGTGGGGAAGGAGAGATTGGATTGTCTCAGCATGGATCACACTTCCATCAGTTCATTATATCCTGACAATCACAGCGAGTGACATGCAGTCAAATATCGCTCATGCTCATCAAATCTCTATTTTATAGGCACCAGCAGATCGAAGCCCACAAGACAGCCCAGCACAAGCCCCATTCCCCTGACCACATCTGAAGAGAGAGCTGAGGAAGGCGATCACCGTGCTCACCCGCACGCTCCACCAGCCCAGAGACAAACACCTCGATGAGGCACAGCTCTAGCTTAGACTCGGGTTCACCAGCTGGAGAACACCTCACAGACACGTCCCAGCAGCAGTCATGTCCTGCCGGATTTGAACGTGGCCTCACACCCCATGGCCACACACCCTGGTGGGCACCATCAAGATGTAGGCCGGGGCTCTGGGGCATCCACAGGAAGGATGAGCATCAGCGTGAGGCCTCCTCTCAGCACACTCCAAGGGTGCACATCCACTCACAGTCACCTCTGTCTGGGCTAATCCACTCAAGCTGCTCATGCCAAAGAGGGTGCATCGATCCCTGAGAAGGAAACCTTTATCAGGCCAGGGCCCCCCAGGCCTCGGGCCTGCAGGGGACATCTGTCAAGGTCATCACAGGTATCAGAATGTAGCAGTCAGCAGGCTGCCTCCACGCCTGTTGTGGATGGCAGGGCTGTACCCAGGTATAGTGTTAGGCAAATATTTGGTTTTGGAAAATGAAGAAATTCTGAATTCATTTTTGTGAATTCACAGGTGTGCTGCCATTGTAAATATAATCTCTGTAAATACATTCGATGTTTCTGTGAATAGTCTGGTCAACTGAAGGGCATCATGGACCAATGCAGATCATGGCCTGGTGAATCACGAGGCCTGAAGGTACAAGTGGGTTGTTTTCAATGGGAATGGTTGCACATTCCTGCAAAGGAAAGGGAATGGCCTTGAGGGCGAGAAAAAATGTGGCCATCTCCACTTGCCTTCACTTTACTTCTCCTGGAACCTGTCAGTGATATAAGTGTCACAGGCATCTCTCCTACATCTTGCTGCCTCCATGGCGTTGTTACATTCATACTGGCCCTCAACGCCTTCTTGATGTTCCTGGACCGCCGGATCTTCATCCTCCGATGAGCCCTCATCCTCCCTCAGTTCACGCTCTGGCAAGGGATCACCTCTTTGCATTGCCAGATTGTGAAGAACATAACAAACAGCTCTATCCACCTGAATGATCCAAGCATTTGATGTGTATCTTCAGAATTCCTATGGCCTGCTCTATTTGGGATTGTCTGGAGCTGTGAGTAGCATTGTAACTTTCCTCGGAATGACTCTGAGGGTGATGCACCTCTGTCAGCAACCAGCATCTCAGTGGGTATCCCTTATCTCCAAGCATCCAGACGTACTGGTCCCTCGAAAATTCCAGGCACTTGGGAGTGACTCAGGATGCAGGAGTCAATTCCCAAAGTACTGTGCACAAATGTGCAGGATATTCTCCTGATGGTCACACACCAGTGGAACCTTCATGGAATGGTAGCTCTTGCGGTTGATAAACATTAGGGGCTGCTGCCATGGAGCCCTGAAAACCACATGGGTTGAGTCTATTGCACCCTGTACTCTATCCCGCCCATGATTTACCAGTAAGAAGTCTTACAACACCAGGTTAAAGTCCAACAGGTTTGTTTCAAACACGAGCTTTCGGAGCACGGCTCCTTCTTCAGGTGAATGGAAAGGCTTGTTCCAGAAATGTTTATATAGACACAGTCAGAGATGCCCCGGAATGCGAGCACCTGCAGGCAATCAAATCATCAAAGATGCAGAGAGAGAGGTAACTCCAGGTTAAAGAGGTGTGAATTGTCCCAAGCCAGTTCAGTCGGTAGGCCTCTGCAAGTCCAGGCTTGTTGGTGGGGGCCGAATGTAATGCGACATGAATCCCAGATCCCGGTTGAGTCCGCATTCATGCGTGCGGAACTTAGCTATAAGTTTTTGCTCAGCAATTTTGCGTTGTCGCGTCTCCTGAAGGCCTCCTTGTAGAATGCTGACCCGGAGATCAGAGGCTGAATGTCCTTGACTGCTGAAGTGTTCCCCAACTGGAAGGGAACAGTCCTGCCTGTTGATAGTTGCACGATGCCCGTTTATTCGTTGTCGCAGTGTCTGCATGGTCTCGCCAATGTACCACGCTTCGGGACATCCTTTCCTGCAGCGTATGAGGTAGACTACATTGGTCGAGTCGCACGAGTATGCGCCGCGTACCTGGTGGGTGGTGTTTCCACGTGTAATGGTGGTGTCCATGTCGATGATCTGGCATGTCTTGCAGAGATTACCCTGGCAGGGTTTTGTGGTGTTGTGGTTGCTGTTCTGAAGGCTGGGTAATTTGCTGCAAACAATGGTTTGTTTGAGGTTGCGCGGTTGTTTGAAGGCCAGTAGTGGGGGTGTGGGGATGACCTTGGCAAGATGTCCATCCTCGCTGATGATGTGTTGGAGGCTGCGAAGAAGATGTCGTAGTTTCTCCGCCCCAGGAAAGTACTGGACGACGAAGGGTACTCTGTCAGTGGTGTCCCGTGTTTGTCTTCTGAGGAGGTCGGTGCGGTTTTTTGCTGTGGCGCGGTGGAACTGTCGATCAATGAGTCGAGCGCCATATCCCGTTCGTACGAGGGCATCTTTCAGCATCTGTAGGTGTCTGTTGCGCTCCTCCTTGTCTGAGCAGATCCTGTGTATACGGAGGGCTTGAGGCAACAGCCTCAGTCCTCAACACCGACAACTGCCAATCTCCAGACGCAATTCTGCAACTCATCCGTTTCATTCTAGACCACAACGTCTTCACCTTCGACAACAAATTCTTCATCCAGACGCACGGAACAGCCATGGGGACCTTGTCAGGTCACCAGGTACGCGGCGCATACTCGTGCGACTCGACCAATGTAGTCTACCTCATACGCTGCAGGAAAGGATGTCCCGAAGCGTGGTACATCGGCGAGACCATGCAGACACTGCGACAACGAATAAACGGGAACAACAGTGCCTCCATTGCCAAATGATACGTTCAGATGTGTAAATGCTGATGTGCTGTGAATGTGATGTGAAGCAATCGGGTTAAGAATATCTCTGTTTCAGTGCTGAAAAATGCATTGATTTCCAATGGTTTTCTGCACTAGAAGGACTTCCTCATTTCTGTGGAGTAAGATTCCAAGGGCGGGATTCTCCATTCCCCGAAGCCGATTTCGTAATCGGCGATCGAGCGGAAAATCCCTTTTTATGACCGAATTGCGGGCGGCGCCTGCTTTTCAATGCTCCGCCCCCTTCCATAACGGCATCACCGAGGAGCGTGCCTCATTTCCCGTCGGCCTCCAAAGCAGGAAACACTCCCCATCCCCGCCACGGGACTTAATCCCAGATGGGAGAATTCTGCCTGATAGTCTAGCTCTCCAAACAAAACCCCTCAGTGGTCCGTTGAAGTAGAAGGCAGGCCCAGGCTGCACAGGCTACCCCAGGTCTTCCGAAAGACTTAACCGATGCGAAATGCAGGCACTTTAGCGTCTTTAAGATGCTCTTGGATCACGAGGAACCAATTACCTCCGATGACACTCTCCCCAGAATATACTTAGATGGAAACACATGGATTGATCATTGGAAAACATGTATAGCCACCTTGGGGAAACATGAGAATTAATAAACCCATATGGAATAGAGACTGCAGAATCATAATAACTCGGATCCCATTAATGCATTAACTCTCTTATTCAATAAGTTACTGCGGTTTCCTGAAGTTTGGTGGGAGGTGAGTGGTATGGTTCTTTTATAAGACTCAAAGACAGATGTTTTTAAGTGAATGGCCTTGGAAGCTCTATGAATACCAGGGAGATGTGATGTTCAGGTGGTGAAGATCATGCTTCTAATAGAATGTCTGATTAATAATCTGTCTCCATCCTCCCATGGAATTTGGGATTGTAGCTTCCTTTGACTTAAGAACCTCATGACATTGAGTCCCAGGTCTCTCAGTCACTGCAGAGATGAGTGACAATTCCAATGGCTGCCCATTTTCAATGAAGAAGTATGGGACCATAATGTGGCAGATCTGCTTAAGAGCCTAACGAAGTGCCTTTCCTGATCTAGGTGGGTACCCAAAACTTCTCTTTTGAACCTGACGAATCCTCTCAATTACTATGAAAGAACATCCTACCTAGGTCCACTCCTCCACCCTATCCCTGTAACCCCACCTAACCTACAGATCCTTGGACACCAAGGGGCAATTTAGCATGGCCAATCCACTTAATCTGCACATCTTCGGACAGTGAGAGGAAACCCATGCAGACATCGGAGAAAGTGCAAACTTCACACAGTCACCATGGTGGGAAATCAACCTGGGTCCCTGGTGCTGTGAGGCAGCTGTGGTAAGCACTGTGCCACTGTCACCCAGAATATATCTGGGCACTTGACTATTTTCCTGGAATAGAGCTACGTAACTTAGATGACTCATATTGTGGCAACTCCCAGAAAACCTGACATACATAAAGAATTTGCTGCTGTTCATCACAAACTATTTGATTCTTAAAGAAGTGAAATCACTTGGTTAACGGAATTCAATTTGTTCATTGTAATGCAATCTGTGCCCCATCTCACTGAATTCTGGGGAATCCAACAACATTGTAGAACTGAATAGATTTTTTTCACTGCTTTCATGGCATGGTACCAAAATGTAACAATGTGTAAGCTTTCTTAAAGGTGGGAAGGTTGAACATCATAGAGATTCTCCTGCTTTCCATCATAGCTTTGGAATTGAAGAGAAATGCCAGATGAGACTTTTGCTGATACTTCATTGAAGAAATGAAATGACAGACCCTGAGGAACTTTTACCAGGAAGCTGAACACTGGACCCTCGCACACTCCTCCAATAGCTGCCTGGAGTAATCCAATGGGATGCAAGATGAGAACTGAACTCAGTTTGATTGGCAGTCACCAAAATGTTTAGGCTTTTGACCTCACTGCCATTCATGGTACAGAAGTTGGAACAATTTATCTGTGGCATTATTGGTGAATATAATAAGGAGAATTCTTCAGGCATTGGTAACACTGGTGATATGGGGTTGGATTGTCCAATTCTGGTGCAATATTCCATTGCTGGCGTGGGAACGGTGGCATTTTACACCAGACAAACTGGCGCAAATTGGCCACCGATTCCCCGTTTCGCTGGGGGCTAGTAGGGAGGCAGCGTAGAGCACCCAGCTCTAGCTGCCGATATACACCCCGGAGAATTGGCAAGTCCATGGCTGCGCATGAGCAGGCCGGCAGCCTGCAGCCGCCATGCCGCGCAACATGGTGGCAGCTACTCGCCGACCCGGCACGCGAAATAGTCCCCTCCTTCGGCGTGCTCGCGTGTCCCAGACACCCCCACCCCCGCAGTGCCCACACCCCCAAATAATGTCCCCCTACCCGACCGTGGAATGGCCATCCCCCGACTCTGGTGGCACTGGACTGAGTCCGCAGCCACCATGCCGAGTTCCTGACGGATTAGACCATTGTGGACTCGGCCGGTCGGGGGCGGAGCTTTGGGGGATGGGCCTCAGGCAATGGCACGCCGCTTTGGATGGGGCGGGGCATTGCGAAAGCAGCGCTGCCCCCAATTTCATCGGGAATTTGGATTCTCCGGCCGTTTGGTCGGCGTCGGCGACCGGAGAATCCAGCCCATGATTCTGGAACTGCAGGGAACTTAATCCATTTCATTCTTAAAAGTTCAATGCAATGGCATTAGGAAAGGTGGATGGAGAAGGCTGCCTGCCAGCCATGCATTTTCTTCCACCACTAGACCCGAAAGAGCCATTCCAAGTAAGTGCATTGGCCCTCAAGTCACATTATGGTTACGTCCCCAGATTAGGATTCTGATAAATCTTAGGCCTTTATGCCTGGAGGACTGGGGAATGTGAATCAACACAATGGGCTTTGACAGCCAGACTATTAGCCCTGAATGTAAGAATGAGGTTAAATAATTGCAGTTCCTCAGCTCATTTCCCCTCTTAAAATATCAGTGATCCTCATTTATTTTTAACGTGCACATTTATTCTCAAAACTACAAATCAAACTATAATCAACCCAAAGCAGACAATCCTAACACATTGTATCATGAAGCTTTCTTAATATCTTTGCAATTCCAACTGATTGTGTGTTTATGTAGAAGCGGCTTCAGAAACTCCATGAAAGTAGCTTGAGTGGAAGACGATGTCAAACATTTGGTGGACATAAGTTACAGGTTGGAAGGTCCGACTTGAAAACACACTGGATCATTTTAACAGGCCTGTTGAGAAAATAACAAACTTTTTTGAAACTTAGAATTTGTAAATTTAACTTAAGAGCTAAACCTCGAGATCCAGAATTTCCATTGAGCAAAAACAATAATAATAATCTTTATTGTCACAAGTAGGCTTACATTAACACTGCAATGAAGTTACTGTGAAAAGCCCCTGGTCGCCACATTCCGGCGTCTGTTCAGGTACACAGAGGGAGAATTCAGAATGTCCACATTATCTAATAGCACGTCTTTAGGGACTTGTGGGAGGAAACCGGAGCACTCGGAGGGAACCCACACAGACACAGTGGGTGGCGGCCGGTTGGGGAGATTATATGGCGGAGGGTAGGATACAGTGGGGTGTACCTGGGGTGTAGTCCATCCGGTCCAGGTGACTTATCCACCTTCAGACCTTTCAGTTTCCCCAGAGCCTTCTCCTTAGTAATGGTCACTGCACTCACCTCTGCCCCCTGATTCTCCTGGAGCTCTGGCATCCCACTGGTGTCTTCCACCGTGAAGACTGATGCAAAGTAACTATTCAGTTCATCTGCCATTTCTTTGTTTCCTATTATTACTTCGCCAGTCACGTTTTCCAGTGGTCCAATGTCTATTTTTGCCTCTCTTACCTTTTATACATGAATAATTTCCTCATCAGGCAGGGAGGAAGTTGTCGAGCAAGGGAGCCGTGGTTTACTAAGGAAGTTGAAGCACTTGTCAAGAGGAAGAAGAAGGCTTATGTTAGGATGAGACATGAAGGCTCATTTAGGGCACTTGAGAGTTACAAGTTAGCCAGGAAGGACCTAAAGGTAGAGTTAAGAAGAGCGAGGAGAGGACACGAAAAGTCGTTGGCGGATAGGATCAAGGAAAACCCTAAGGCTTTCTATAGGTATATCAGGAACAAAAGAATGACTAGAGTAAGATTAGGGCCAATCAAGGATAGTAGTGGAAAGTTGTGTGTGGAATCAGAGGAGATAGGGGAAGCATTAAATGGGTATTTTTCATCAGTGTTTACACTGGAGAAAGCCAATGTTGTCGAGGAGAACACTCAGGTTCAGTCGACCAGGCTAGATGGAATTGAGGTTCAAAAGGAGGAGGTGTTAGCAATTTTAGAAAATGTCAAAATAGATAAGTCCCCTGGGCCAGATGGGATTTATCCTAGGATTCTCTGGGAAGCCAGGGAGGAGATTGCAGAGCCTTTGTCCTTGATCTTTATGTCGTCTTTGTCGACAGGAATAGTGCCGGAAGACTGGAGGATAGCAAATGTTGTCCCCTTGTTCAAGAAGGGGAGTAGAGACAACCCTGGTAATTATAGACCTGTGAGCCTTACTTCGGTTGTGGGTAAAATGTTGGAAAAGGTTATAAGAGATAGGGTTTATAATCATCTTGAAAAGAACAAGTTGATTAGCGATACTCAACACGGTTTTGTGAAGGGTAGGTCATGTCTCACAAACCTTATTGAGTTTTTTGAGAAGGTGACCAAACAGGTGGATCAGGGTAAAGCTGTTGATGTGGTGTATATGGATTTCAGTAAGGCGTTTGATAAGGTTCCCCACGGTAGGCTATTGCAGAAAATAAGGAAGTATGGAATTGAAGGTGATTTAGCGGTTTGGATCAGTAATTGGCTAGCTGAAAGAAGACAGAGGGTGGTGGTTGATGGCAAATGTTCATCCTGGAGTTCAGTTACTAGTGGTGTACCGCAAGTATCTGTTTTGGGGCCACTGCTGTTTGTCATTTTTATAAATGACCTGGAAGAGGGTGTAGAAGGATGGGTTAGTAAATTTGCAGATGACACGAAGGTCGGTGGAGTTGTGGATAGTGCTGAAGGATGTTATAGGATACAGAGGGACATAGATAAGCTGCAGAGCTGGGCTGAGAGGTGGCAGATGGAGTTTAATGCGGAAAAGTGTGAGGTGGTTCACTTTGGAAGGAGTAACAGGAATGCAGAGTACTGGGCTAATGGCAAGATTCTTGGTAGTGTAGATGAACAGAGAGATCTCGGCATCCAGGTACATAAATCCCTGAAAGTTGCCACCCAGGTTAATAGGGCTGTTAAGAAGGCATATGGTGTGCTAGCCTTTATAAGCAGGGGGATTGAGTTTCGGAACCACAAGGTCATGCTGCAGCTGTACATAACTCTGGTGCGGCCGCACCTGGAGTACTGCGTGCAGTTCTGGTCACCACATTATAGGAAGGATGTGGAAGCTTTGGAAAGGGTTCAGAGGAGATTTACTAGGATGTTGCCTGGTATGCAGGGAAGGTCTTACGAGGAAAGGCTCAGGGAATTGAGGTTGTTTTCGTTAGAGAGGAGAAGGCTGAGAGGTGACTTAATAGAGACATATAAGATAGTCAGAGGGTTAGATAGGGTGGACAGTGAGAGTCTTTTTCCTCGGATGGTGATGACCAACACGAGGGGACATAGCTTTAAATTGAGGGGTGAGAGATATAGGACAGATGTCAGAGGCAGTTTCTTTACTCAGAGAGTAGTAGGGGTGTGGAACGCCCTGCCTGCAATAGTAGTAGGCTCGCCAACTTTAAGGGCATTTAAGTGGTCACTGGATAGACATATGGATGAAAATGGAATAGTGTAGGTCAGATAGGCTTCAGATGGTTTCACAGGTCGGCGCAACATCGAGGGCCGAAGGGCCCGTACTGCGCTGTAGTGTTCTATGTTCTATGTTCTATCTGCTTTTCTTAATAACTTAGGAGTCAGACCATCAAATTCTGGGATTTGTTGACTTTTAATTATTATTTTCTCCAACAGTATTTTTTAAATTTACCCAGTTAATTTTTCTCCTTGTATATTTTTAGTTGCTCAGCATCTCCAGTATTTTATTCTGATCCGCCACTGTGCAGACTGGTATAACGTAGCTCCTTAATAAATCTGCAATTTTCCAAATTCCAATTTCATAAGAATATAATGGGGGTGACTTCTCTTACAAATGGTGAAAATTGCACTCCCCGCTTACACATTTGACTACTTAAGATGCATTTGAAATTAAAGGGCCTGGACGCCTCAGTCACTCTCTTTTGCTTAACATCTTATGAAGGATGCAAATGGCAGAAAATTTGCAGTGGTAGTCAAGCATAATGGAATTAGGATTAATCCTACTCTCCAGGCCTCTCCCCTGCCATCCTCTGTTCCACCCAGAGTGTTAACAATAATAGCTGCTATTTGCCTAGGCTGAGGTTGTGTACACATGCTTGCAACTTCAATTTGTGTTAATTGCCGCTAATCGTCAACTGCAAACAGGTAATCGATTCTGCAAATTCATACTGATACAAAACTCAGTATTATCCATACATCTTTGGTTTCCAAACTTCTGTGTTGCTTTCAGACCACATTTCTCTTCTCAAATTTCAAAACTAGATGAAATGGTAAACTTTTCCTCATGATCTGAAGTAGTCAAGTGTGTAAGGGGGGAGTGCAATGTTCACCATTGCTAAGAGAAGTCACCCCCATTGTATTCTTAAAATTAATTGATATTTTTCCTGACATTTTGAATGAAACCGATTATCTCTTTCAGTGACTAATATAACAACCATTGATTAGTCTTTCCCTTGTTGCCAGTGGTACAAAGCCCCAATGCCATTGAGACACTCTGCAAAACTGGGAGAAAAATGTATCCCACAGGTAATGACATTATTAATCGGGCCATAACATCCAATGGAGTGGCAATTGATTCGGATTACCACACTGCTTGAAATTACTCACCTGGAAATCCAGGCAATCATATCTCACTCGGCCTTCCGACTCAGGCCAGGTGGGATCTATGTAGTGCAGCGTGTTACCGGAGCCTACAGTTGAGGGATAGGTATGCCACCCCCTTTTTGTATTGCACCAGCTGCTGTAAAGGCCCAGCCAAGTTTAACGGGGTAGAATTTGGTTGAGGGGTGGAAGGCCGAGTCACAAGTCAGGCCTGGGTGTGAGAGGTCGGGAGGAGTCGGGAAAGGTACTGGGGGAATTCCATGGATGGATAAATAGGGGTGGGATAGTGCTATAGTTAGATTAAACCTAACTTTTTCTGTAATACAGTTGAAACCTTTTGAAGTTTCCAATTTAAACATACATCTTTGTATGCAGGGCAATTGCCCAATGGCACATTGAACCTCCCAGGCAATTTCCGTGCAATACCGACCTGAGAATCTTCGTGGTGGGGGGGGGGGGATATTCCCCAGCACATCTTTCATAGAATTTACAGTGCAGAAGGAGGCCATTTGGCCCATTGAGTCTGCACCGGCTATTGGAAAGAGCACCCTACCCAAGGTCAACACCGCCACCGCTATCCCCATAACCCAGTAACCCCACCCAACACTAAGAGCAATTTTGGACACTAAGGGCAATTTATCAGGGCCAATCTTTGGGGAATCCTCCAGATACACTGCCCTGGAGCTTGGAAATTACACAATGATGTTAGAAGCCAGATTTAGGCAATGGAATTGTATTAGAGGCAATTGAAGTTATTGTCATTTGGAGCTATGGTTGGCACCAGTTTAATATTTCTATAGTGCAGAGAAGCAGAGGGACCACAATGAGAAAATGGAGGTACTGTCAGTCACCTCCACTGAAGAGAACAGGGTTTACAAATGCCAGTTGGAATAAAATTGAAGTATTTTGAAGAATACAATTGGCAAAAGTATTGCTTCTGGTGAGACGTGCTAGCCTGAATTGGTCACTGCTGTGAGTAATAATATATCCATCTTTTGGTGAAAGCTTTAATACTTCATATTGAAAGGGCAGTGCCAGGATTTGAAAGAATTAGATAAAAGATGGAGTAATTCCAGAAATAATGAGCTTGGCTTGAATTCTGAAGGCTTGTAAACAGTAGAAGGAAAAGGCTATGGGGGTAGGAGGCGAACGTTAGAGACATAGGGACATGCAACAGGAATTGGTCATTCAACCCCTTAAGTCTGTTCCATCATTCAATTTCATGGTTGAACTGAACCTCAACTTAATTTACCCATTTTTGCTTCATATCAAAAAGTTGTCAAACACAATTTGGAAAATGTCTGCATCCATAAACTTTGGGGGGAGGGGGATGGTAAGGAAAGAGTTCCAGATATCTATTGTGCTTTGTATGAAAAAGCGCTTCCTGATTTCATTTCTTAAGTGATCACGACTGAATTTATAGATTATAACCTCCTTGGGATGGATTTTACTGCAACGTTCCACTGTCTTCTGCCAAGACCAAATGGGGATCACAAGTCTGCACTTGCCAGCAGCGAGGCCAACAGCAAAGTCTTTTGCAGGATGCAGGCTTAGAATTGGGTGCCTCTGAGGTTGCCAGCCATAAGTGGCTCCCAATGCTGCAGGCCCAGAGGCCTTGCAGTTATAGGGCCTCAGCAGCCCCATCAGGGAGGTGGGTGCAGCTGGGACAGGTCAGAAATTGAGAGAGTGCCTCAACATGGAGGCATCTTCGGAGGCATGGATCAAAATTGAAAGTCATGATGGCCGAAGCCATTCGGCCCCTCAGAGCAGAGGGAAAGACCTTCTGGATGAATAGTTTGGGCCATGGAAGCAGCCTTTCCTCTCTGCCACCCCATCACTGGGGAATGGAGCTTCCAGCTCTGATGGTAATCCCAACCTGCTGCAGGGAGGCTGCCTTTTTGATCTGGGAGCCTCCACATGTGCTGGGGGCGTCTGCCAGTGGCAAAATGCAGATGAGGCTGTAAAATTGCCCCATTTCAGATTTTGACGAGCTGAATTGGCTGCATTTCTCTATGGAGCTGATTGCTGATCCTATTCTCAATTCTCACCTGGGAAGTTTCTCCGGTAATCAGAATGCACCAGGAACCACCCTTTACTGTACCCTCTACTTCCTGGTACCCCCTGTCCCCACGCCCAACCGCTGACCCTCCTCCAAACCTAGTCCCACATGTTTGGGAAAATGCCACCCCTTATTTTTGATTCTCCCACCACAGGGAATGGGGGGATCTTTCTGTCCACTCGATTGACTCACTTGATCATTTTTTTTTTTTCATTTTTTTTGACTCACTTGATCATTTTAAACAGCTTAATAAGATCATCCCTCAAATGCTTAAACTCAAGGAAACACAAGCCATGTTTCTGCAACATGTCATTTTCGGTTAATCATTTGAACCCTCGTCAAAGTTTCCAGGTCAAATACTTTCCTATGTTTGCAATCCAAAACTGAATGCAATACTGTGTGCATTCAGGGACTGAATGCAATACCGTGTGCATACTGAATGCATACAGATGGTGCCCTCTATGCTAATGCTTGGATTCTTTCCCTTTGTAATCCAACCCTCAGGAGATAAAGGGTAACAAAGTCTAAGTTATTTTGGTTGTTCTTTTGTGCTGCCAAATTTCAAACCATACAAAAGAATCAGGTGAAGGAGAGAGAGAGAGCACTTTGATGCCAATACAGTAAGGATTAAGAGAGAAGTGAGTATATTCAGAATTTAGGAAGAGCAAGAGGATCAAATTATCTTAAAATACTGACATGTGACAAAAAATGTTGTGAGAGTTTCTCCAACTTTGCCAACAATATAATGTTTAAGTATGAATGGGATATAGTACACACTTGTAATTATCCTTGCAAGTGTACTTCAATTTTTTCTCCTTGAGAATCTTTTCCAGCACTGCAACACTGCCAACACCACAGGATTCTCTGCAAATCAAAATATTGACCGAGTTTAGTATAATTGCCAAAATTAATCATAATTTGCAAAAAGTAAAGTAACAGTTGGCCTCACTAGCTTGATAATCACGACATGTCAAGACTTGCTGAAAAAGTGAAATAGAAAAAGTGCCTTAAGTTCCCAACAGGTCTGGCAGCATCTGTGG